>NC_048219.1:19745006-19992597 GCF_002007445.2 Ailuropoda melanoleuca
ACCTCTGCCCCTCCCCCACTTGTGTGTCCCTGCTTTCTGCTTTCTCTCTGTCTCTCTCAAATAAATAAATCTTACGAAAAAAACAAAACAAAACACTGAATTCCTGACTTCCCCTTCCTCCCGTTCCCTGTTTCTCAGTAAATGATACCACAATCCACCAGGTGCTTAATGTGTACGTGTAGAGTCTTCCTGATTCTTCCCTTCCCCTAACTGCTATATGCAAATGCTCGCCAGCGCTTATCTGATGGACTTCCCAGAGACATCTCCAACCCAGCCATCCTTCCCCTCTGCTGCCTCGCCTGGGCCCAAGCAAGCCTGTCGTCTCTCATCTGGACTTAACTCCAGCCTCCAGTCTGGTCACAGAGAGGCCACAGCAAACCCCTAGTGGTGTCCCCTCCCACCTAGAATAAACTCCACGCTCCTTCCTGGGGCCCTGCATGATCCAGGTGCTACCCCTCTCCAGCCTCGTCTCCAGGCTCCTTCCCCAGCACCAGCCCAGAGGCTCTCTGATAGTTCTGCTCCCCAGCCATTGTCGCTGATTGTGCTGAGCAGGGATACAACATGTCAGAGAATACCCCTGGCCTCAGTAGAACTGGATACCTAGGAACTGTGGTGGAGAAAAGTAAAGCCTTTTCTGTAGGAGACCCAGGAAAGGAGTCAGGTGCTGGGATCAGTCCAGGGCTAGAGTGTCCAGAGAGGGTATGTCCTTGTGGCAGTGACTTTCTCCCTGGCCTCTGGGAAAAGGTAGGATGTCCCCAGCTGACCACAGAACTGTGTCATCTGGGCCTCCTGCCATTCTTGAGTGACTTCAGGGTCCCAAAATGGCCATCCAAAAAACGAGCAGAGGCCCCACTTGCCTGGAAAGTGAATGTACGGCAGCCCCGGGAAATCACCATCCCGTTTCCTCTCCTCGTTTGTCCGGGAGATTTGCAGCTGGGTCAGTCACTTTCCACCCCAGCACACCTGAAGGGTGATTCACTTTCCAGTCAGCAACTGGGCCACCCACGGCATGGATTCTCAGCAGGGGGCACGATCCAGCAAGGCCCCTCCTGCCCCAACCCCGTGCCAGTGGCCGCCAGGGCTGATGTCTGGGCCCCATTCCTTCCCCAGGGGCCTCTGACTCTGGGCTTCCCTCTCAGGGTCAGAGACCCATTTGGCCCACCCACTGCAGGTCTCCAGGGTCTCCAGGGAAGTTCCTTTTCCTACAAGAAGGAAGCTGTAAGCAGCTCTGGCTTGTTTGTGGAGCTCAGGAGCCTCTGCGAATGAAAATCTAATACTTCCTTGACTCAGGTACCTCCCCGCACATTTTCCAGCTTCTCTTTGATGAGGCAGGACTCCTTCCTAGGGAGAGTGTCCAGAACCTTGTGGTTCCACTTCACACGCTTGTTTCCTCCGAAACCTCGGCATTTTTACGTTTCAGGGCAGATAACCCTTTGTTCCGGGAGCTGCCCCACACGTTGTAGCTGTAGCGTAGTCAGCGACGTCCCTGGTGTCGCCCCGCTAGATGCCAGTGGCCACCCTCCCCTCCCCCCAGTGTGACAACCAAAAATGTCTCCAGATGTCGCCAGACGTCCCCTAGGGGGTAAAATGCCTCTTTCCTGCCCCTTCCCCCCACCGAGAGTCACTGAATGTTAGGAGTCACACATGGAAAAGTAGATGGGATTTCCTCCCCAGCCAAAGGATGCTTGCTCCACACGCTGGCTGGTATCCTCACTGTCCAGCCAGCTGTTCAAATTCAGTGTACTTCACAACCTTTCTATGAAATAGGTTACTTTTGTTCTCAGCACGTTTTGAAACTTTGCCTGTATTACTTCCTTTCTGACCTAATCTGTCGTTGCTGGCTTCAAGACCACAGAGGAAGGGGCACAGCCAGCTGTAGGCCCTCAGACATGACCCTGGAGAAGCCCCTTTGTCTCTTCCAGCCACCATTTCCTTGGTCTGGGCACCCTTGTGTCGCCTCCTGACCGGTCCGCCTGGCTCTCGTCTTGCTTTCTTCAGTAGGACCTCTGCATCAGGCCGTGTGACCCAGCTCAGCCGACCTCTCTGGGCCCCATCCTCCTTCCTCACCTGCACCTGTCCTGCAGCACCCTCACCCCCCACCCCCAACACCTGCAGCCTGCAGAGATACACGAGGCAGCCCACGCCTCTGGTCCTCTTTCTCTGCCTGGGGTTCTCCTTCTCCACTCTGACCTCCCGTAGCTATTTGTCTCACAAAACCTGACTGAGCGTCCCTTTTCTGGGTGCCACCCTCTCGCTTCCTCCGTACGTGCAGAGGGCACTTTCTACCTGGACCTTCCCTCCTGGCCCTCTAGACCTGCAGCCTCTCGAGGACAGAAGCTCCTTCTTCATCAGTTCTGTCTCCCCGGCCTGGGATGGCTGGCCAGCACTCTCCAGCGGACACGTTCTTTCTTGAGCTGCGCACTTCCCCACAACTGCTGTGCCCTCCGCCAGCACAGCACGTTTATCTTTTCCCTCCTCTTCCAGAAGGCAGGTTGCTTCAAGCACCCCTGTCCTCCCTCACGGTGGCTCCCTTTGCCTTTGCATTTGCAGTGCACTCACTCATTCAGACGAACATCTACCGAGCGGGCCTTCCCGCCAGGCACTGGGTCGAAGGGCTCTTCTGTCTACACAGAACGCTCCCAGGAACGATGACAATGTTCTACAAGCTGCCCCTTCCTGTCCAGAACGTGCATGTGGCCACTCGCGCTTCCTGAAACCTCAGAAGGTGGTCAGGAGCTTGGGAATCTGACCAGAGGGCCCGGGAAAGACTAAAGGGTCTAGTCCGTCCAGCCGTGGAAAACCCAGTGAACTAGCCTGCTCCCCAAAATAGCGAACCTCTCTATTAACAGGAATACTCGTGTCCACCAGACTAGCTGCATCAATCCAACATCACCCCTTTGCTTTTGGCAGAAATTAGATCAACTGAGAGCTCACTTACACCTGGTCTCATCCTAATCAGAAGCTCCAATTGTCATTCTCATGTCTCTGGTTAACACAAACGCAATATTGAATTTTAAAAAAAAAATCTTTCAGAAGCTCGTTGGTGTTTTCTTCCTTTTCTTTTGAAGACAAGATATTCTCCTCAGTTGTACTTTTTCAGACTTTTCAGCAGAATGATTGAGGTGGAGATTCCTCAGACTGGGGATGCCTAGCTGCTTGCTGGTCCCTTACAACTTTCTGCTTTGGGATCGACTCTGATGGCTTTTGGCCCCAAAGGTCAAGATCCACTCACAGATTTCACAAAGTAGGCAAGGAAAGTGCTTCTCTGCAGAACCCTGCCTCAGGTTCCAGGTTCCAGGCCTTGAGAGTCACCAAGTAATAAAGAATTCAAGAAAACGAGGTAATCAGCATGGCTGAAGGAACAGGGATACTAAGAGAGAACAATTCAGAGCCTGGTTATAGAAACACATGATCTGGCTTAATATATTCACCAAGGAGTCGGGGCTTTGGGGATGGCAAAGAGTTAAGAAGAAAGGTTTCAGGGTGTCCGACTCTTGATTTCAACTCAGGTCTTGATCTCAGGGTCTCGAGATCCAGCCCCGTGTCAGGCTCTGCACCGGCGTTGAGCCTGTTTGAGATTCTCTCTCTGTCTCTCCCTCTGCCCCTCCCTGCCCCGCTCTCCTGTGTGCCCACTCTCTCTCTCAACCTCAAAAAAAAAAAAAAAAAAAAAGGAAGAAGAAGGATTTCATTGCAGAGGACATAGGTGGGAGCTAGAAAAGAAACGCCCTGGTAGCTGGGGAAACATTCCCACTGAAAGGCTTCAGTTCTCAAATATAATTTGTATTCCCTTCTTTTCCTATTCTTGACTTTTCCCCCCTGTTCTCTGTAGATGGAGGCAGAACTGGAGCGTTTCCATAAGCAGAATGTGCAGCTGGAGCTGAACATCACGGAATTGTGGCAGAAACTAAGAGCCACCAGTCAGGAGATGCACAGAGAGAGACAGAAGGTGTGAGGATTTCGGAGTCTGGCAGATCTTGGCTTCAGGATCTGGCACCTGTCTGCAGCGGGCAGCTGGCTTCCAAGAGAAAGTGCCAGCCCATTGCTAAGATACGTTCCCATTTTAACTCACTCTCCACTTGCTCACAGCCCTGCCTGGTTTCATGCCCATGAAAATGTACGTGACCGCATCCATCCGAGACTGTGAGGACGTTGGGTAAAGTGCTCAAGGGGATGGGAAGCCAGTTTCCTAAGGATGCTCACGGCATGGGCTTGTCTGGCCTGGGAAGGAATGTGCTCAGGCCATTTGTAGGCAGCGCCAAAAGGTTTTGACTCGCACAACCTAAACAAAACAAAAACATGCTGAAGCTAAGAAAGCCTCAGAAATTGTTTAGGCCAGAGAAATTGGGTTAAGAATCGTCTCCCAGCTCCCATAGCCAAGTCGTACGCTCAGAGCCGGCACTGGGGACTAGGACTTCTGGTCCTGGGCCAGGACTTGGCTGCACCCCCACCCCCTAGCACAGGGCCCCCCATGTTTGTTGAATCGGATTGATTTTTCCATCCCCCACATAAAGCATTGACTCTGTACTAGGTCAGAGCAGAGCGCTCAGAGCCGCCAATGTGAACGACGCAGATCGTGCCCGGAACAGGTGGCTAGGTGACCTGTGGTGCATGCGTAGCAGTCGTAGGCAAGATGAAAGGTTATGATACGTGAACAAAGGGCTATGGGAGCAAAGAGAAAGGAGAGACCCTCCAGGTCAGGGGTATGGGAGGTTGGGTGTCAGAGAAAGCAGGATGGAAGAGCGAGCCTCGGGCCCAAGTATGCAGATGAAACCGATCTGCCCGATTTGGTCAAGTTTTTGCTACCCACTCACAGCGGCCATCCTGCCTGTCAGGAAAGACACCCTGGGTGAGCTCAGAAGGGGGACAGGGAAGTGCTGGCCCAGGGACCTGCAAGAGAGAAGTGACAGTATCCATCTTGGCTCAGAAAGGAATGGGGGGACCACTCACACTTCCTTTCATCTTTTAAGGCCTGTGGTCCTGAAAGGAATCTAGAGCCAATGAAGGAATCTTCTAGGTGGCCTTTTAAAGATGAAGCTATTTGGGCAGGTGCACACGGGTGTTAGTCCCTCTCTCTGCCTGTCGGCTGTGTGCCCAGCTAGGTCTCTGTGTCCACCGTGGGCCCCGGCAGCCAACCACGAGCCCCAGAGGAGGTGTCCCTCACCCTCCTGCTGCCATCTGCCTCCCCTGGAGAGCCCCTGGGGTGACAGAAGTACATGCCCACGGTTGCAGGACCGGAACTTGGAGGCGTTGGTCAAACGGTTTAAGACAGACCTTCACAACTGCGTGGCGTACATCCAGGAACCCCGGCTCCTGAAGGAGAAGGTCCGAGCTCTCTTTGAGAAGTACGTGCAGCGGGCAGACCTGGTGAGCCCTGCGCCCCTTTTCCCTGCACTCACCTGCTCTCCCGGGTCCCCGCCTCCCTCCCTGAGAAGCCCTTCTGCCCCATCAGGTAGAGATCGCGGGGCTGAACTCAGACCTGCAGCAGGAGGATGCCCGGCAGCGGGAGCACCTGGAGAGAAACCTGGCCGCTCTCAAGAAGAAGGTGGTCAGGGAGAGGGGGCTTCACCGCACTGACCACGTCCGCATCATGCAGGTACGGCCGGCTCCTCAAACGTCCAGGGGACCACAGCTTTCTCTACAGCCTTCTCTTTCACTCCTCTCCTCTGCCTTCCCTGAGCTTGACCTGGCCGAGGCCATGGCCCAGGGCCCCTCCAAGCTCTTCTAGGCGCTCCCTTGCTCACCCCTGCCCCGCCAGTGTCCATTCGTTTCTACCCCCACCCCTACTCCACAGGCACCCTTTCTTTATCCAAGGCGGTCCTGTGTCCGGCCTCCCGTCTCCTCGCCCCCTCTGACCCTCCATCCACATGATTTTGGTTAGTACTCCCGAGTCACTCTCTCTTTTCTGTGGTTTCCCACTCTTACTTCACCTTACTTTGTTTTGCTACTCTTCACGCTGCCACTTGAATCACGTGATCCCGCGGTGGCCAGCTCCCTCGGAACACACCCGTCTCCACCTGCCTCATCTGCCTTTCCTGGTGCCTCAGGTCCCTTCCCTTATCTCTCAGGTCCAGAGCCAACCCCACCCACAACCGTGTTGGCCCTACTCTGATTTACGGAGCTGCCCACGCCCACCTCCCAGGATCCTTCAGAGGCCTGTGCAGAAAGCGCTGACCCCATTACTGCCGCCTCCACTCGCACACGTTATCAGCACTGCCAGTCAGGACTCTGCTGCCAGATTTCTGTTCGAGTATCAGTATCGTCTGAGGCAATTAATGCGATTTAATATCAAAAGAGAACATCAGAATCACATTTCTAAGGCACATACCTTTTTATGTTTATATTTCTTTAATGCTATAATTATAATACCGGAATGGGGATGGGCTGCAGTTGGACTGAAACAAACCTGTTCCCAACTCAGCCAGTCCCTACCTTGGTAAGCAGAGCACACGGCGATTCAGGCCAGACCCAGGCGTGCCGGGGCTCGTGCGATCCTACAGCCAGCCCCTGCCTCAAAGCCGCCCGCCCTGTCAAACCACTGCCCTTCTCCTGGGCCACGAAAGCAGTCAGAAGCCCAGAGGGAGGAATGCAAACCACTGGTGGGACCCTTTAGGCACCTGCGGCTGAGACACATAGCCACGGCTAAGGGTCTCAGGGACCCCAGGCATGGAGAGCCTGCCAGCATTCTGGAATGCAGTGTGCTGGGCAGTGGGACCGGGGCGACTTCGGAAGCAGTTGGCAGCTGGTGACATTGCTAAGCTTTCGTCTGCACCCTGCCACCAGAGCACAGGCCTAAAGGGTCCTCTGGGGGTGGGGTCCCTCTCTCCACACCCAGCAGATTAGAGTAAAGCAAACGTCAGTCCTGGAAGAAGAAGGAAAAGGAAAGACCACAGGCTAGCCCGATAGCAGGAGGCCACTCAGGACAGGCATAGGTCTTCTTTTGCTCCCGGGGACCCCAAAGGGCACGTGCCCACTTCTGCTGGGCAGGGTGAGAGGGTGGAGGGAGCAAGGAGACACAAGCAGGGCTCTTGCCCAGCCCTGCCCCTCCCTGATGGCTGGCAGAGGGAGCTGTCAGCCAGGGGAAATCCCTGGAACAGTGCTTTCTCCAGCAGCTTTGTAAACCTGTGTGCTGTGGAACCCTGTGGATCTGTAGACGGTTCCCCCAAACAACTGCAGGGAGCCAGAGGGGGGCCAGGAGGCAGAGTTCTGGGACCCCACCCCTTAACCAGGGAGACTCCTTGCTTTACAGTAGGCTCTAGGCTCCGTGTCAGATTTTGTTTGGAAGAAAGGAAAGGAGGAGGGGAGGGAGAGGGAAGGAAAAGGAAGAAAAGAAAGGAAGCAAGAGAAAAAGGAAGAAAGGAAGAAACTTTTTCAAAGCCACTGTTTTCATTCGTAAAAATGGCTTCCTTCTTTGATCTTCAGCTGAAGGAGAGGGGCCAGGCCAGGACCAGGCGAGGTGTCAGGGCAGCAGAAACGAGAGTGGGCACCGTCGGTCTAAACTGGGTTATCCTGCCCCAGCCACTCTTACTAGGAGACCTGGCGGAAATCCCTTAGCTTCTCCAGGGGCCTCCTTCCCTATCCGTAAGATGGGGGGGAAGTACCCACCTCAGCAAGTTACGGCAGGGATTGAGTGAGATGACTAACAAAGCACGAGGCACTGGCTGGTAGGGAACAGGTGCTCCCAGATGCCCTCTCCCTTCCGGTCCTCCCACCTGAAGACCTCGAGAACCAAGGCAGGAGTCAGTGGGACAGCCTGGAAGGCATCCCAGCAAGGACCAGGGCTGCCTGGGGACTGGGGACATGGGAGGGGGGATGGCCCAGACTCCCCAGCAGGTGGCCAGGATCCCCCCACCCCCACTCCCGTGCCTTGCTCCGTGTGGGTAAGAACCTGCCTGTGCCAGGGCCAAGGCCCTGGCACTTCAGTCCAAAAAGGCAAGGGAGGCCAGGGCAGAACCCCAGAAAATGAGGTCACTGTCTCATTTATATGTTCAGACAGGAGCGCAGGGCCTCCGCACTCGCTCTCCAGCATGCTTGCAGATAGGAAGGTAAGAGTCGCTTTGAATACAAACAACTAGGACACACGTTTTATTCATTCAGGACACAATTTTGAGGGCTTCTTACAAGCCAGGCTCCATGCTGGGCCATGGAAGATTCCAAGATGAATGTGATAATATGCCTACCCTCAACAGTTCCTGCTAGGAAACGTAAACCAGATACAGACAATCCCTGCTCAGTACAGTCTCTCCAGTGCCGTGGGCCTGTCGGAGAGGCAGGCTTCCATGCAGGCAAGAGACACTCAAGCTGGGCCTTAAAGGGGAATAGAGGCGGTCAGGGAGCAAGTGGGGGGAAGAGCCATCCAGGCAGAGAGAGAGAACCCCTGAGAAGGGAAGAGTGAGGCCTCTGGGGTGTTTGGAGACCCAGGAGTCCACAGAACTTCCTTTATCACAGAACTCGGGGGGCAAGGAGAAAAAAGCCCACTGGAAAGTAAGTAGCTTAGAGTCACTTGTGAGAGCTTTCCGGGCCACACCAGGAAGCATAACGTTTCTCTTAGACGCAGGTGCCACCCAAGGTTGAAGCAGGTGTTCTCGGTTTTGAAACAATCACCTCGGTTGGCAGGTGGAGAGGCTGGTGGGGAAAGGCATGTGGCGGGAAACCCCTTGAGAAGATGGCTTGCCCATTAAGGGGACCAGAGAAGGCCTTGGAAGGGGCTAAGTTGTGACATTAAAAGACAATTCAGAGTAGAAATGATGAAACATCAGGTCAGATATGAGAGGAAGGTTGAAAGGAGCAGAGAGATGCCTCATTTGTGCAGTTAGGCAGATGGCGATCCCACCAACGGTGGTTCCAGAAAGACGCCACTCATGCAGGGCTTCCAAGGTCACGGAACAAGCACGGCCGTCTGCATTTTCCACGCTGCCAGGCACGGCCGTATTCTTAAAGGTGTCATCATAGGGAAGGCCAGTAGGCGGTGCTATAGGCATTCCCTTTCTTCTCCCTTCTGGGCGGAAGGCTCTGTCAGGGTCAGTTCCCACCTGTCCACCAAAGGCAGTCCTGGACTCAGCAAACCCGCTGCGTCCACATTTAAAGCTCACACAGCTACCCAAAGCCTATATGGTTGACCTCGGTGTGACCTCTGGACTCCTCAGAACACAGACCACGCCAGAAAGCACTCTTTAAGGAGCCAAACTTGTGCTTTTGGGGGACTTCCATGGCCGTGTTGGAATGGGGTGATGTCAAAGAGAGGTGGAAAGTGGAGCCTGGGAGGCACCCGTCCTAGACGTAGACACAACCAGATTCAAATCCCAGCTCTACCGCTATGAGCTGCCTTGGCCTCAGTTTGCTCATATGGAAATGAGTCTAATAATACCCTCTTATGTCATAAGGTTTCATGGGGCTTAAATGAGTAATTGTATGCAAAATGTTTGATGTGGTGCAGGGGCCCAATCAACGCTTGAACTTATGATTACTCTCATCGTAGTCATCGTCGTCAAGCATCAGTGCCTCAAATCCTGCTTGCTCCCCCTTGATTCCAGGTCTGAAACACTCTTTCCTGTCCCCCACCTCCCTAGGGAGCCTCTCTCACACTGGGCGAGCACCCCTCTTCAGACTCTCACGGCGTCTCTAGCACTGATCCAAGCTGGACCTCCCGTGTCCGCCACAATGACCAGTGCACAGTAGGCTTTCAGGAACTGGTTCTTAGGTGATTTTTATGCATGAGTGAGTGAATGAACGAATGAACAAATGAATGAACAGAACCAGGAACTGGCCCACATTAAGTCATGGATCTCAGTCACACTCTAACAGGGACTGGGTCACATCCTGGAGGCCCATTTAGGTGGCAGGCATCATGGAGGTGTCCAAAGCAGGCAGTGGGGTTAGAAACAGGCATTCATGCCGAAAAGTACCAGGACCCTGAAGCGCCAGTCATGGTAGCAGGGCTGTCGAGGGTGGAGGGGTGGGGAGACAATAGGGCAAGGGCTCCACCTGGGGCCCTTACGGTAGCAGAGGGGAGAGATGCTGAGAGCTGGTTACAAATCACAGCAGGAAGGGTGAACATGAGATCCAGTGCAGACACAAAATTGACAGGACTTAGTGACAAAATGGACGGAAATGACCAAGAAGGACGTCAAGCTAGAGCCGGAGAGGACTGGCCAGAGCGTACCTTCAATGGTCTCTGATCTTCATTCTGATTATTATCCTTTATCGAGTGAGGCAAGCAAAGGGAAGCTAAGTGACACCCATGAAGAGGGGGTGTGGAGAGAGCCCCTGTTCCTGCCGCCCTGCTGAGTCTCCTTTCTGTCTGGTCTCCCCTGCCCGACTTTTACCCCCTGGTTTGTAATTTCCTTGTTAGTAAGAATCTCATCTTCTTTATCCGCTGCATTAGTTACTCATTTGCTATCCATTCCACAAATATTTATTGAGCGCTTTTTACATGCAAGGCAGAGTCCAAGGTCTTAGAACCAAATACGTATTTAATCAAGCACGTATGATAGAAAAGTCAGCGTGGAGAGGTTCCGGGGGAGGAAACTGGCAGCAAGTTTTGCTGGAGAGCATCTGGAAAGGAAATGTGGGAGTTTCATCCCGAAGGCCTGGGTTGCTTAAAAGAGTAAAAGATCAGATGGAGAAATCTGCTGACTTTATAGAAAAAAAAGCACAAAGCCCAGCCTGAAAACAAGGGATCAGCAATAATTGGGCATTTTATCCAAGAGAAATTTTTTTAAATGAGGAATACTGAAATTAAGTCATGTACTGAAAATCTGAAAGTTTTTCTGATATGCTCAGATAGAGAGGCTCCGGAGGGAAAGAATCTGTTAGGGTGTCTCCAGTTCAGGCACCGCTCCCACTTGGGCTCTGCAGCATAACCCCCTAACAGAGAAGTGGTTGTCATGGCTCATGGACAATAGTGCGTGGGATCACCCTGTTCTCCGGGCTGACTCCATGCTTCCCACTATGGAGAGTGTCCCAAGTGGCGGTGGTCCCTGGCCCAGGTCTGTTTCATGTAGATTTGGCCTGCATTTGCTTTTTTTGGTACTCTGACCCTGAAGGGCTTTGCTGCCCACAGATGGTCTGGCCCTCAGGCTGGCGGCGGCATCTCTTAGGAGCTAGTTCAAAATGTAGACTCTTAGGACGAGCCCCAGGCCAGCTGAGTCAGAAGCCACATTTAACAGGATCTGAAGGTCCGAAGGTCTGAAGGACCTTTGCTCTGTCCCATGAGAAGCAGTGCCATGGACAAGCCAAGCACAGAATATGCTGAGAGCAAAGTAGCCAGTCCCTCTCTGGACCCATGGTGACAGGTGCACCTCCAAGGAGCCACTCTCAGTGCCCTCAGGCTGAGTGTGAAAAGGAAAGCAGACATTTGAGGTGTGGGAAGGGAAGAGAGAAGCGACTGCTTGGATCCAGGTGCAGCGCCCCCGCCACAGGGCCCCCAGCAGGCTCTTCATCCTCGCTCCTCTGTATGTGCCTCTCACTTTGTGTCCGGGGATATAGAACTGCTGTAAGTCCCCCCACACCAGCCATGTCCTATTTCTGTGTCTTTCCCTTGCTGTTCCAGTTGTGTGTGACCCCCTTTACCCTCTCCTTGGTAACTCCATGCAGCCTCAGCCCAGGGATCAGTTCCTAGGAATCCACCCTGGTCATTCAGGCAGGGTTAAGTGCCTTTCCTCTGTGCCCCGCCCCTCCATGACAGCAAGGTGGCCACCATGCTCAGCCACACCCAGATCCCCCACTAAACCCGAGGACTCTTCAAGAGCAGAGGCCAGATCTTACTTTCTATATACCTCAGGATCAGCACTGTGCCTGGTCCATAGTAAGTATTCAAAGAAATATTGGATGGGTGGGTGGGTGGATGGATGGATGAATATTTGTCAAACACAAACAAGGGAAGTGGATTGTCAATGGATATAGCAAATGTTCATTATTCGTATGTTTTGTATGCTCCTCTCTAAACAGTATGCTGCTGAGGGCAAAAACCATTTCTTATTTCTGTCTGTATCCCAGGGCCATAGCAGATACCACATAAATGTAGGTCCCACAAATGAATGCGGAAAAATGAATAAAGTATATAGCACAGTACTTAAGAGCTCAGAGCTCTGGAGCCAGACTGTCAGAGTCAGAATCCCGACTCTGCCACTTGCCATGTATGTAATTTGGGCAAGTTACATAACCTCTCTATGCCTCAGTTTCCTCTTCCATTAAATCGTGATTATAATAGAACTTCCCCCTAGGGTTATTATGATACTTCATTCAATCCATATAAAGTGCTTAGAAAAGCTTTGTTGTTGATGCTGGAAAGGGTCTGGATGGTTGGGAATGGCACACTCTGTCTGTATCTTATGTTGCCAGAGTCCACCCCGAGAGGTTGATCCGTGAGCTAGGATGAGGACTTGTATCCCAGTAGAGGAATCTGAGTCCAGGCCCAGCCCCGTCTGTTCCACACACCCTCAGCCCCAGGCCAGGGCAGGCCCTGTGCCCACTGATCACTCATCCACCCATACTCACTCTCTCTTCCTTCTTTTCTACAGGAAAATGTCTCCCTGATCAAGGAGATTAATGAGCTCCGCAGGGAGCTGAAGTTCACCCGCTCCCAAGTCTATGACCTTGAAGCAGCTCTGAAACTGACCAAGAAATTCCGACCACAAGATGTTCCAGAGACAGGTAATGTCACAGTGGCCAAGGGGGATGAGCACTGGGATCAAGGGACCAATGGTGGCCACAAGGAGGTCTCCCTTTGGCTTCCAAGGCTACCTTTCCCCAGAGTCCTTCTGCATCGGATCACATCTACCCCATGGCCTTACATCTGGTATCCAAAGGATCTGTGAGGCACTTGCCACATTCAAACATGTGCGGGACCAAAATCCTTGGGGTTAGCTATAGTTGTAGAATTCAGAATTTCCAACTTTAGAAAGAGCGTACTATATACTGCATATTACATAACATCCCTAGAGGAGTCCGAGGCAGGGCCCTGAAATCAAACACATTCGTATTTCTGTAGTGAAACATGAATATTCACGCTGAACTTCATAAATTTTAAAATGCTTTACATTTTTAGAGCTTTTGGCACTTTAGGATTGAGGATAAGGGATTGTGGACCTGTGCAATTAAAATAGGGACAAAAAGAAAGATTAGAAATATTCAAATGGAAAGGGGAAAGAATGACATTAGAAATATGAAATGAGTTAGTTGCTGCAGTTACAACCCCAAGTTGCTCTGATTTCTGACAGCCAAGGCAAAAGGAGAAACAGAGAAATATGACAGTTTACGTAGTCTCCATTTATGGCAAAAGGAAGGTTTGGAGGTTTTTTCCTGGAGAAACTAAACCTTTCCCTCGCACTAAATTTTGTAAGAAACTTAACACATGAATCCTTATGAAAGGGATGTTGAATAACACAGTGGACAGCGTTTAATTGTATGTCTTCAGACAACTAAAAAACATTCTTCGGGTATCCGTTTCTTATCTGGACAGTCGATAAAGACAAAGAGTATAAGGCATTTCCATGGAAAATTAAGTCAGTGTGGTTCGAATGTGCTGTTTTCTGGTGGTTTATGTTCAGGAATAGAGCTTAGAAACCTTGATGAATGAAAACCTGCCATGGCTGTGGACTGAGTCCTTCCAGTATCGGTCGTCTCGTGTACTATGGTCATGTAAGAGGTTATCACTGGGAGAAGGTGACTGAAGTATACGCAGGAACTCTCTGTACTATTTTTGTAATTTCTTGGGACTCTTAATCTACTACAAAATTATACATATAACTGTGTTGTCTCATCTACCCTTTTCGTTAGAGTCGAGAAGTTGAGACAAGAGTAAACTCTCTGATTAGTACCTGAAGTGACAATATTTGGTCTAAAGAATTGACATAACAGCACAGTATGTGTTACAAAGAGTGAGATACTTAACTTCTTGGAGATGAAGGGAAAGCGTAGATGTGCCTGTGAACAACTGCAAAGACTCTCTTTAGAAAATACTTCAAATATGCCCAGTGTCCCAGCAAATAATCAACTGAGACCTCCTCAGGATACTATATGATACAGCCAAGTTCTTCTTATTACTATTGTTGAAATTTTCAGACGTATACAAAAAATGAGAGAAAAGCCTAATGAATTCCCATGAATCCATTCCCCAGCTTCAACAAGTATCAGTTCCTATCACTCTTGCTTCATTGGTATCCACAGTCCCTAATTATCTCCTCTCCCCATCACCATGGATTATTTTGAAACAAACCCAACATCAGATCAGTTGTGTGATACAGACTTCATTTGTAACAGTTGAAGACAGGTATTACCAACTGTCTGCTTTGATCATGAGGAAGCGAAGTCTGACTTCTAATTTTGAACATGGGGCCGCCAAGACAAGTTAGCTCAAAATGCATTTCTTCAAGTTGTGTAAGATTGACCAGTTCAGTTGGTTTTTAGGAAGTCTTTATATGGGGGCGCCTGGGTGGTTCAGTCAGTTAAGTGTCTGACTCTTGATTTCAGCTCAGGTCATGATCTCACAGTCATGAGATAGAGCCCTGTGTTGGGCTCCATGCTCAGCAGGGAGTCTGCTTGAGATTTTCTCCCTCTGCCACTCCTCCCCCATAAAATAAATAAATAAATCTTTTTTAAAAAGAGAGTTCTTTATCTGAATGGGACAGGTTGCCATCCCCAAACCACTATTTTCGTTTGAGCAGCATTTATATTAAGTTTTCATTCACAGAACAATTAACTAACAGGTCTAATAGACACACCTGCATGTTTTTCAATTATTACACCATATAATTAGAACTTCTAAATAAAGATGGCTAATTAGAAACCTACTAAAATGGCATAAATAAACCATATGATCAAAGAAAACACAAAAGGAAGAGATACAAAATTTTGAAAGTGGAAAATGGATAGATATGTGGTAACTGACTTCATAGACTCGTAGGCCAAAAGTGGGGGACCTAGAAGAGACCTACTGTACATCACAGAACCTCCCCAGGGCTCAGGACTCAGCAGAAGCAGATACCTCGGGGAGTAGGGGTGAACGTGGGGCTAAAAACAAGGGAAAGTCTTTAAGAAGCTGTGAGATCTACCCAGTATCCAATACAATGGCTAAAAATAGAGGGATCAGGTCCATCATCATGAAAGTCCCAAAAACCAGAGAACAAAGGAAAAATTCTTCAAACTTCTAAAGAGGATAGGGGGAGGTTTCATGCAAAACATCCAAAATTCCAATTGCAGGACACAAAATCAACAGACAAAAATCAGTTGCATTTTTATACACTAATAATGAACAATCCAAAAACGAAATTAAGAAAACGATTGCATTTCTAATAACATCAAAAAGGACAGATACTCAGGAATAAACTTAACCAAGCTGGCAAAAGACTTGTACGTTGAAAACTACCAAACATTGCTGAAAAAAATTAAGGCCCCAATAAATGGAAAAACATCTTATGTTTGGAAGACTTAATATTGTTAAGATGTCAATACTACCCGAAGCAATCTACTAATAGTACAATCCCTGTCAGAATCTCCATTATTTTTTTTGCAGAAATAGAAAATCCATTCCAAAATTCGTGTGGAATCTCAAGGTGTCCCAAACAGCCACAACAATCTTGGAAAAGAAGAACAAAATTGGAGGTCTCACACTTCCTGATTTCGAAACTTACTGCAAAGCTACGGTAATCAAAACAGTGTGGCGCTGGCGTAAAGGCGGACATACAGACCAGTGGAACAGAGTAGAGAGCCCAGAAATAAACCTTCACATATATGGCCAAATGATTTGCAACGCAGGTGCCAAGACCACTCAGTGGGGGAAAGGACAATATTTTCAGCAAATGGTGCTGGGAAAACAGGATACCCACATGCAAAAGAATGAAGTTGGACCCTTACCTTACATCATATACAAAAATTAACTCAAAATAGACCAAGGACCTAAATCTCAGAGGTAAAACTATAAAACTCATAGAAAATCTTTATGACATTGGGATATGGCAATGATTTCTTAGATATGACATCAAAAGCGCAGGCAACAAAAGGAAAAAAAATAAACTGGACTACATCAAAATTTAAGACTTTCGTGTATCAAAGAACACTTTCAGCAAGAGTGAAAAAACAATCCATACAATGGGAGGAAAATATTTGCAAGCCGTATATCTGATAAACAACTGAGATCCAGAATCAATAAAAAAAAAAACTCCTACAACTCCACAACAACCAAAAAAAAATTTTTTTTGGTGAGCAAAAGACTTGCATAGACATTTATGCAAGGAAAACACACAAATGTCTAATAAGCACATGAAAAGATGCTCAATAGAAATCACCAGAAATATGCAGCTTTTGTTTTGGAAAGAGAGAAAATGTGCACACGTGTGCACAGACATGGAGGAGGAGGAGCAGAGGGACAGAGAGAATCTTAAGCGGGTTCCATGCCCAGCATGGAGTCCAACACAGGTCTTGATCTCATGACCCTGAGATTATGACCTGGAGCTAAAATCAAGTCAGATGCTTGACTGACTGAGCCACCCAGGCCCCCCAGAAATATGCAAATTGAGACCACAGTGAGATACTGCCTCATGCCCATGATGATCACTGTTCTCAAAAAACAAAAAAACACACACAAAAAATCAAAAAACCTGCAACTGTTGGTGAGGATACAGACAGGAGAAGGAAGAGAGGGAAGGAAGGAACAAGGAAGAAATGGAGTCAGATCACTATAGAATGAACTGGGATACTCTAAGCTACCGAGTGGGGGAAACCTACCTTACAGAGCGAGAGGTGAGATAAGTATCTGTCAGTCTTGGCTCTGGATGAAGGGAAGAAAAAACAAGAGAAAAGATCTCTCCTTGAGAACTCCTAACCAAAAGTCCACACTCAGGCAGGTTTAAGTCCAGAATTTACACTTAATTTGTGGCTCAACACAACCTTGGCTGAAGATTTAGTTTAACTGGTAGTGTCTCCAGGTTCCAAGCAGAAGCAAATGCAAATTTTCTATGGAAGACTACATTTTAAACCCAATTGTCAGAGAATTTCTATAGATAATGTTCTAAGGAACATGAACTCACAATCGAAAATCACTAAATACAGGAGGAAATAAATCACCATGAGTGAAAAACAACAAAAGTATCAAACTACAGAATAAAATCAACAAAGACCATGGATAGAATCATTAAAATAAGAATATTTCATATGTTTAAAGAAATAAAAGAGAAATTTGAAAATAAGACAAAAATAAGAGTTTCCCAAAATTGGCTAGGTAGAGCTGAAAAAAGAACCAAAAATACTCCTAGAAATGAAAACTATAGGTTGCAATTAGCCTCATTGGACAGACTGAAAATGGGTTAGAGGTATCTGGAAGGAGACTTCGTGAACTAAAAGAATGAAGAAACTACCCAGGCTGTAGCCTGGAGGGACAAAGGCGTAATAAAAGACAAAGAAGATGGGATGGGATAACCTAATCTTCGTCTAACTGAAGTCTGAGAAAGAGAGAATGAGGAGAGGAGACATTATGATAAAGAATAGTTGAAAGTGTTTCAGAATTGATGAAAGATGGCGATCGTCAGGTCCAGGAAGGCCGACAGATCTCAAGCTGGACAAATAAAAAGAGATCTATATCTAAACTGCAGAAAACCAAAGACAGAGATGTTAAAAGCAGCCAGAGAACAAATAGATTGCATATAAAGGAATAACAATTCAACGGATACCTGATTTCCCGAGAGCAACCGTATAGACCACATAGAAATTGCGAAATGGTGTCTTCAAAGTGCTAGGAGGTAATAACCGTCCCCTGGAGTTACGTAACTGGTGAAACACAAGAAAAAAAATTTTTTTACGAACAAACACTGAGAGAATTTGTCACCAACAAAACCTCATTAAAGGAACTTTTAAAGAATATATGTCAGGAAGAAAAATTACTCCAGAGGCAAGTCTGACAACTGTATAAAACAACACTAACAATGTCTAAATTGCGGATTAAAATACCAAGACAGAACTAAAACTGAGCATTTAACCAGGGGATCAAAGCTAAAGCATTCTAAGTCTTGCATTGTTTTGCAAGAAGGTAAATATACTGATTTACTTTAGACTCTAAGTTAAATATGCTTGTTAAACTTTTTAGGATAACTATTTAAAAAGAAAAGAGTGTATATACCTCCCAAACCAGTAAAGGGGAAAACCCCCTAAATTTTGAAAAGGCCAAAAAGAAAAGGAAAAAGTGACATCAACATAAAATGCAAATAAAACAGTAGAAATAAATGCAAATGTATTAGTAGTCACCTTCTTATTTCCCATCATTTAAAATCAGAACTCTGTCTCCCAAAGGAAGCTTGCAGGCAGGATGCAGAGAGGAGACTGCCTAGCTCTGGTAGACGGCAAGATCAGAGCAGTACACGAACCAAGAGGACACGGGGATATGAGGAACGAGGTGGGGACAGGGGCCGTGAGGAGAGCTCTGATGTGGCCCAGCCATGGAGGCAAAGGACAGGAGGGTTTACACACCACAGCACATGGAAGACGGTCCATCAAACAGGGGCTCTGTAAGACTGAACCAAACTCTGAGGTCATTATCAAAGGGATGAGAGAGAACTGGGGCAGTGAAGAGAAGAAAGAAGAAAAGCCCAGCCCATGCGCCCAAGATGTTCACAGACCAAGGAAGGAGACAGAGGAGGAAACAAGGGCCAAAGCCCCACATTGGGTGCACCAGACCATCTTCCATGTGAACGGGTCTCGGGAGGCAGAGCTGCAGCCCTGGGAACATTCATGGACAGCGTCACCCAGGCCAGGGATGTTTCAGGAGACAACTGCTTCTGGAGGCCAGCCACCAGCCAGCGGCTGTGTCAATCCTGAGCTGACTTACAGATCTGGAGAGTCTGATTCCCCATCCCTTGCTGTTAGGATACTCCTCACCCAGTACCTCCCAGTGCCCAATCTCTGAGGTCCATTGACCTCACCCGGTGATTGCAGAGCCTAGAGGACCTTAAAGCTACGATCTGCATCAAATCCTTCTAGCACCTGGTGAAGCACTGGGACAAAGAGAGGATGGTATGGTCAGTGACAGGACAGAATAAGGAAAATTCCATGTGCTGGAATATTTCCAGGCTCAGTCTAGTACATACCTCCAGGACTGTGGCCTCACAAACACAGGTTGGATCTCTCCAGGCAACAAGACAATAATTGAGTAAGTGTAAAGGCCAGGGCGGCAGGCACAAAGTTCAGTCCAAAGGCTATGCTGGTCACCAGGAAAGAGGAAGTAGCTAAGGGAGCAGGTGGAGAGGCGTACGAAAGTAGGCAGAGGCAAGTGACACAGGTGGATGGGCTTGTAGCCTTGGATGTACTGTACCTTGCCAAGGGTGCTGCTCTCCCCAGGGACAGGCCACAGCTTGACCGAAAGGACGGTTATCAGGGGCAACCAGTAGCAGCAGCAGGATGAAGTGTCAAGAGTCAAAAAAGAAGAAATACTAAAAGATCAAGAGCCTGGACATCGCCAAAAAGAAGAAGAGTTGAGGAGCAAAGACAAGAAGAGAAGGGTCTAGACTTCTCTTAGGAAGAGCGGGATGAGTCAAGCAGTCTGCATGCTGGCCCCATCTTCAGACCAATTAGAAGCCTAAGGCAAGGCTGGCCAGTGGGCGTAGCTGACAACTTGCTCCTTGCAGTACTCTCTCCCTTGGCTTCCAACATGGGTTCTTTTCTAGGGTTAACTTTTTTTTTTTTTAAGATTTATTTATTTATTTATTTGACAGAGAGAGACAGCCAGCAAGAGAGGGAACACAAGCAGGTGGAGTGTGAGAGGAAGAAGCAGGCTCCTAGAGGAGGAGCCTGATGTGGGGCCCGGTCCCACAACGCCGGGATCACGCCCTGAGCCGAAGGCAGACGCTTAACCGCTGTGCCACCCAGGCGCCGCTAGGGTTAACTTCTGATGTACAGGGAAGAGGTTGGCAGTGGGTAGGAGAGACACCGCTCTTCTGCTGAGAAAGCCTGACGGGGAGTTGGAGACCCAGACTGTGAGCGAAGTCGGTGTCAATGTCATTTGTGAAGAGCGGAGGAGAGGATGGATTTGGCAATAATTTCTTGGATGTGACATCAAAAACACGGGCCACAAAAGAAAAAATAGACTACATAAAAATGGAAAACTCACATGCATCAAAGGACGCAATCAACAGAGTAAAAGGGCAGCCTGTGGGATGGGAGAAGATATTTGCGAATCATATATGTGATAAGGAGTTAGCGTCCGGAATAGGAGACGAACTCCTGCAGCTCAGCAGTAACAACAAAACAACCAGACTGAAACATGGGCGAAGGACCTGAACAGACATTTCTCCAGAGAAGATACACAAATGGCCCACAAGCCCATGAGAAGATACTCAACATCACTCAGCATCAGGGAAATGAAATCAAAACCACGGTGAGGTACCGCCCCACATGCATTAGGACGGCCGCCCTCAAAGCGACGCGGCAGAGAAGTGCCGGCAAGGACCTGGAGAGTGGGATCTTAGCGCCCTGGTGGTGGGCACGTGAAACGGGGCGGCCACACGGCAGGGCAGTTTCTCAAACGTTGCAGGTAGAGTTATCATATGATCTAGAAACCACTTCTGGGTATATACCCAAAAGAACCGGAAGCAGGGTCTCAAAGAGATATTTGTACCCCCATGTTGATAGCAACATCATTCACAGTAGCCAAAGGCAGAGGCAACCCAACTACTATCACTGGATGAAGGAATAAATGAAACACGGTTTGTACATGCAATCGAATATTCTTCAGCCTTAAAGAGAAAGGATTTTGACACATGTCGCAACACAGATGAAACCTGAGGACATCATGCCAAGTGAAATAAGCCAGACGCACAAAAGGACAGGTACTGTGAGATTTTACTTATCTGACGTTCCCAGAGCAGCACGTTCTTAGAGACAGAAAGCCGAATGGTGGCGCGAGTGTTCTTGCAAGAGTTCTGGAGAATGATTGCATAGCAATGTAAATGCACTGAATGCGACTGAACTCTATACTGAAAAGTGGTAAGACGATGAATTTTATGTTATTTTTGACCATAATTTTCTTTAAAGAGTTGGGGTGAGGACAGGCCAATGCTCAGAAGCACAGCGGAGGCGGGGAATGAGAGTTCACTGACTACGGGCAGGAAGTTCGTCTAGGGCTAGAAACAGAGAATTTGAATCCCGTGTGTAGCACACAACAGGCCAGGTGTGAACGGAGACACTGGGTGGTTGGATAATCTCAGATTCAGGCTGTGGGGGCACACAGGGCAGGAGGACAAGGCATCTAGAATATCGAAGATGCTGTCAAGAAAATGGCAGAGGAAACCCACGTTGGGTCTAACTGGACAGAAAACGGAGTGAATCTAAAAGGAACCCATTTGGTAGGTAAAAAATGGAATTGTCCAGGAAGAAGAGATCTACAGTCAGTCAAAGAGCAGAAATCTTGAGCAGAAGGCAGTGAGAGAAGTGATACTGGAAGGGTGGGCCACCACAGTAGAGATTTAAAGGTGCGGGGTCCTCGGTCGGCTGAGGGAGGGAAGCCACAGAACGGGTGCCCACGTGGCATGGAGGCCAAGGACGTGAATGCTGAGAGTTCAGCCTGTGGGGCCAGGGAATGGGATGAGCCACGGACCCTCTCACATGGACACCGGCATTGCGTGGGATGATGGCAGCACCCGAGGCAGGAGGATAGAGTCAGGGGAAAGTCCTCAAGGGGCATGAGTGAATGGCCAGCCCAGGAGGCGTAGAGAGGGGTCTGCCTCCTGGAGCAGGGGTCTTACGTGAGGAGGAGGACTGGGGGGTCTGGAAGCCAACCTAGGTCAGCAGGAGACTGCCACCCTGCTTGGGGAGTGGGGGCAGGGGAATGAGCAGAGTCTGCTGGAGGGGCCTGGAGCAGGCAGACT
The DNA here is from genome assembly GCF_002007445.2 of Ailuropoda melanoleuca. NCBI lineage: Eukaryota > Metazoa > Chordata > Mammalia > Carnivora > Ursidae > Ailuropoda > Ailuropoda melanoleuca. The sequence continues at coordinate 19,766,855 of NC_048219.1, forward strand.
GGGGGGCTCAGGAGACAGGCTTTCTCACTCCGGAGGGCCTCCTCATTCCTCCGTCTCTGCCAGACGGTGAAAGGGCCTGTGCTATCCCCAGCATCTGGGATTGAGTGTCTGTCCCTTAGCAGGTGCTCAATAAATCAGAGGACAGAAGGGAAGAAGAGGGATAAGCTGGTTTCAGAAAAGCTTTGCAGCAGTCCAGTAACGAGCCCACAGTAGTGCTGCTCTGTGCCTTCCAGTGTCTGGAGAGGACATGCCTGGCGTCACACCCACCATGAGACTGAATGAGCAAGAAGAAACCGGGAGAATCATCGAAATGCAACGCCTAGAAATCCAGCGCCTCAGAGACCAGATCCAAGAGCAAGAGCAAGTGCCGGGCTTCCACCCCCTCGCTGGAATTCGGCTTCCTTCCCTGGTCCAGTCCGAAGTGGACTTTGAGGTGCAGACCAACTGATCCCCTCTGGTGAGCCATCGGCAGGTGCCCCTGTGCCTCTGTCCCCAGCCGACCCCATGCTGTCCCTCCAGTCCCTGTGGCACTGGCCACTCCAACCTCTCTCTCCTGCCCTGGGGAACTTGGGACATGGGCAGAATAAAGATGTTTGCCCACAACCATGTCCAACTCTCTGTTTAGCCAGGGAGCCAGGGAGGGGGTAGGGAAAGAGGGGACTGTGAGGACTGGGGGGGCCCCAGCTTGTCCAAAGTCATCGCTGCTTGTCGCTGTCCAGGCACAGGGCTGCCTGTCACTGTGGAGACCACACAGTGGACTTGGTCCTGGCTTCCTGCTGCCCCTCTACTCTCTCTGGGCCTCTGGGGTACGGCTGCCTACACCCCATCACAGTGGCCAGCTCATCCCCCCTCAGACCAGTGTGTACCCAGCATGTCCGCTGCCTTCTAGGTGACCGGGTCCAGGGAGGAGGAAAAAATTCAGGTACCCTCTGTTTGATTCAACCACAGAGACAACCCATGACATCCTCATGCCCGGCGGGGGGGACAGGAACAGACTTCTTTCCGAACTAGCATGTTAGCTTTATCTTTGCAGAAGAAACTGTCTTGAAATAGGGTCAGGGAGGTCAGCAGAGCCAGATGCTGCAAGGTCTTGAAGGCACATTGCAGAGATGACACTGTCCAGAGGCCAGCACAAAGCCACCAAGAGTCCTCCCAGTGTGCCTCCCTGGGAGGCTCTTGCCACACTGGCTTCCTTTCAGTTCCTATAAAAGGTCAAGTTCTTCCCTGCCTCCGGGTCATTCCACATACTATTCTCTCTGCCTGAAACGCTCTTGTCCCACACCTCTCTCAGTGAACTTCATCCTTCTGATGGTAGTTGAAATGCCACTTCCTCAAACAGTCCCTGATCCCTCCCTCCATCATCTAGCTTCCACGCGCCGCATTGCTTTCCTTCATAGCCCTCACCATAACGTGTCCATTCGAAGGTGTGATGCTACCTCTCCCACTAGGCTCTTGGTTCCGTGGGTGCAAGGGCTGGGTCTGTTTTTAAAGTTCCCTGCGTGTCCAGGTGGAGCATTGATGGAGGGACCCCACATGAGGCTGGGGGCTGGCGGGGATGCTATGGCCAACATGAGTAAGAGGACAGCTTCCGGGCCCCAGATGGTGGCAGTGGAGGTGCAGAGCCGTGAATTCTTCTGCCTTTGGGACCGAGGGTTAGCCCAGCACAGGGAGAGGGAGAAAGACTCGCGAAGAAGGCATGCCCAGAGCAAACTGGGCTCTTCTGCGGGCCAGAAGGACCGTCACTGTGGCTAGGATGCAGCAACATTCCAAGGACAGAGTTTTCCACCTAAAAATGCCCTAGAATCAAGACCTCACATCTCACCTCCAAGACGGGCCACAGGTTACAGGTGAGGAAATCAAAACCAAGAAGGGTGAAATCGTTGTTGGCACAGGCTTGTCCTGGCAGGGTCAGGATTGTGTCAGAGCTGCCAGCGGCCTCCACATTCCAGCCCCTTTAAGCCTGCCCTGGAGAAGCCCCGAACTGAATCTGGGCCAGGTGGTGGAGGTGACAGGCGTGGGACGCCAGCAGAGTCTAGACCAGAAGGAGAGGGAGCTGACACCTCCCACACTAAGCTCCCCTACGCTGCTGGCTGGCTGGCTGGAGTCCAGAGGCTGGGAGAGAAGTGCAGGCAGAAGCTCACAGCCTGGCACTGGGGCCTGCAGGGGACAGGGTGTTTGCTCAGCTGCCCGACAGGGGGCGGCGGGGGGGCTGTTCTGGAGCCGAAAGTCCAGGCTTGCTGTTTTGTGCAGGTCTCCATCTCGCAATAACCAATGTTGTGGCCAGACTGGCCCTTGTGGTTCTTACCACGATTCCAAGGCGCCCTGCAGCAACCACTATCAGGGAACTTGGAAAGAAAGGTTTATCGCCTAGGGGAGCTGGAAATGACACCAGGGCCACACAGCAAGGTCAGGGGGAGGGAGGGAAGGAGAGAGGGAGGGAGAGAAAGCAATCTCACAGGCCAGGCCGGGGGTTCTGCCCTATTGGGGCTGAGTGTGGGGCTCTACGGTTTCCTGTTAAAATATAAGAGTGGGGGGGCGCCTGGGTGGCACAGCGGTTAAGCGTCTGCCTTCGGCTCAGGGCGTGATCCCGGCGTTATGGGATCGAGCCCCACGTCAGGCTCCTCTGCTGTGAGCCTGCTTCTTCCTCTCCCACTCCCCCTGCTTGTGTTCCCTCTCTCGCTGGCTGTCTCTATCTCTGTCGAATAAATAAATAAATAAAAATCTTTAAAAAAAATATGTAAGAGTGGGAATTTAAAGGGTAGGAAGTGGGGAGAGTGGCTCAACTGGTCAGTTACTGAAATCAGCCAAGATCTCTGAGACAGAAAAGCCTGGTGGCTGGCAATGTGTTCTTCGAGAGAGTTCTCTTTGAAGTCAGCAGACCGCTGAGGTCAGTCACTTGCATAACAAAAAGAAAAGTTACTGTCAGAGCTTAGCCACACCAGTTTACCTCTCCGTTTTCCCCTGGTGCTCCTACATCCAGCTGTGGGGTGGCATTGACTGAGTGGCTCCTGCATAGACCTCACTCTGCTTTGTCTATCCTGACTCCATGGGGAGCTTCTCACCCCACTGGTGAAGCTCCCCCTTCACAGGGCCCCTGCAGCCCGTTGACCCCCCCCCCCATTGACAGAGTGGGCCTGGCAGTCACCTCCTCAGCAGGACCCGCTGGTCACCCAAGTGGCTAGGCATTTGGCATGCATACTCTACTCTCCTTCTGGTTGCAGTCCATTGTTAAGCTCCGGGGACTCATTCATTCATGGCGTGACAGCAGTGCTCTGGGAGACCGCCCTCTCTCCGGGCCTCCGACAGCCCAGCCGTTGGCTCCCCTGCCCTTTAGAGTCTTGGCATCAGCTGTGCCCAGACAATGTGAGCTGCCCAGCGGAGCCTCTCCTGCCTTCCTGTTCTCCCGCACGGAAGACCCCGCCCCATGGGAAGCGTCTACCTTTCCGCTGCTTTTTCCACAAAGCATGACCAGCCGTTACCAAACAGCTGCTCCCAGGAAGTGCTTGAGGGGCCCTGGTGGGGCTGGGAATAGCTGTGTGTCCAGGTAGGACTCCCTTGCGATCATTGCTCTGGATTGGAGTGAGAGGTTGGAGAGAAGGATGTCAGGCCCAGGAGTGGGGCTCATTCTTCCTAAGCTCTGTGGGGGTAAGCTCCCCTAGACTGTTGCAAGTTCAAGGGCCTGCTTACGCTTTGAACGGAGCTGGCCAGGTGAGCAGAGACAAGGGACTAACCTGCTGCGCCAGGCAGCGGGAAGAACAAATATCCCCGATCGCCTACGATGACCAGTCATGGGCAAGGATTGGTATTCACGCTCATCAAGCGTGTGTCACGTGGTGGGACTCGGCAGGGTGGCAGGTGTAGACCAGGACTCACCAGGGGCCTCCTCTGTGTCCTGATGGAGTAAATGTATTACAACCAGGACTGTGAGAGTCTAGTTCTGAGCAGGAGAACTATGGAAGCCCTCCTTGAGCTCCAGGCAACAAAACCCAACTCCAGCCAGTTTCAGCTGAAAGGGAAAGCTTATCATGGGGCTGGGCAAGCTGGTGAGGGTGGGGGTGGTCTCAAGGCAGAGATACGACCAGCGCCTGGCTGAAGCCACCCCTCCCTCTCTCATCCTTGCCCCTCTCCGCAGACCGGTTCCCATGCCCAGTTCAGCTGGCAGAAGGTGCCTCGGTGTCTCATTATACCCATTCCAAAGCTGAAATGGAACATGCAGTCGGATTTTAAATTGCCAAAAGTATCTTTGGTCTTGCTTGAGGCTGGGGCTCGCCTCTAGCCGTATCCGGGGGGATGGGTCACAACACGTGACCCTGGTTGCTGGGGTTCATCCTGGGGTGAAGGCGGTCATTGTGAGCAGGGCAAACACTCCAAAAGATGTCTCTCTGAGGGAATTGTCACTCATGGAGCATGGGGGTTGGGGGGGACAGCTAGAGCTGCAAACTGCTTTACGCCTCTTGCCCTCCAGGAGGCAGGGACGGTACCTCTTTTGCTCATCACTGTGTCTCCAGCACCGGGCACAGCACCTGGTGGGAACAGAGAAAGGAAGCAGTAAATGTTTGCTGGAATTAATCAAGAATATAATTATATTATTTAATCACAAACACACACACTACTATTTAGGCTAAGTAATTAATCAAGAATATAATTATATTATTTAATCACACACACACACAACTATTTAGGCTAAGTACTGTTGTCCCCATTTTGCAAATGGAGAGCCTGAAACACACAGAGTGTAAGCAGTTTTTCTCTGGTTATACAGCTGGAGCTGGGGCTTGACACTTCAAGGTCAGTCTAGCCCCCAAACCAGCAGGCTTCCCACCGTTCATTCACCGCGCAGTCGCCGCGCGGTCGCCGCGCGGTCACCAAGCAGTCACAGTGCAGTCACCGTGCGGTTACCGCACAGTCACCGCGCGGTCACCAAGCGGCTATTACACACCAAGCCTACTGTAGGAGCTGGGGAGACACCAGGAATCAGATTCAAATCCCTTCCGTCATGAAGCGTACATTTTAGGGGAGTAGAGAGACAATATTCCAGACAGATGAGAAGACTATACAGCATGCTGACCAGTGATAATCGCTGCAGAGAAACATAAGAGAATAAAGGAAATAAAATAGGGCAGAGGGATAGGAAGTGTGGGGAAGGTTGTGATTTTAGAGTGGCAGGGAAGGCCTTCTCACTGAGAAGGTGGTGTTTGAGCACATACCTGATGGAAGGTGCAGGAGGTAGTCATATGGGAGAAAAGCACTCCAGGCAGAGGGAACAGCCCATGCAAAGGCTCTGAGCAAGAGCAAACTGGGATGAAATCGGAGAGGGCCTTAGAGATCCGGGAGGACTCTGGCTGTTTGCAGAAGGTGGGCCACTGGAGGCATGCGCACAGTAGTGATGTGACTTAGGACAGGGTCAGTCCAGCTACCAGGGTGACAGTAGCCTGTGGTGGGAATGTGGCAGGAGCAGGGAGACTGGGCCACGGGGCCTCTCTTTTGAGAGGTTGGCCTCTCAGAACTCCCACCATCCAAAGGCCATCTAATGGACCAGTTAGAATCCACATTTTGCACTCTGTGCCCACTGCCACATCCTACCCCTGGATTGCACTACTGCCCATCTGAGCTGCCCCCCCACCTTCGGCTTTGGGGACACTGTTCAAAAGCCCTGCAGGGCGCCTGCCTGTCCACTTGGACTCCAAAGTTATTTGATAAGACCCAGACAGAGAACAAAGACTCATGCAATCGGTGTTTCAGCTGAGGAACCTTCTAGGTTTTGTTACCACCACCCAAAACATTCTTTTCAAACTGCTCAGGGGAAAGGGAGAGAAAAATCTCATGAGTTCCCCTGCCCCAGCTCCATCCAGGACAGCTGGACCAGGGTCTGGCTGGGCTGACTTCTTGGAACCAGGAAGATAAAGAATTGCTAGAAACCAGCAAGTCAGCTGGAGGAGTACACAGCCTGGAGCCCCGGCCCGCCCCCTCGCCCCGCCTGCCCCAGGACAGGGGGTACCTTTATGAAGTTTCACAGACCGGCACACCCACATGATCCTCCCTGAGATCCAGCCCGCCCCACAGCAGTTGGCTTGCCCTCACTTTTCCTTGAGGGGAAGAATCATCTAGATCTGCACTGATCACTCCAAGCCATGGGCCACATGTGGCAATTGAACATTTGCAGCATAGCTAGACTGAGCTGACATGCACAGTATAAAAGACTGAAGCCACTTATTACTCATTTGTAATCATTCACTACATGGAAATCATAATCATAAATGATAATCATTCACTAACATGAAAATATTTGGGGGTTAAATAAAAATCGCCATATATTATTTTCACCTTTTTTAACCTTTTTAACGTGGCCACAGAAGATTTTATTTTATTTTTTTAAAGATTTTGTTTATTTATTTGAGATCGAGAGAGCGCGCACATGCAGGGGGAGTGGCAGAGGGAGAGGAAGAAGCAGGCTCCTCGCTGAGCAGAGAGGCTGACCCTCTGGGCTCGATCCCAGGACCCTGGGATCATGACCTGAGCCAAAGGCAGACACTTAACCGACTGAGCCACCCAGGCGCCCCTACGAGAAGATTTTAAATTACATCCGTGGCTCGCGTTATAATTCTACCTGATATCCTGCTCTCAAGTTACGACTGGCTCCCCCATCATCTCCACAGGATAAAGCTAAGAGAGGCACAGACAGGTCAAGCATGATTATTTTGTGAGCTGATAATGGGAAGAAAACTTTGACTCTGTTTTCCTTGTCTATTTCATGCCTATCAGAAGGAGAGAGAGCAAGGGGCATTGCAAGGGGCCCAGTGCAGGAAATGGGTGACAGCCTGCAACCACCTCCAAGCGGACCCCCTTCACGCACCCAAAGTGCAAGTGGTGGGTGCTGCCAGATTCCCCTATTCGAAGCTGAGCCCTGGCCACGTCCCTGGTACACTTCAGAATCCTCCAGGGGCACCTCAGAGAAGTCCAGATGCCTTGCCATGGCATGTGAGTCCCTGTGCGACCTGCCAAACTCGTCCTTCCAGCCTTATCTCACACGCTGCCTGCACCTATCACTTCACACATTCATTCATTTGACAAATATTCATTGTTACTTCCCACATGCCAGGCAAAAGTGCTGGCTGCTAAGGTCAGGTGGTTAGCAAAACAGACACTAAGACCCCCACGTCCTGGGGGATGATAAGTAAGTAAACAGAGGCGATTACAGCACATGCTTAAGAGCAGCTGTGGGGTAAGCACGGGGGCCATGAGTGCACTAGAGGCAACTAAACCAACCTGGAAGTTCGAGAGGGCTTCCTGGAGGAGGGGACATCCCAGTTGAAGAATTTGAGTTGGCCAGACTGAGGCTGGATGGTGGTAAATATGCCATGCAGGGGAACTCTGAGTTCAGAAACCAACCGGAGGGCAAAAGAGTGGACAGAGCATGCCAGCTGAACGGCTCGCCATCTGGCTGGAGGGCAGGGGCCAGTGGCGAATGACTGGCCTGGTGTAGACAGCAGGGGCTGTAGGAGCCCGGCAAAGGAGTATGGCATATACCCTGAAGTGTTTATTCTGCAAGAGTTTTAAGCAAGGGAGCTCCTGTTTCACACTGAAAAGCCTTTCCCCTCCTCCCGGTGAACTCAAGTCCCACCTCCCCCAGCAACAGCCACATCCAGGAGGCCAGCGGACTTGCTCAGGCACTTGGGCCTTTAAAGGAGACAGAGCACGGGGCTTGAAGGGGCTCTGATCCAGGGATGAGGAACTGGGCCTGGGTTTGGGGATCAGCAGGTGTTGGGATTTGCGACTGAGGCAGGATTTGAGTTTGGAGCTGGAATTTGGAGGCTGAATTCAGGAACAAGAGTCAAGGTTGTGGTCTAGGGTCTAATTCCAGAATCTGGAGCCTGGGGTTGGGGTGAGGAGTTGCAGCTGAGGGTTCAAGCCAGATTTGGGGTTGGGATTTGAAGCTGGGGCTGGAATTGGATTTGGAAGTGGGGCTGGGGGTTGGGGCTGAGATGTGGGGTAGAGGTTGCAGTCGGAGCTAGGAAATCTAGTTAGGGTTGGAAAGTGCAGCTGGGGCTGGGGTTAGGTTTGGGCTGAACTAAAGCTAAGCTGAGGGGCGCCTGGGTGGCTCAGTTGTTAAGCGTCTGCCTTCGGCTCAGGGCGTGATCCCGGCGTGATGAGACCGAGCCCCGCATCAGAGAGATGGAGCCCCGCATCAGGCTCCTCCGCTGGGAGCCTGCTTCTTGCTTCCTCCTCTCCCACTCCCCCTGCTGTGTTCCCTCTCTCTCTGGCTGTCTCTCTCTGTGTCAAATAAATATATAAAATGTTTTTAAAAAAATAAAAAATAAATCTAAGCTGGGCTCGGAGCCCAGGGATGCGTTAGGGTCCAGGGTCTGGGGCAGACAGACAACATTCCTCCTGCTGCCAGGTCTGAGAATTGTGTTCGAGCCCTAACAGCAGCGGGTAGAAGCCCCTCCCTTCCCAAGAATGCCTCAGCCCGGCAGAAGGAGCTGTGCCACGTCAGCCAATCCGCTCAAGGCCTGCCTTGGAAACACCTGTTGATCCCCCTCCCCCACGCCCACCCCCAGGGCTTACCTGGACGCAGGTTAGGCAGGTGAAGCGCCTCCCCGGAAACGGAGCTGGAGTGCCCCACCTGCCTGGCCTTGCCTGCTCTGATCGGATCCAGCACTTCCAAGCTTCTTGTGAGTGCCCCATGGTCCCCCGACCCCCACCGCCCCCACTTTCTCCCACTGGCTATGCCGGAGAACCTCCACCCCACCCCCAGCCTGGCCCCACTGTCCCAGCACACCTGTGCAAGCACTTTCGGACCAGTGAAGTCACAGCCCTGAGGAATGCTGGGATTGACTCCAGGTCCCCTCCTAAGGCCCCTCCCCCACCTCCCTTGGGGGCATCTGCACCTGCTCCGGCCTGTGTGCCAGGCTGCCCCCCAGTGTGCCAGGCTGCCCCGGCAGAGGGGTTGTGAAGGACAGGTGCATCAGGGGTATACCTGTGGAGGGCCACGGTCATCATATTCCTGGAACGACCCACCACCTGCATCCTATGTATAAAGCAGGAGTCCTATCCTGCATTGGAGGGGAGAACATTGTATTCTTTTATTCAAAATAGGGTTGCGTTCTTTGGGCATTCATGCAGGCTTAGAATTCCCATTGGAATTTTAAAGCGGAGACGTCAAATGACTCGCCCCCATCCTTCAAGATAAATGTTATTGTCCTCACTTTTCCAATAGGAAGACTGAGGCTCTAAGAGATGAACTCCTCTGGGGCTTCTCTGACCCTCGCCTAGGCCCCTCTTCCGACTCACCCACACTGGGCATTTATCACATATGTGCGCCTGCTGTCAGCCGGGGCTGCTTTATTTTGCCCAGTTTGAGTCATGTTGGCTGGCCCCTAGAGGAAGGTTAAATGTTAAACGAGTAACCACTGTCAGGTCCTTCGCCAGAGTCCCGTGGCTGGTAAGGACGGCAGCAGGGGCTCAAGGACAGAGCCCTCCTCCCTTTGCTCCACTTTAGAGAAATCGTGGAGGAGGAGGGCATGGGGGGCGTTGGTGAGAGGGAGAATGGAGAAAGGTAGGAGGAAGGAAGAGGGGCATGGGGGCGGCGATGAGGCAGGAGACGTGGGGATGGAAGCAGGGACTGTGTGGAGAGAGGTTTACAGGTGGCCTCCCTGGGACGTGCACTTCACAAGGAAGTAAGGAACAGGAGAGGAGGAGGAGGTCTGGGCTAAGATGACGAGCTTGGGTCGGGACGTGTTGCATCAGAGATGACTAGGGAACATGAAGGTGACAATTGGCCTGTGGGTCTGGAGCTTAGGAGGGAGACCCAGGTTTGGGGGAGAGAGGGATTGGGGCACCAGCAGCTGTGGATAGGAAGTCAGATGAGATGTTGGTGAAGGAGAGAGTTAGGGATTAGATCCTGACCCCCAGAGAAGGAGCCGCAGTCCCAAGGGAGAAGGTTCAGGGTCAGGCTACTGGTTCCAGAAGGGTTAAGTCATAAGCCCCCTCCCTCCCCACAACCCTCCCCCCAGGAGCCAGCGGTGACAGCTGAGGCCATGTGAGTCGGATCCTGAATGAGGCTTTATCTCTGCTCTTGGTCCCATCATCCACTGTGGCACCAACTCCTTCGGCGGCAGCCGGGATGGGACAGGCAACTGAGAGAGCCAGAGAGGTCAGGGGCTGGGCCAGGGGCTTCCCTGGAGGGGTAGGGGATGCGTTATGTGGGGGAACTCTCCTGGGGTCCTTGGAGAGGCATTCCCAAGTGACAGTGCTGGGGAGGGGGCCGTTGGGGGACACTGGGGAAGATTCCCAGGGATCCTCCCCAAGGCTCCCAGGAGAGACCATAAAGGGCGAGTGGGGCTGGGGAGGTAACAAGTGTGATCCCCCTGCAGGTGATGGTGACCACACCCTGGACTGGGAGAGGAACAGGACTCTGGGCCTCTAGCTGCCAAGCAGGTGGTGGGGGCTCTAGGCCATGACCCGCACCCTCTAGCCCCCGACACCGCCCTCTGCCCTGCCCCCCGCCATGTCTGAAGGAGAGGCTCCAGCCCCGCTGGGCCGGGGGCTGCCCCCAGACATGCTGGCAGAGCAGGTAGAGCTGTGGTGGTCCCAGCAGCCGCGGCGCTCGGCGCTCTGCTTCGCCGTGGCCGTGGTCCTCGTGGCAGGCTGTGGGGCGGGTGGCGTGGCACTGCTGTCCTCCACCAGCAGCCGCTCGGGCGAGTGGCGGCTGGCGACGGGCACCGTGCTCTGCCTGCTGGCGCTGCTGGTCCTGGTCAAGCAGCTGATGAGCTCGGCCGTGCAGGACATGAACTGCGTCCGCCAGCCCCACCACGTGGCCCTGCTGCGGAGCGGGGGAGGGGCCGACGCGCTCGTGGTGCTGCTCAGCGGCCTGGTGGTGCTGGTCACCGGCCTGACTCTGGCCGGGCTGGCTGCCGCCCCTGCCCCTGCCCGGCCACTGGCTGCCATGCTGTCCGTGGGCATCGGCCTGGCCGCCTCGGGCTCACTTTTGCTGCTGGGCTTGCTGCTATATCAGGTGGGCGTGAGTGGACACTGCCCCCCTCTCCATGCGGCCGCCCCCTCCACCCACAGTGGCCACGGCAGCATCTTCAGCGTCTCGGGACAGCTGTCGGCCGGCCAGCGTCACGAGACCACATCGAGCATCGCCAGCCTCATCTGACCAAGCCCGAGGTCCCCTTTCCGCCACCTGCCTCAGCAGCCACAGAGCTGTGCCAGGGTGGGAGCGTGTGTGAGTGGGAGTGTGCTTGCACGGACACGTGCAGGGGCAGTGTGTGTGAGTGTGTATGTCTCCCCGGGACCGTCCAACCCTCCGTGGGGTCGTGTGACCTGCGCTGAAGAGCCCACGTGTCCTCAGAACCAGGGCTTTGTGACTATGGAACTGTCCAAGTCTGCCTGTCTCTCTGTGGGGTCCCTGAAGATTCTTGGCCCCTATTCCCAACACCCCTCGAATCCGACCTGCCTCGTAACACCTGTCAGGGATTTCCCAGGAGTGACTGTGACCTGCCTAGGCCGGAGACCATCCCAGTGACTCTTCACTGAGGAGAGTAGCTGGTGACAAAGTGGGAAGAGCACGGGCTCCACGATGTGCCAGGACTGGACTGGAATCCCCAGTGTACCACTCACCAGCTGGGGGCCTGGGGCAAGTGACTTAATCTCTCTGAGCCTCAGTTTCCGGGGAGTCACAGTCCTGGTCATGGATATCGATCGTGAGGACCACATGCCATCATGTATGGAAGGAGCGGGCACGTGGCAGGTGTGCAATAAAAGTGATGGCCACTATCATCGTGATTGTCCCTCGCCATCTCACCTAGAGACCTTCCTTCCCCCTCCCCTCACCCTCCCCAACAACTGCTCCTTCTACAGGGAACTCTCAAGCTGACAAAAGGTGCCTGGTCCCCGGGGAGGCCTGTGGTTTCTCCTCATAGGTACCGTGGAGGCAAGAGGGGGTGCAGGGACGCTTCCCTTCGGGAAGGTGGTGGGTTTCTGGTCCAGGGCGGGCAGGGAGGAGTGTGGCCCGAGCCCTTCACATTTGCTCAAGGTAAAGCCTGGAGCACTGGGGTTTCACCAGCTGGTTTCCCTGGAGGCGACAGCTCCCTACCCCACCTCTAGCACCAGAACACCTTGGACCGTGTAGTTGCTGCAGTGGCTGGCCTGCCTCTGCACCCCACCGCCGCCCACCCCCCAGGCACGGGAGAGTTGTTGGAAACCCCCCTGGGCTGTAAGAGGCACTCCCTGCTTGGGGTCAGCCCTGGAAGGGACACCCTTCTATGGAGCAGAACTTCCTGGGTGGAAAGGATCCCCACCCCCACCCCCCACCCGCAGGAGAGCGCCAGGAGCGACATCAGTTTCATCACTCCTGCTTCTCCTGGTCAGATGCCCCACAGCCCCGCCAGGGCACCAAGAGACGCAGGGACACCAGACAGGCCTCCAGGGGGCGCTACGCGTAGAGCTACGAGGGCTCTGACGGGAGAAACCTGCTTTCAGGGGCCAAGATCTAGGGGCCCTCCTGAAGAAAACGCTGAGCTGATGGATGAGGGAAGGGTGCTGCCAGCCGAGGAGGGAGCCGGGTGAGCGGAAACCAGAGGCCATGCCCGGGAGCACCGGGACAGCAGAACCTCTGTCCGGGAACTACGGCATCTCAGACCCCACATATTCAACATCCGATCCCCTTCATCCTCAACCTGAGCCAAGTCCTCATCTCACCTGCAGGCTGTAGCCTTCACCAGCACCCAGGTTAGAAAGCTCGGCGTGGCCCCAGACAGCACCCTCACTCCCTATCCAGTGTCCAGTGACCACATCACCACCTGTGGACTCCCGCCCACGTGGGCGGGGGTGCTCAGCCCTCCAGGCTCGCTCCCGGCACCCTCCCCATCTCTGCCTGATTTGTGTGGCCTCCCCTCAGAGCTCCCTACTTTTGCTCTTTTCTCCTTCAGTTCATCTCCCTCCCAACCCCAACACACACACTTGAGCCACAGTGACTTTTAGGGGAGGTGATGGGGTTGGGGGAACATGATGGCCGGTTGACCCATGAGCTGGACCCAGGTGATGGGAGGCTCCTCACCCCTTCTCCCCCTTCTCCTGTCCTTGAAATGTGTGTCGCATTGCCTTTCCGGCTCCTAGAAACTGCCCCAAGGATACAGCCTTGAGACGGTGCCGTGGCGAGACCAGCTAGACGGCACATGACACTGAACCCAGTGAAGGCCTTGTAAGGCCTGACTGGCAGGTGCTGAGCTCTCTTGTCTTGTGGCCACCCCAAAAACAAAGCCTCATAAGTAGTTTCCCTTGCCCGTTACACCCGCCAGCCACCAATCCAGAGTGGCCCGTCTCCGTCTCTGGTCTCTTCCTGCCCTCCACGAACGAGGGCCAGTTTCAGAGCATACCCGGGAAGCTCCAGGTGGCAACCCAGTGCTGTCCTAAAACAGACTTACGTTCAAGTCCTTCCCCGATCCCTCACGGCACACAGACTAACGTGCAGCCTCCCTGATATGATTTGGCCTCCCTCGCAGTCAAAGCAGCCCATGAGCCAGCCACGCGGAGCTGTTGTGACCTCCCCACATTCTCTCACTTCTCCCAGGCTTTGTGTCGCTCTCCTCCTTGCCTTCATACCCTTCGAGACCTGCCCATTTTCTGTGCCTGGCCCCACCACCGCATCTGCAGTTCCTTCCCTGTGAGCCTATCTCCTCCGTCAGGATCGGGGTATTGCTCATCGGCATACCCCTCGTTCCCAAGGTGGGCCTGACACATAGTAGGGGCTTTACTGGATGGATGAAGGACTCAGCTTGGTCGGATGGCAATGTGTCTGCAAGGATCGGGGAGAGACCTCCCCAGAATAGGGACGGGTCAGGCACTTCGGCCACTGTCCACTATGGGCCCGGAATCTTTCTGCCTCCGAATTCTTACTCTTCCGGGGCTCCCGTTCTCAACGACCCCAGGACCGTCAGAGGACCACAGACTGCCTCTCCATCCTGTAATATGGGGAGAAGTCCTGTTTCTTTTCAGCTGAGACAGGGTTAGACTCTCTCATGATATTTCTTTTTAAAAAAACTAAAGGAAGGGTGCCTGGCTGGCTCAGTTAGTGGACCCTACGACTCTTGATCTTGGGGTTGTGAGTTTGAGCCCCATGTTGAGCCTAGAGATTACTTCAAAAAACCCAAACAAGGGACAGAAGATTTATTTGAGAAAAACAAACAAATAAAATGCTTCNGTTAGTGGACCCTACGACTCTTGATCTTGGGGTTGTGAGTTTGAGCCCCATGTTGAGCCTAGAGATTACTTCGAAAAACCCAAACAAGGGACAGAAGATTTATTTGAGAAAAACAAACAAATAAAATGCTTCAAAAAAACCAAAAACACCCAAAAAACAAAACACTAAAGGAAAACAGAAACTCAGGCCTAGAGAAAGGGGAGGGGATGGGTTCCACGGCACAAATGTCCAAATAAGCAGCCACTGCAGACAAGGCCTTTGTTGAGCTCTCCCGGGAAGGATGCCAGATGAAGAATATGGCCCTTGCCCCCGAGGGCCGTTCCAAAGGGCAGTGGGAGCAGCGCCTCCACACCCAGCTCTCACGTGGGTCAGGGCAGGCGCTGGGCGAGCTGCAGGCAGGGCCGAAACGCTTCCACCTCTGCGATGGCTGAAGCCGACATCCCGCAACCTCCCAGCTCCGGCTTGTTTGCTCAGAGCATCTCACTAAATCCCATCCCGGTCCACACTGCAAACAGCCATCCACGGGCCCCTCCTGTCTCCGTCTCCCTTCTGGGTAAGATTCCATGATCCACTCGTTGACACTCCTTGACAGAGGCCACACCTGCTCAGCCCCCTGCCCTTCGGTCCCACTGTCCCAGCAAATCCCCCTCCTTGGATGAATCGACCCGTCTGCCTCACGGTGAGCGGTTACCAGAGGAAATCCGCACGACCAGGCAGCCTGGTGTCACCGTGAATTCCTCATCGCCCATCTCAGCTGGTCTGCAGTTCCACTCATCGGTTACACTGTGCTTCCCTGGTCAGCTCCTGTTTCCACAGTGGCCCCCAAGTTCCCTCCACAACCTTCACACCCCAGCAACATCCCCCAGCAGCACCCCCAGGCTTGGCCTCCCTGTCACGAGAAAACGAGAGTCATGTCCACCTTTACTCCCCTCTGCAGAACGGCCTTGTCACCCCAGCTGAAGAATTTGGACTTTGTCCTCAGGACAATGAGGGAAGTACTCTGGCCAGAGTTGGATTTTGGACCGGCTGGCTGTGGGGTAGAGCCAGGAATTGGCTTTAGGAGAAAAAGAATCAGTCCCAGAAGTGCCATTTCCACGGGCCCCTGAGGGATGAGAAGCAGCTGGCCAAGCTAGAGAGATGGGGAAGAAGGACTATCCCAGAAAGAAGGAAGAGCAGAAGCAGGGTCCAGAGACCAGGGAACTTGGCTCCTTCAAGGAAACACAGAGGGTTTGTGTGGTGGCACCTGGAGATTCACTGGCAAGAGGCGGGGGGCGCAGCCGGGGAGGAGCCCGGGACCAGTCCTGGGCTTTGGAGGCTCCCTTGCAGGTGGCACCATTTCTTAAGGTGAAGAGGAAGCCAGTGAAGGATTTTCCGCAGAGGAACGGGCTGGTCAGAACTGTGCTTTAGGCCAATCATCGTGCCTGCAGCACAGAGAATTCACTGGGAGGGACAAAAATAGGGACAGGGGAACCCTTTGGTGGATGAATGCCATCTCCAGATGCGAGATGAGGGTGGCCCAGACAAAAGGGTGGCTGTGGGACAGAGTGAAACACAGCAGACCAGATGGACATTCGGAGGGCGGGACCAACCTGTCTTTGTGACCGAGGAGCTTTTTAAGGTGGGGGAGATGTGATGGGAGATAGAATGTTGACAGAACGAGAGGTTTAAGACAAAGGCAGAGAAGAGGCTGTTCTTAAAGGCCTTGAGTGGAGAGGCAGGGAGAGTGGCTCCAGGGCACACGACGAATGCAGACCAGGTAAGTTTGGCGCGGGAAGTGCAGGGAGGCTCCGGCCAACAGCTCTGCTCTCTGTGATGCGGAGGCCCCTCTAAGGGCGGCTGTGGAGGAGAGGGGAGTCGAGCCGAGGAAACAGCAAGATGGCCAGAAGCCTGGGGAGCCCGCAGGAGGCTGGAGACCAGGCACTAACAGAGGCAGGGACTGGGTCGACGCTGGGCTCTTCTCAACATCGCACAGAGGCCGAGATGCAGGCCTCGGGCGGAGCCCCACCTGGAATGTGTAATAGTGAGACGATGGGGCAGGGAAGGTGGACGGTAGCAAAAGGTTGACCCAATGGACCCTGAAATCCAAGCCGGTATTGGGTAAGAAGCAAAGCTAAGAAGGGACTGACGGAGGGACAGTGGCAGTAGGGGAGCTGGAGAGAGGCACTTGCCACAGGCTCCTCCTGGGCTCAATAGTCACATTCCAGGTTCTCAGCCGCGTCACCTGGGCACCCAGATACTGCAAGAACATGTTCCAGAAACCTATGATCTGTTCCAATCTGGGTGATCGGAGTGGTCATATCCGGTTACAGCCCACATGAGACCTCGGGCTTCTGGGGACACTCAGGTGTCTGGAGAAGCTTCCTCCAGGCCTCAAGGGACCAACACACGCCCCTCACGCTCAGCTTCGCGCACGCGGATGGGGGCGCCTTCTCAACTGTTCCCCGGGACCTGTGAGGCTCCTCTGGGCGTGGTCATGGAAGTCACCCCCGGGGCGTGGATCGGGGCAGACCACGTCTACCCTCACGCCTGCCCTCGCAAACCTGGAGCTGGTGCCCTGAAACTTCTCGGCTCCCATTCACTCAGGGGAGGGGGCCGCCAGCCCGGGCTGGGCGGGAGCAAGTCCAAGTGCCACGACATCCCCTCTCTAGATCTGTTTCGTCGGTGCTCTGGGGTGCGGTCGCGGCGCTGCCGCGGGGTGAAGCAGGCCAGTTGCTCTAGTAACTGGATTGTGCCTCAACTTCTCAGTCTATGAAATGGGGGTGCCGCCTGGCAGGGCAGTGGTTCTTCCTGTTATCATGCCCTACAGTATCACAGGTTCGAATTCAAGCCCTTTGCTGTCCTCCCCGGACTTTCTTTTCTTTTTTTTTTTCCCTTAAGATTTTATTTATGCGGCACCTGGGGGGGCTCAGTCAGTTAAGCGTCTGCCTTTGGTTCAGGTCATGATCCCAGGGTCCTGGGATCGAGCCCCGCATCGGGCTCCTTGCTCAACGGGAGGCCTTCTTCTCCTTCTCCCTCTGCCTGCCCCTCCCCCTGCTTGTGCTCTCTCTCTCTCTCAAATAAATAAAATCTTTTAAAAAAAAGATTTTTTTAATTAACTTATTTATTAGAGAGAAAGTGTGTATGTGTGTGTGCGCACACACGTGAACGGGGGGATAGGGGTAGGGGGAGCAGGAGGGGGAAGAATGTTCAGCACACTCAGCACTGAGCACGGAGCCTGGGTGGGGCTCAGTCTCACAACCCTGAGATCATGACCTGAGCCAAAATCAAAGAGTGGATGCCCAACCAACCGAGCTACCCAGGCACCCCAGATCTTCTGACCCGAGTCCTGGAAAACAGACACATGCAAATCTCCAGCCCAGAGTGACTGAGGAAGAAGGAGGCTTGGCAAAGTTCCCATTTGGGATGAAGATTGCCCACCTGCTGTGGGGAGCTAGCCCTGAGGGTGCTGATAGGGGTAGGGCTAACACTTGCTGTATTCTACAGGACAGGGTACAGAGGGCTGGGGGCAGAGGCAGGCTGGGGCCAGGGCCTGAAGCCAGAGGAGGGAGGACAGAGAGAGGTCTGACTGAGTCCCAGGCCCCCACGGTTCTAGCACCCCTGGGCCTTTGAACCCACGGACCCAAATCCTGCTCCCTCTTTGTGCACGGGGCCAAGCGTGCTGAGCACAGTGGACCCCACTGCTCTGAGGAATCCAGGAAAGCCTCTCAGGACAGGGTCCAAGGTTCCTACAACCCGAGGGGCCTGCTCAGCCAGGCGTAACACCCACAGCAGATCCCAGGAGGAAGCTGGCCCTGCTGGCCCTTGCTGGGTGCTGGGCTCAGGAAAAACAAGACTTTACCTTCCCTGGGTCCCTCCGAGGTTCTGACTCAGGTCCCGAAGAATATGTGACAACGGGGACAGCTGAGGTGCTCTCCGGCCCAGAGCGCCGCAGGACAGCCCGTCCAGGTAGCCACTGAGGGAGCATAAGGGCAGGGAACAGGCCCAGCTGTGTTTCCAGCAGCTCTTCCCTTGTTCAGGATGCACCCTCAGCCCCTGAATTCTGCTACCCAAGGTCCTTCTCAAGGTCTTGGACTGGGACAGCCTATGCTGCTATCTTAGACACAGGGACTTTCCAGGCCTGCAAGGGGTCAGACTGTCTCTGGATGCAGGAACAACAGCTGAGGTTGGGGACACGTGCCCTGGGCTCCCGGCCATGTCCTCCTCTACTGACAAGTCCTTAGATGTCAGTGTCCGCCTAATAGGTCCCCTGTACCTCCCCAACTCCACCCGGGCCCCTGACCTCATTCACTCCTGGGTCTCAATGACCCCATTGCAGACTAGTCCCAAACCCACACCTGCAGGCCAGACTTCTCCCAGGTGAATCCAGCTGTCCCCGGGCAGCCCCCCTGGAAATTGCACATCAAACATTGAATCCTTGTTCCCTGAAAGTCAGCCCCTCCCCAGGGGGCCCAGCCACCCAACCAGAAACCAAGGTGACGTCGTTGCCTCCTTCCTACTCCCCACATCCGTCAGCAGCAAGCCCGCCAACTCCGCCTCCCTTGTGTCTCTGGAACCTCTCTGTTCCCGGCCACACCTTCGGCAGGTTCTTATCACCTCCCCCTGCGTCTCCCTTCTGATGCATTGGCACAGCATCCGAATGACTTTTCCATCATGATGACATCACTCCCTGACCAAAGAAGTCCACAGATGAGCCCCAGCTGCTCTCATCCTGAAATGCAAGCTATCTTGGCACCAAAGCCCTAGCTGATCTGGTCCACCCTTCAGTTCATCACTGCCCAGGGGACCCCTTGACCCTACACGCAGCCCTCCTTGCCCTGCCTTTTTCTCAAGCTCCTCCATGTGTCTGATCTGCCCTCACCTTCCTTCTGTGCCGACCCTTCCCTCAAAGGCTAGCCCGGCATCCAAGGGCATATGCAGGGCGGCCACCTGGTTCATGATGACTTCCCCTTGTCTGGGAATGACCTGGAACAAATAGGCAGGCACGCAAAATCACATTTGCACCAGAGGAGCCTGCCGCCACTCATAGCTGGTTGGACTAGCATGGATCCTTGACCCAAACTGCGCTGATAAAATTCTGTCACCTGAGTACTTGGAACTTGAAATCAGGAACTCGGGGTCCCAGGCATGGAGTCTCATTAATGCCCACAAGTGACAGGGGAGTCTGTTCTTGTCCTTAGGCTGCTGGAGCCACCTGCTTCCTGCTCTCCTGAGTCAGCTGTCCCTTTAATTCTCTTCCCATTGCTTGCAACCAAAAGCAGCTTAACTTTCTCCCTTCTTAAAACTGCCTCCTGGGGCACCTAGATGGCTCAGTGGTCTTCTGCTCAGGTCGTGATCCCAGCGTCCTGGGATCAAGCCCCGCATCAGACTCCCTGCTCGGCAGGGAGCCTGCTTCTCCCTCTCCCCCTGCTGGTGTTCCCTCTCTCGAGGTCTCTGTCAAATAAATGAATATAATCATTAAAAAAAAAAAAAAACTGCCTCCCTTGCTTGGATTCTTTGGTTTTTTGGTGTTGAGTCATATAAGTTCCTTATACATTTTGGATATGTTGGATACAAACCCTGTATCGGCTGTCATTTGCAAATCTCTTCTCCCACTCAGCAGGTTGTCTTTTGGTTTCACAGAAGACACAAACAGACATTTCTCCAAAGCAGACACACAGATGGCAACAGACACATGAAAAGATGCCCCACATCACTCACCATCAGGGAAATGCAAATCCAAGCCCCAGTGCCTTATCACCTCCCACCTGTCAGAATGGCTCAAATCAACAATACAAAAGGATACGGAGGATGGGAAAAAGGGGAAGCCCTGTGCACTGTTGCTGGGAGTGCAAACTGGTGCAGCCACTCTGGGAAACAGTATGGAGGTTCCCGANACATCACTCACCATCAGGGAAATGCAAATCCAAGCCCCAGTGCCTTATCACCTCCCACCTGTCAGAATGGCTCAAATCAACAATACAAAAGGATACGGAGGATGGGAAAAGGGGGAAGCCCTGTGCACTGTTGCTGGGAGTGCAAACTGGTGCAGCCACTCTGGGAAACAGTATGGAGGTTCCCGAAAAAATTTAACTAGCCTATGACCCAGCATTCACACCACCGGGTATTTACCCAAAGAATTCAAAAGGATACATACACCCTGTGTTCGCTGCGGCATTAGCGACAGTGGCCAAATTACAGAAGCAGCCCAAGTGTCCACCAACAGAAGAGTGCGTAGAGAAGCGCGCACACACACACACACACACACACACACACACACACTGGAATATTATTCAGCCTACTATTCAGCGGTACAAAAGAACGAAATCTTGCCTTTGCAACGACAAGGATAGAGCTAGAGAGCATAGCGCTCAGCAAAATCCGTCGTCAGAGAAAGACACGTAGCACATGATTTCACTCATACATGGTATTTAAGAAACAAATGAACAAAGGGGGGAAAAAGAGAAACCAAAAAACAACCCTTAACTACAGAGAACAAACTAACGGTTACCAGAGGGGACGGGGTGGGGGGCAGGGGGATGGGTGAAAGAGGGGACACACACACACACACATCCCACCCAAAACTGCCTCCCTTGCCCCAATCTCCCCACCAGCAAAGATGAGCCAGCCCTCCCCCTCTTCATCAGTTCTTGATAAAGTCTCCCACATTCAACTCCCTCCCTCACCTTTCACCTCCACACTCCTCAGCCTGCAGGAGTGAAACAACTTGACAAATATTTATTTAGCACCTGCTGTGCACAAGAATGAGGACACAGGATGAGGCAAGGCCTGTGGCTTCAGAGTTCACAGTCTCGCCATGGGGACAGGCATGGTATGCGGGACAAACACAGATGACAACCCACCGTGGCCAGAGAAGGGCAGAGGGACTCAGAGCGGCGCACAGTGAGAGCGAGGACTCGTGGGAGGCGGCCTGGAGGACGGGATGCTCGAGCAGCATCTCCCAGCTCGGAGGGACAAGGAACACTTCCACGCGCACATCCCAGTTCAGGAAAATAAAAATCAGTGACTCCTTTTTAATTTCATTTAAAATGAAAATCGATTTATTACTACCCGTGAAAAATGTCAGATAACCATTCAGATTATTCACTTCATTGAAAAAATTTCAGTAAAAAACTTGGCACACCGGTTTCCACCAGCTAAAGTGTTACCATCCCGCCACACCAGAAATGCTGGCAGGTAGGCGGGCCAGAGGGGCTCTACTGGCCAGGGATTTTCATCACTGCCATAGAGGATTTTTTTTTTAAGATGTATTTATTTGTTTGAGAGACAGAGAAAGACAGAGAGAGTGTGTGTGCAAGCTGGGGGAGGGGCAGACGGAGAGAGCGAATCCTCAGCGGGGAGCCTGATGCAAGGCTCCATCCCAGGACCCTGAGATCATGACCTGAGCCAAAATCAAGAGTCAGCCACTCAACCAAGTGAGCCCCCCGGGGTGCCCTCTGTCCTAGAGGATTCGAGAGAACAGAAGGCCAGTGTACCCGGGAGAGAGTGTGCGCAAAGATGGCATGGAGAAACACCATGTGGGAGAAGAGGAATAACAAATAATCCATTTGGTAGGAAGTGAAGTTGGGAAAGGCAAGAAAAGGAACCAAGGGGCTGAAAGAGGCCTTATTTCCTTAGGCTAGCCCTTGGGAGTTGTCCTGAGAACAGCAGGGAGCCATTGAGGGTTACTGAGCAAGAGAAGATCTGTCACTTTAGTAGCTCCATGTCAGGGAAGGGAGGGTTGCTCTACCCCTGGTTAGCCCTGAAGCCCCAGATGCCTCTCTCTCTGAGGCTCCTGGCCCCCATGTAGGGTCCACTATCTTTAAGTTGTCAGGTATGCGGGGNAAAAAAAAAAAAACTGCCTCCCTTGCTTGGATTCTTTGGTTTTTTGGTGTTGAGTCATATAAGTTCCTTATACATTTTGGATATGTTGGATACAAACCCTGTATCGGCTGTCATTTGCAAATCTCTTCTCCCACTCAGCAGGTTGTCTTTTGGTTTCACAGAAGACACAAACAGACATTTCTCCAAAGCAGACACACAGATGGCAACAGACACATGAAAAGATGCCCCACATCACTCACCATCAGGGAAATGCAAATCCAAGCCCCAGTGCCTTATCACCTCCCACCTGTCAGAATGGCTCAAATCAACAATACAAAAGGATACGGAGGATGGGAAAAAGGGGAAGCCCTGTGCACTGTTGCTGGGAGTGCAAACTGGTGCAGCCACTCTGGGAAACAGTATGGAGGTTCCCGAAAAAATTTAACTAGCCTATGACCCAGCATTCANGAGAGAGGGAACACAAGCAGGGGGAGTGGGAGAGGAAGAAGCAGGCTCATAGCAGAGGAGCCTGACGTGGGGCTCGATCCCGTAACGCCGGGATCACGCCCTGAGCCGAAGGCAGACGCTTAACCGCTGTACCACCCAGGCGCCCCGACATCTCAGTTTTAAAAACCTCGACTCACATAATTTTATGTGACTTACTAACGTGCAAGCCACGTGACACAGGTGCCAACACCACCTCCGCCCCAGCACTGGTGGGCCCGCTGTCCCAGGCAGAGGGAAGAGAGGCACAGAGGCGGCCCCCATCCCCCAGGGACACCGGGCTGGAGAACACGGCCCCTTCCACAAAGCAGAACCAGTGTCATCATTCAATCAGGGGCCACTCTGGAGTTTCATAAATAACATTTATTGGCCGCATTCGCCAGTCTCACCCACATCCACGGCAGCTGCACGGCAAAGGAGCACTGCCTGATGAGAGAACTTGGACCCAACCCCGGATGTGAGTTATAGGACCCGAGAAAATGGTGGCTATCACAGACTCCTTCTGACTTGACGGCTTTCAGTAAAGACCTTGATTATGACTGACATTTTCATTGATGTTCTCGGCAGTGGCTGAAGATTCGAACTTCAAACCCAAAACAAGTGGCTGGAAAGCAAAGAGAAAGGCAGTTACTCAGAACTGTGCCCCATGCTGAGCCCACGCCGCCCTGGCAGGACCTGGCAGGGAGCCTCCATGGGGTGGAAGATGGGGGACCCCCACAGCGGAGGGGGACGCCATCTGAGTCCCTGAGGAGCCCAGGCAGGAAAGCGTACAAGGATGCGATGCCAGGGTGTGTCGTAGCTGACTCACTTCCAGCCATGGGTCCTTGGATGAGGCACTCGGCCCCCAGAGCCCATGCTCCCCCTCGGAGCGGGAAGGACGGTCCCCGCCTTGCGCAGCTGTGAAAGGGATCCGATGTGAGGAAGCTGTGGCACGCCCCATTGAGAAGGCCAGTGTGACGGTCACAGCTCCTCAAGGGTCCCGGCTGGGAAGGTCCCGAGCTCACCTCCCCTCCCGAGGCCTTCACAGTTCTAGCAAACCTCTGCCAGGCCAGCCCGCGGCAGCCAGCAGGTTCTCCTGAGACGAGCTGGTTGTGGAGTCTGGGGGATCTCACAGGGCATCCCGTGGACACCGCAGCCCGACAAGACAGCTCTCCTGAACATCTAGCGGCCACCTGGGCCTCAGCCCGAAGAGCCTGGCTCTGAGGCAAACGCCTCCTACGCGATCATTAGCACTTCCTTTTGGCCTCCCTGACCAGCTACCTCACGCACCATCTGCACCCGAGCTTCTTTCTTTACTCTTCCCAGAGTGGGCCCGGGGGGGGGGGAGGGGGGGGGGGGGGGGGGGGGGGGGGGGGGGGGTCCAAAGATAGGGGCTCAGAAGGAAAAGTTGTCCCTGCTCCCCTCGGCCCCCAGCCCGCCACCCCCGGGCTGAATGTAATTGTCCTCAATGAAGCCATCGTCATCCTCTTCGCCCACCTCCGGGAAGACCCCCTTCCCCGTCCTGGACAGCGGGTGGTGCTGGTAGCTGGCTCGGTATTTGCGGCAAAGGTGGCATTTGGCAGCCAGCGCGATGAGGAGAGAGACGACCACCGCCCCCAGCACAACCCCTACCAGCACGGGCCATGCCCGAGCCCCAGTGCCCGGTCCAGGGGACATGGCTGATGCCGTTGGGAGCTCTGAGGGACTCACGATGGCTGCAGAGAAAGCAACAGCATTATGGATGGGGGCCCCAGGTGGGTTCCCTGGGGAAACTGAAAGGGTCCTTCCCCAACCCTCCTCCCTCCTCGGCGTCCTTCCCACTCACTCACTCTGGTTTGCCTCAGTCATGGAGGGGCCTGAAGACACCGCTGAGCTGCGGCTTCTGCCGAAAGAGCTTGAACTCCAAGGAAACCCCCAGATGCCAGGCAGCCCTGGAGGCCAGAGCCCTAGAACATATACACACGGGTGGGTGTCCGGGGAGCACGGGTGCACATTCCCGGGCAGACTCGCAGCCACGTTAGGGCACCGCACAAACTCTGGACACTGGACAATTGACCATCATCAGTTGTGCAAAACAGAGAAATGAGCTGAGTACCTGGGAAGTGGCTATTTGTAAGGGCACACTGTGGGGTCCAGCTCTGCAAGCCCCTGAACAAATCAGTGTAGGAACTTACTCAACACTATGTCTGACTCACGTACCAGGCAATGTGCTCACAGAACCCCACAATGTGGGTGTAAACATTATCCCCTCTCTGAGCCCCAGAAGGGTGAACTAACTCAGCCGCAGTACCAGTACTTGAACCCAGGTCTCTGAAACCAGGGCCCAGAGCCCAGTCTGCTACACTGCTTGGCTGACTGAGCGTGGGAAGGGGCAGAGGCGGTTCTGGCCCCCAGGGGCTGGACAACAGCAATTGCTTAGAGCTAATGAACCAAAGCAGAGACCACACGTGGGGGAGAGTGCCAGGCCCTACCCAGGCAGGGGCCACTCCTTGTCAGTCAGGAGCTCCCGCTACCCCACCTCGACCCTCAGCTCTTCAGGCATATCCCTTGTCCACTGATCTCCGTCTGCCCCCAAAGGGAGGCAGTATTCAGGGAGTAGCCAAACACAGATCTCCTGGATCAGGAAATTATCTGGATAAGAACCACTAGGGCTAAGGAGGAGCAAGAGGGGGAGCAGCTGAATTAAGGGAGTATCTGGAGGATACGCTTGGGAATGCCAGTAGGAGAAGCACCTGATGAGAGGACTGTCTGGGGAGCAACACCTGGATCTGACGAGTAGCCAGAGGAAGAGCACCTAGGTTCGGGAAGTACCTGTCCGAGGAACAGCTGGGGCTGCAGATTATCTGCAGGTGGAGCCCCTGAATCCGAGGAGTACCAGGCGAGGAAAGCACCTAGGAGAGAAGCATCTAGTTTAGGGGAGTACCTCCCATATTCTTTAATACTGATATCTTCATGAACCCCTCCCTCCTCTCCTCCAACCTGTCACCAAGCCCCATCCGTTCTTCCTGGAACTAAATACCTCCGGAATGGCTCTGCCCCTCCCCTGCACCCCACTGCCACTGCCCCGGTCCAAGCCACCCTCATCTTATTCCTCGACTCCTACATGACCTCCTAATCCATCTTTCTGCACCTCCAGTCCATTCCCCAGGGTGATGGGCCTAAAGCCCATCTGACCCCATTACTCCCTCACCCTTAAAAATTCTTCCAGGGCTCCCCAGGCCCTCAGGGCCTCACGTAGATTCCTCCACGTGTTCTTCCAGGCCCCACAACCCAGCACATGGGCCTCGGGCCAAACTAGTCCTCTTGTCCACAGTTCCCTCCCCCATGCTACACACACACACACCTCTCAGCTCACCCTCCCTCTTGTTTCCCAGCCACCCCCTCCTCAGTATTTTGAGTTCCCCATCCGTCCAGGCCAAATCAGACCACACCTGCCTACGAGGCTGTCCCAGGACCCCCTTGGATGACCCCTTCCCTGGCCTACACCGTCAACTACCCAGCAGAAGTGGCCTTTACTAGATGGCAGCGCCTGGGGCCAAGGACTGGGCTAGCTACGCGTGCCCTGGTGTGGGCAGACAGCTCGGCGCTCAGCTGCTCAGGGCGGGTGGGGGAGCTGGAGAGTGAAGGGGGGCGTCAGAAAGGAGAGCTCGCTCACTCATTCACTCGCTGGGGCTCTACTCTGGGCCCCACACTAGGCACTGGGTCCTCAGAAAACAAGATTGTCAATGGAAATGAACTGTATTCAAATTGACCTAAGATTTTACTCCTCCTCCTTTCCTGCCCGCTCCGTGCCTGGGAATTCTTCTCAAGGACACACACCCCACAGGCTGTCACCCTACCCCCACGGGTCACATCTCTTCCATCGACAAACACACATCCTCTGATCTCACACACACACACCCCACCCTGATTTGGGGCTCCTCTGAAAGCTCCCGGGAGCCCTCAGGGATCTGTGGGATCCCCCTCCCAGGCCCCCCAATGTCTTCCCCTCTGCTCCCCACCTGTAGGAACTGTGCACAGTCCAAGGAAGCTTCCGGCCGGGGCGGGCCGGACCCGGGCAGGTGGGTGGGCCGGAGCCGCCCCTTGACTCACCTGCGACGCAGCGGGCAGGCGGGGCCTCGTCCGCAGGTGAGGGCGGGGCCCGGGCCGCAGGCAACGCCTCCAATCGGGAGGACTAATTACACTTGTCGCCCAGCTTCGGCCGCGAACCTCTGGCGCAGGCCCCACCCCCACCCCCAGCGCCGTGGGGGAAGTCGGGGGAGGGGGTGCGCGGCTGGGATCCGGAGAGGGGTCCCGCAGGCCCTAGAAGGGGCAGGCAGACACCTCGGCAGACAACCGCTCAGGCTGACGGCCCTGATAAGCCAGTGAATCTGCCATGACAGGTCCGAAGTCGAGAGTCGAAGCAGGAGTGGGGAGGCGGCGGGCCGGAACTGATGGGGGGGGGGGTTCTTCCCGGGCAAAGCCACAGGGACCAAGGACACTCAAAATTGCCTGCAAACATGTGTGCGAGCCGACGCGGGAGGGGGGGCGGTCAATGGGGAGTGTGTCTGTGCCCTTGGGGGGTTATTGTGTGCCTAGGTGTCTACCAGGATAGAAGCTTCTAGCCTTCATCTGGATCTCAAGGATCCTGGGAGCCCACAGAGCTGAGCTCTGAACTTTTCCCTATTACCTTACTCCTCATCCCCAGGCCTAGTGCCTCCTCGTCCTTTAACACCCAGAGTCACCTTCCCAGAGCATTTGGTACCCCCTGACCAGCCCCGCCTTCCCCCGGCAAGCCCCACCTTCTCGCCCAGAGCACCCTTTGTGCGGCCTCCCACCTTCCCGCCTGAGCTTTCACAGTGGGGCCATGTTCTGACAGCGGGGTTCCCGGCCCCTGACACAGGCCAGGTTCTCAGTAAATATTGAAAGGAGGAAATGTTATGAACCAAGCCATGCAGGCACAAGAATTCACAGAGAGCCACAGGGCACAGCCAGAGCACAGGCTGCCCCCAGGGCTTGTCAGTGGGGCCCAGGTAGAACCAAGCAGAGGTGGGTTCATGCAGGACCTTGAATATCTTAGCATGGAGTTGTACTCCTACCGCCAATGGTCCCTTCCGAACTCTCCTGTCTTGTCCATCACCTGCGTGGCACACAGCAACAGAAACACCAGACTGTTCTCCATTCCTAGGACCGACCATGCTTTCCCCTCCCAGGCTTCCTGTGTGCTCTTTCCTGGGACCCCAACCCTTCCCTCCAGCCCCTCCCCCAACGTGTCCATCTCCCACCTGGCTGATTATTCCTCCCAGGCCAATTCATCACTCAGGCCCCAGCTCCAGTGCCTCTTTATCTAGACCAGCCCTCCCTGACATGCCCTTGTCTGGGTCCCTCCTCCCCTCCTCTGTGCCCCCGCAGACCCTGGCCCTTCTCCCGGCTAGCCCTGACCACACAGTAGTGTGATTTTCTCTTCATTTGGCACAGTCCCCTATGAGCCAGTAAACTCTGGGGGAAGGGTCTGTGTCTGTCTTGGCCCTCTCCACATCTAGTATCTAACACGGCAGTGATAAATGCTTCCGGAATGAATGACAGGAAAGTGAATAGTAGCCCCGATGGGGCAGTGGGGAGCCAAGGAAGGTTTGGGGTCTTGCTTTGATTTTGAATCAAGGACATCATCATAGGATTCAAAAGCTATTCATTGAACACCTCCCACTCCCCACCTGGGACCTACCAGTCCCAGGAGCTGTGCCGGTTCTTTTTTTAATTGAGGTATTCATATAACATAACCTGATTCACATAAAAAATTCACTATTTTAGCCATTTTCAGGGCACAGTTCAGTGGCATTTAGTACATTCGGAACATTGTGCAAACATCCCTCTATCTAGCCTAAAACACTCCCCTCACACCAGAAGGGTACCCCAATCCGTTAAGTATTCACTCCCCATTTCCTCATCCCTCCAGCCTCCAGCATCCACTAATCTGCTTTCTGTCTCTGTGGATTTGCCTCTTGTGGGCATTTCATAGAGATCGCATCATATTTGTGCCAGATTTTTAATGAACGACTTCATTTCAACCTCATAACTATGCTGAGATAGATGTTAATTATCTCTTTAACAAGATGATGAAAATAAGGCCCTGAGAAGGTAATTTGAGTGAAGTCCCACAGAAGAAAACGAGTAGAAGTCTGCACATCCATCAGTCAGTCATGTATTCAGTGAATATTTATTGAACACCCATTCCAGGGCCATAACCAGCCCATAGAGCACGCCTTGCAAAACAGCAGAAGGCAACCTGCTGGATGCCCCCAGTGCCTGGAGAGCAGAGAACAGGCTGGATGTCAGCACCTGCCCCTCAGCCAGGAGCTCTGATGCAGTGAACATCCCTTACAACCTTCCATGGCAGCCCTGGCAACCATGGGGTAAGCTCAGCGCTAGCACTGGGGACAGAGTTCCCACCACCACACAGCCTTCATTCTGGCTGGGAAGGCAGACCACACACAAGTAAAGATATAGATAAGATTAGTTCAGATAATAGCGCTATGAAACGTAAAACAGCGTCCTGTGATAGGGAGTTGTAGAGGGGCTGTTACTCTAGTCAGATAGTCAAAAAAAGAGGGGACTCGTGGAGAGGGAAAGTTTGAGCTGAGATCTGACTAGAAGTAGGATAGCAATCATGCCAATGTCTGGGGGAAGAGTCTTCCAGAAAGAGGGAATGGCCAGAACAAAGACCAGGAGAGGGGAGCGCGGCTGGCTTATCCGAGCAACAGAAAGGAGGCCAGCTGGAGGGAGCACAGTCAGTGGGGGAAGGGGGAAGGGAAGGGGCTGTGTGAGGGGCCTGGGAGGCCATCTCACATGGGGCCCTATCCTTCCCTCCCTTGGTAAGAGGAAAGAACCAGGGAGCCCAGTTGGGAGGCCGTGGCTCTCATCCACGAGAGAGGCAATATGGCCTCAGAGTAGTCAGGTGGGAATGGGGAGAAATGCTCAGACTCTGATGTATTCTGACAGTAAAGCCAACATGATTTTCTGACTAGACGTGGGGCTTGAGAAAACAAAAAAAAGGAACCAAGAATCAGTCCAGAGTTTTGAGTGAGCAGCCAGTAGGATGCAGTTGTCATTTACTGAAATGAGAAGACTCTAAAAGGGGCAGATTTGGGAGGGCAGTCAGGACCTCGCTGTGGACATGTTAGCTGTGGGACCCCCACGGGACATCCAGGTAGCATCCTAAGTGCGCAGTTCCATAAACTAGCCTGAATGCAGCGGGAAGGGAAGAGCTAGGCATGTAAGTTTGAGAACCAGCAAAATGTGGACGAGTTTTAAAGCCAGTCATCGCGATGAGATTCACTGAAGGAAATGTGGAAAGAGAAGAGGGCTGAGCCTTGGCGCTTCCTGGGAGCAGAGGTCGGGGAGGGGAGGAGAAGCAGGAAAGGGGTCTAGGAGTGGCCAGCGCGGTAGGAGGCAGACACACCAGAGAGGGGGGTCCGGGAGGCCAGAGAAGCAAGAGTGTCAAGGGCGAGGGCCTGGTGAGTGAAGGCAGATGCTGCTGATAGGTCAGCTAAGCTACGGACTGAGACTGGCCTTTGAAACCAGCCACGTGGAGGTCACTGGCGGCCTTGACAAGAGCAGTTTCACAGTGTGGTGGGGACGAATGCCCGATGACGGGGCATGACGTGTGATGCATGGACAATGCACGAGCGTGGGAGCAGAGGCAGTGAAGGCAACTCCATCAGGGAATTTTGCTGTAAAAGGAGCAGAAAAGTGGGGCAGGCTCTGGAGAAAGGTGTGGGATCCAGGGAGGATTTTTCTAAGGCTAGGAGCTTCTAGACCATCTGTGTCTGCTGATAGGAATAATCCAGGAGAGAGAGGAAATTGATGACACAGAAAGAGAGAATGGACAATGGGAGTGTGAGTCCTTAAGGCGTCAAGGGGCGTGGGGTCCAGTGCACAAGTGGAGGGCTGGCATTGGACAGGGGCAGGGAGACTCCCTCTGACGAAAGTGGAGCGTACGGGTGAAATGTTGGGAGCCTTAGGGAGTTTTCTTCTGATGGCTTCTGTTTTTCCAGAGAAACAGGAAGCAGTGTCATCAGCTCATGGTGAAGAGTGGGGGAGGGGGTGTTGGTACTCCCTCCTCCACTAGATTCTAGAAGATGTGGCTTCTTCATCCTGGGGTTTGGGAGAGAGAATGGTCTGGCCAGGATTGGGGATTTGCCTGGCAAATCTGATAAAGCCAGAGAGGGGCAAGGGAGCCGAGCTGTGGCCAAGGGAATGGTTGCCATGCTGGCCCATGCAATCTGGGTGGGGTAGAGAGGAAGTGAGGACCAGGTGCAGGACATGTGAGGGGCCCTGAAAGAGTGGTTAGGATGGACGGATTTTAGGAGCCATTGCTGGTTGTACCAGAGAGTAGGTTGAAAAACTAGGAGGTGGTCAGCAGATGGTGGCATATGGAAATAGAGGTTACCCAGGGGACACAGTTCTCCATACAGACACGCCCTAGGATATGAACCATGATGTGGTCCTGAGACGGGCGTCTACAGATGGATGATGGTCTTACTATGCCCTAAAGCATGTTAACTCCACCCGCTAATCAGAGGACTAAAGAAAATAGGCTCATTGTTCTATTAGTAAATGGAAGAGACAGGATTCGAACCCAGATTTTCTGACTCTAAGTCCAGCACCTTTCCAGGTATATCCCAACTAGATCCCTCTTCCGTGAGTAAAACTTACCATCAAGGGGTTCGATTCCTCACAATCATTTGCAGGGACAGACCGCAGTCACTTCAAAGATTTGATTGCATCTCCCAAAGGAAGCCGAGGGTGCTGCCACAGGAAGAACAGGAAATGGATGCTGAGCAAGGACAGAACAAGGTGTCCTGCTCCCCACCTTGCACCCGCCCCTTCTCCATCTGACCCAGCCCCTCCCGGGGGCAGTCCCGGGGGTCTTAGCCTTGGGGCGGTAGCCTTTTGAGAAGCTGGAATGCTTGTGAACACAGCCACAGATGCTCGCAGGTCTGCGTGGAGTAGCTGCCCAATAAAAACATATCAGATGGGTGCATCCTGGGGCTCCAGGGGGTTCGCCTGCTCTTTCCAGGGGAAGAGCTGGAGCTAACCCTTCGCACTCTGTATCAGGAAGCCCCGTGCTGATGGCCCCTTGAACTAGGTAGAGGACCCCGGCTTCTTGCAGGCCGCAGGACGCTGGCTGCCTGCTTCCAGCCCTCCGTCACGGGCGGCCTCCCAGAGGTGGAGTCAGCACTTCCTTCGGACCACCGGACATTCTTCCTCCTCCATTCAACCCCCACGGTCCCTGGAGGCTGGCCTGCCCACTCCTGGTCTGTCAGCGCTGACCTCCTGGACGTGCCCCAGCGTTCGGAGCACCCCGAAGCAGCCCCTGTGGGGAGTGGGCTTGAAGCTCAGTGAAACAAGGCCTCTGACCGGGTCATCACCAAGAAACTGCACTCTACTGACGTAGTTCGAAGGATATAACCCTGTGGAGCCTCCCAGACCCAGACCTGAGACTAGGGAAACACTGGAGATGGAAGCTTCCAGGGTTTCCTCCCTTCCTCCAGGAGGACAAACC
Source organism: Ailuropoda melanoleuca (assembly GCF_002007445.2). Classification (NCBI taxonomy): domain Eukaryota; kingdom Metazoa; phylum Chordata; class Mammalia; order Carnivora; family Ursidae; genus Ailuropoda; species Ailuropoda melanoleuca. The sequence goes on from NC_048219.1 coordinate 19,798,885, forward strand.
TGTCCAGCACCACAGGATGCCACGGAGCTCTGAAGGAAGGGCTTACCAAGCTTCTTCCAGCCCCAGCCACACCACCCTGAAACTCCAGTGTAATTGCCTCAAATGGTTGCCACATCAGTCCGACATCCGGGGTCATGGGACAACTTCTTCCCAAGCTGCCAGCTCCATCTTGCCACGTTGGATATATAATTAGAGATCACGTGTGCCCAGTGTAATGAGGTAACGGTCTGTAGCCCCCCATGATCAGTTATCTGGGGAGTAAGTGGATCCAGGAGGACAGAGCTCAGCAGACCTGGCAGGGGAGGACTCCACCCTCTCCTGAGGGATGGCATGCCCAGGCACGTGGCCAAGGGGGCAGACCAGCTGGACAGAGCGGCCCCATCATGGCGCCCCCACCCAGGCCTGCCTCCCCAGTTCCCATGCACTGGACGCGATCATCTCTCCCACATTCTCGCTTTCTCATGGGGCTCTGGTGGGAAAGGGGAAAGGAGGAAAGTTGGTGCCCACCTGTGAGTCCCTGGGAGTGTTGGGGCTGTTCCCGTGTGGAAATCCTCTGGTGGCAGGTGCCACTTATGGCTGAAAGGAGCCCTCGCCCTGGTATTGTTTTACTAGCATCCCGTCCTCAGGGTGGCACCGAGGAAGGAGCTGGCAAAGCACCAGTGTGCCTCCAGGGAAAAAGTGTCTCAAGGAAAGAGTAGGAGTTGGGGCCCTGCCTTCGGACACTTCCGTGTCATCGCTATGTCACCAGCAGTGGATCATGGGAGCTCATGGACTGGTACTGTCGTTACCTCTTCTCCTCAGACAATATTTGAAGTGAGATGGAACACGTGGGAAGCACCCCCTTCATTCGCCCAGGCTGTGGATTCTGCCAGACGTGTGGCCGTGGCCTCTGGTGGCAGCTTTTGCTCATCAAATGTGCTTTGTATTCTAAGGAGGCCTGCTATTGTTTGAGGCAGAAGGACAATGAGTCATTTGTGTTGTGTGCTGTTGGTTCTAGGATTTCAGAGTGCCGGGAGTGAGGCAAGGTCCTGGGGGACCTTTAAGGCCGACACCCTGAAAAGTCCTGCCTGCCCATCTCCGTTGGGCCCCCACGCGATCGTAACCCAGCACAGCACAGAACTCATTTTTCCAGAGGAAAACCTCTAATACTTTCAGAGTTCATGCAGGTCGGCTTCCTTAAATCGTGTGTAAGAGTTTGGGGGATGACATGTGCCAACGGTAGCAGCCTCCCAGAGACAGCGGGCAGAGACTGGAAGCTGCTTGCAATCCAGTAGGACGGTCTAGCCCGCCTGGTTCACAGTGAAGCTCTCTGGCTGTGGAGCAGATCGTCTGGGGTCAGAGCTGAGCTCCAGCACTCGGCTGACTGTAAGAAGCATGCGTGTCCTCACCTGTAAAACGTGGAAAATAATAATGAAACGTACCTCAAAGGCAGAGAGCCTTCAAGAAGCCATCAGCACCCCTTCCCCACACCTGTAAATGTTCAGTAACTGTTAGTCGTGATGATGGAGGTTTGTTCAAGTAAGGCTCCTGCTTGTGCCACTGGGTCATTTTCATTCCGACCAAGGTCAATAAACACCTGTTATGTTTGAAGTAAGTCCTGAGCTTTGAACTCTCAGAACCCTCTGTGGGGTGTTCATTCCGGCTTCTGGCCTCATAGGGTTTCTTGGGGGCCAAATGGCCTTTGTCAAGCAGTTTGCATGAAAGGGACTTCATTCAAAGCCTTGTGAGATTAACTGGGGCTTCCTTTAAATAAGGGCTTGTTTTCAGAAGCTTTTCTTTCTCCAAGAAGGGGAAAAAATACAATGGATTCCAAGTAATCTGCAGTCCTCATCACAGCTTGTCACAAACACCTGGCACATCTTCTCAGCCCAGGGTGAAAACACACACACTCACTGGCTCACACCAGGCCCACAGCCTCAGCCTGATGTTCTAGACACATCTGCTGACAGACTTCCTCTCAAATATAGTTATTTCCTGGAAGAATAGCAAAAACTGGTTTTGAATCGACAGGCTGGCTTTAGTTGCTGCCTAATTCCAGTGAAGGGACTCTTGTTACCAACAGCTGACCCAAAAAATCTTAAAAGAATTACTTTCTTTTTTTTTTTCTTCTTTGCTTATCAACATGAAGAATGATTTATTGGTAAAGTCGATTTGAGGCAAAGAGGGGACTTAGGAATTGGGTGAACGTGTCCCTTATTTCAACCAAAAGAAAACTATATCAATTGCGTAGGCAACATTTTACTTGGTTTTGCAAAAAGCAATTGTGTCCAAGAGGAGAGAGAGAGAAAGAAAGCACTTGTGGGATATATAAAGACACCAGCATTTGGGCTTTGCGCATAACAAAGAAATATCTTAAATACTTTTCAAAATATTCTAGGAGCCAATACACAAGGGCATGCTTTAGGAAAAGACAGGAATGTAATGGGGAGGGGCGTATTGGGACCACCCATCTCCTTACGTCAGTGAGGAAAACAAAGCAGCATTCAACTTCACATACTGACTTCACACAGTTTGTATATAACAGCTTGACTGAAATCCACGAAGCAAAGCAAAGATGGAACTCTCACTCGGTTTATTTTGAAAAATAATTGCATGGGCACCCAGGTAATCCACCCTTGTCTGGCAGGTTTCCTTGGGAGGAGTCTCTGTGACTTAGCAGAGGAATGATCTGACACGTTCCTATGGCCTTGATGTCAGTTTTGAGGGGCGACTTGGAGAGACTTGTGTCCCTCACCCTCTGTCGACCCAGCCCTAAATTTTGCCAGTAGTTTTTTGTGCATAATTTGTTTAACGGTTTCACCCAGATGGGTCTCAATTCCACCACCATTTCCGTAAGAAGACTGGGGACTTGTTTACATAAAAAACGAAGTCGAATTCATGGGCATTGTCAAAGGAAACTGTAGCATGTTTCCACACGTAGGTACGTGCAATCTAAAACCCTCAGGGCAGTTTACGAAGGCACGTGGAACACCACGGAAGACCACGGAAGGGGCGTAAATCAGGGTGTGGTCTGAGTGACCTGTTAGGGGAGGGGAGGCTGGTGAGCCTTGGAGAGTTGGCTATTCTGTCCCCCTTGAATATGAGGGTCACCTGGACAACAGGGGGCCCAACCCATAGGAGTGACCATGGGAAATGGGCCCTTACTTTCCTAAACTAAGAGTCAAGAAAATAATGCCTTGATTGGTTAGCGGCTGAGCACTTCCTCCAGAGTGACTTCAGACCACAGCCAGACCTCACACACCTGAGTTGGCTCATGTATGGTGGAATGCTTTTTGGCTTTTCCCAAATCAAGGAAATAAAGAATTGGGACTCCCTTTACGTACATGCATTTTATTTTATTCTCAAATGTGGGTCAGAGATCAGAAAATAGAAAAGGTAGACAGTGACAGTTCTCAATCCCAGCCCTCTGCTCCCAACGGCCTTTTTCCTCTCACCCCTAGGACTTCCTTTAATGAATTTCTGGTGTGTCTTTCCAGGTCCTCTATGCAAATACGAGCACTATGAATATATGTACATACTTTCTCCTTTCGTACCCAAAAGCCAACATACTGCACTCGCTGTTCTGCATCTTATTTTTTTCACTAATTAGTGTGTCTTGGAGAGCCTTATATAGACTTGGAGACTTTCTTCAACCATTTTTACAGCCGCAGAATATTTCATCATATGGCTACCTCCACATTTATTTGACCAGTTCCGTGTTGAACAGCACTTGGGTTTTTCCCAATCTTCTGCCATTGCATATAGTGCTGCAAGGGTAAGTTCCCAAGAATGTGAGTCGGAGAGTCAATGTAGCCGTGGTTTTGACAGATATTCCCAAATGGCCCTCTGTGGGAGCTATACCAACATGTATTATATGCAAGCATACCTATTTCCCCACAGTCTCATCAAGACTGTGTTTCTGCCAAGTTGATGGATGAAATGGTACTCAGGAAGAGTTTTACTTTGAATTATTCTTCTATAAGTAAGAACAAGCACATTTTCATATTTTAAAGGATCATTTGTATTTACTTTCCCATAAACTGTTCATAATCATGGAATTGTGTTTAACATATTATCTTTTTATAGTCCTTGCCCATTTATCTGTTGGATTTCATGTATTTTTATTGATTTCTAATCTCTAATATGAGTTACAAATTTTTTTAAGATTATTTCAGAGAGAGAGAGAGCATGCGCCATGAGTGGGGGGGAGGGGTAGAGAGAAAGGGAGACAAGCAGACTCCCTGTTGAATGGGGAGCCCAAACTGGGGCTCAAACCCACAACCCTGAGATCATGATCCGAGCTGAAACCAAGAGTCAGACACTTGACCAGCTAAGCCACCAGACACCCTGAGTTACAAATATTTTTGGCATTTGTCTCTTATTTTGGCCTTTCAGGTTTTTCTCACATACACTAAATTTGATTAACCTTTTCTTTTAAAGTTTGTGGATTTTGAGGCCTAGTTAGAAAGGCTACCCAATCCAAAGTTAGAAGGGAATTCACCCACATTTTCTTCTAGTTCTTTTGTGGGCTTGATTTTTAATGTTTAAATCTTAGGCTCATTTGGAGTTTATCTTTCTTTCTTTTTTTTTTTTTAAGATTTTATTTATTTATTTGCAAGAGAGAGAGCACCAGTGGTGGGGAGGAGCAGAGAGAAAGGGAGAGGGAGAAGCAGGCTTCCCACTGAGCAGGGAGACTGACACAGAGCTCAATCCCAGAACCCTGGGATCATGACCTGAGGTGAAGGCAGACACTTAACCAACTGAGCCACCCAGACACCCCTGGCATTCATCTCGATATATTATATATAGATCCAACTTCATTTTTTACAGACAGCTGCCATTTGTTGTGACACCATTTATTAAAAAGACCAACTTTTCCTACTGATTTGAAATACCACTTTTCATCTATGCTAAGTTCCTGTATGCATTTGGGTCTGTTTCTGGATTTTTTCTTCCATTGGTCTATGTGTGGGCCAGTTCCATGTTGTTTTAATTATGGAGACTTTATATGTAATATGTTCTCTGTTCTGGTAAATATTGCCGTGAAGTAAACCATCCCCAAACTTAGTCATTTCAAATAAAATTCTGTATCTCCTTGTCTCGGAAAGTCAGGAATTCAAGAAAGTCTTGGCTGGGTGGTTTTGGCTCATTGGGTTTTCAGGCAGTAACTACGACTGGAAAAATGTTGGAGGGATAGAGCTGGAGCAGCTGGGGGCTGGCCCGCCATCTCTTCGTCATCACGTAGCTTCAAGGTTTCTTTATATGGTCTCTCTACATGAGCTAGTTTGGGCTTCCTCACAGCATGGCTGCTTCAGAGAGGTGGGACTGTTACATGGCCCCTCAGAGTGATGGTGTAGGTGCTTCCAGGAACCAGAAGCTGTCTAGCCTTTCTCACCCACGCAGCATCACATCCTCTGCATTTGTTTGCAAATGACCCAATGCCCTCCAAAGCCAAGGAGAGGAAACATGACCCCGCCTCCGAGTGGGGCAAATGTCAAGGTTGCATTGCAAGAAAGACGTGGAATGGGAAATACTGTTGTGGCGAATTTGGGAGATACCATCTGATAGGGCTGGAACACCCTTCATCGATCTTCTATTTCAGAGTTTTCCTGACTATTCTTACCAGGAGAAGTCTGTCAAGTAACCTTTTCAGAAATCTGATACTTGAGGTGAACTCAGAATCATGTGTTAACCTTTTATCATTTTCATAAAGTACATTTAGCTCTAATGATGGTCAAGCTCTCACTATCAGATGTGATCCGTTTCTGAAAAAGGTGCTTTAAAACAAAATCAAAGAATTGGGGTGAAGGTTGGGTTTGGCAAGGGAGACTGTGGTTCTAAGATAAAAAGCACTGCCCTTGACCCATGAAGTAATGGATTAAAATTGGAGACATCCTACAAACTGATGTTTAGCTTAATATAAATACAAATAGTTAAATATAGAAATACGTATGCACCCGTTGGCATAAACACATGTATTTCCTTGCTCTGTCTGCTGGGAGGGCCTAGGAGCAATACCCCAGCAGCAATGAACATACCTGGCACCAGCTTCTGGTTTCTAGTGCCGTTCTCAAATTAAAGAAGGCACAGTTCCTCAGAAATGGCTGATTCTAGGATGAGACCAGGGAATATACAAGATGAACCTGGATCATCTTGTTTGTGCCCAGAAGTAAGGAAGTGCTGAAGCAGAAACAAACAGCAGCAGCAACAACACCCTACGTTGGTGGGGATGTGACTAAGGAAGAGAGGAGCCAGCTGAAAGATCTCCCAACGACCGAAGATAGAACAACTCAAGCATTAAAATACAGTAGTATCGGATTGTAACCCAAAGCATGAAAGAAATACCCACGAGTCCAGAGTGATATAAATAAATGCTTAACTAGATAAATAAGTGGAGGAGAAGAGAGACCTATCTCCCTTTCAGAAGAATTCTGAGTAATTTCTGTGACGTTTCAAGGAGGGGGAGCATAAGTCCCCCCTCCTTCAGTGTGGGCTATGCATAGGGACTTCAGAGGGGACAGTGCAGAAAGGCAGGAAAAGAATAGTGACGTTACAGTGGAAAAACCCGAAAAATACCACCGCAGCTAGGGTGATCAGGATATCAACAGCGATTAAACACCTAGATGGTATGTAGCTGTGATATGATGGATGAGAATAGCACTTTACCTCTATGGTCTTGTTCCCCAAAACCTGTAACCCCAGCCTAATCATGAGAAAAACATCTATAGACAAATTCCTACAAAGGAACGTGCTACAAAATACTTGATCAGTACACCTCAAAACTGTCAAGGTCATCAAAAACAGGAAGTTGGAGAAACTGTCATGCCAGAAAAATTGACAGGCCAAGAAGAGGCTAAGGAAACATGGAGACTAAGTGTAATGTGATGTGATATCGTGGATGGGATCCTGTATAGAGGTGGTCAGTGGGGGGAGGGGAGGTCAATCATGTCTCTCCAGTCAAAATGGAAAAGACAGCTTCTGTTGTCATTTTTCTCAGACTGAGTCATTACTAGCACATGCAGGAAAGAAAGTCCCACAATCAGGGTTGTGCATTGATATGGCCAAATCAGATCCTATGGTTCTGCAGCTGTCATTCTGGAACCTAGACCCCCGCCGCAAAAGAAACATCATTCCAAAGGAACCTCAATATGGGTCAGACATCACTACATGTGTCACTAAGTCATACACTGAGCCTCTAACAGGAGCGCCAGTAAAACATGGGCTTGCCCAAAAGCTTGAGTTGGTTCCCATTGTTTGAACAAATGCCCTGAAGCTTCACGTCTTCGGATTTCTGCCTTGAAAGGATCTCTGCTGCCTTGTAGGCTCAACATCTGAAGCATGAGCTCTGTCCTTCTTGTGGTCGCATCCTCGGCACGTGGCACAGGGTCTGACACACAGGAGGGGCTCGGAAAACATCTGCACGCGGGCACGGGTTCCTGGGAAGCTGTAGGCCTGTCCCCATCTTGGTTTCATTAAACTGTTCCTAGAGAAGGACTATGCTGTCTATGATCTGAATGTTTTTGTCCCCCAGAATTCATGTGGAAATCCTCATGCCCAATGTGATGTTAGGAGGCAGGGCTTTGGAGGTGATTGGGTCATGGGGGCAGAGCCCTCATGAATGAGATTAATACCTTTATTTTAAAAAGGTCTGAGGGGCGCCTGGGTGGCTCAGTCAGTTAAACGTCTGCCTTCAGCTCGGGTCATGATCCCTGGGGCCCTGGAATCGAGCTTAGTGGGAAGACTGTTTCTCCTTCTCCTTCTGCCCTGCCCCCTGCTCGTGCTCTCTCTCTCTCTCTCTCTCTGTCTCTTGCTCTCGCTCTCACGCTCTCTTTCAAATAAATAAATAAATTTTAAAAAAGGTCCGAGACAGCTCTCTTTCTGCTTCTGCCCGGTAAGGGCCTGTGACCTGGAAGAGAGCCCTCACCTTGACAGTGCTGGCACCTGCCCTCCCAACTTCCAGCCTCCTGAATGGTGAGAAATAAATGTTTATAAGTCACCCGGTCAGTGGTATTTTGTTACGGCAGCCCGAAAAGACCAAGACAGACCACTGTCCAAAAGAGGCAGCCCCAAACCTAGATCAGCTATGAAAAATACACGATGATTTTCAGTGTCACTTGAGATGACCCCATTACACGAACCCAGTGGGTCTTGATAGTTCCAAAAACACAGGTCCTTTTTTCAGTCGCTACAGGCAATGGTATAGTTCATTTCGTTACCCACTCCTTTTTGGTCCAACTATGACTTCTTACCAGTAACACTCCAATTATAGGTCCCTAAAATGTGGCATTTGGAAATGAAAAGTGGCATGTAGACTAGATTAAAATCTCAGTCTCAGTGGCATTAGAATCTCTACTTCAGCATTCCACTAGGAAGCCTGACTGCCCGGAGACCCTGGTAGCCCCGGTCGCACAGTGCCATACACGCCCCCAGGCCGACAGCTGGAATTCCCACTATTTCGCAGGAAGGCGGCTTTCTTCGCAGTGAATTATCGGCCTTGTGTGGAGTTGGTCATGCTGCTATTCCTGTTCTTGAAAAACGTTATCTTTGGTTGAGCTCTGTTGTTATGAACTTCGTTTGGGGGTTCCAGGATTGCCTTACAATGTGTAGAGCTGCGTATTTGCACGAACATTCTTTTGAGCCTCTGACTTTCCAGTGACTGAGACTCTCAGATACGCGTTACGGTTTTAAGTATTCCTATTGCCAACAGCAGATCCGTGCACAGCCCACTCAGAATGTGTTTGTGGGATTTCACTGGTGGCGCGCTGTTTGTAAACCCATGCTGTGTCTATGACTTGCCACAGTGCTCCCTTGAGCAGCACATACACTGAATTACTTGCCACAAAATCTCCAGGCACATAAAAATACACTTTTATACTTACAGGCCATTGTTGTGTCATCCAAGTCTCCGTGCACCAACTCTGTGGGATTCCCACCGTATTTATCGACAGATCATTACTGCTGGGTGTGTTTCCCAGCGGAAAGAGCAGGGAGGGCAGATGGGCCTCGAGTCTTGGCACGTGCCACAGTGTCATAGGCTCAGACTTCTCCATTCAGAGCAAACGTTTGTGCTAGTATCTGTGTCGTTTTCCAGAAGAGCAGATGTTGCCCAAGTGTTCTCCACACGTTTGCAAAATGACATCAGGCCCACCAGGCTTTCCCAGAACCGAGGGAGGCGTTCTACAAAAGTCAACGGTGCCTGACAACCCTGCCAGACAAACCGCCCCGGCATTCCCCAGTGCCTCTCTCATGCCAGATTCAAAGACCCTGGCACCACGACGGGCTGAAGACTAAGGCGTCAACCACCTCACTCCCACAGGACACTTGTCCAGAGAAAGCTCTTCCCAGCCTCACACCTAGGAACGGGGTGTCTGTGGGTCTATGGGGGGGGGGGGAATCTTCCCTGACCCTTTGCCCTGCCACACCAGCAGTCCAAGTCTCTCCTGAGACTTTTCAGGGATTTTTCAGAAGAGCCCCAGGCCGGAAACAGCAAAATCAGGCTACAGGGGTCCTGCCTCCCCAGGACAGTGAATTGGAGCCTGGTGGAAAGTCAAGCCTTCACCCAGGAATAGACTCTGGGAAGATGTCCCAGCCCCAGAGGGAGGGTTTGGACTCCCAAACAAAGTCGCCTAAGCTGGCACCAGGTCTCACCCCCACCCCAACGACTCCATTCCGTGCCAGAGGGGCCACAGATCTCGCCAGAAGCCCCAGCCATCTGATGGCGCCAAGACCTCTCCCTCTGCTCCCTGGAAGGACAGACTCCTTTGGGTGTTCCAAATCTGCAGGTCATGTTCTGTTCTGAGAACTGCCAAAGGTGGCACCAGACGGAGCAGCGGTGCCAGGGCAGTGACAGATGAGAGGGCACAGCAGGGGCAAGAGCCACGGGGCTTTGGAGGCTTTTCCAAGGGGCTGGGGCTGCCCCCATGTTGTTGTCAGCCCTCGAGAGCAAGTACAGCCAGGGACAGGCACGGGTTTGCAGCAAAAGTAATGACATCGGGGCGCCTGGGTGGCTCAGTCAGTTAAGCGTCCGACTCTTAGGGCCAGCTCAGGTCATGGCGTCAGGGTCGTGAGATGGAGCACCCCCCAGCACTGCTCAGTGGGGAGTCTGCCTGACATTCTCTCTCTCCCTCTGCCCCTCCCCCCACTCACACGCTCTCCCTCTCTCTCTCTCTCTCTCTAAAATAAATAAATAAATCGTAAAAAAAATCGACATCAGGCAGACAGTGAGCTGCTGCCTCTGGTAGCAGGTTAAGCTAAGGACGGTAAATGCAGGAGGCTCACTCCTCGCACATTCCTTGGTCTGCTGAACGGGTGCCCTTGAAGAGCCACTAAGTCAGAAGTTCGAGTCCCAGCCTTGCCACAACCCCAAAGTGCCCTCAAACACTACAGGCCTCACTTTTTCCAGCTGGAAAATGAGAAAGCTATACGAAGGGAAGCAAAATATACCACCTTGAAATAGATCTCCCTGGCATATTGATTATTTTAAGCTGGTTATTTTTAAGAAACAGTAGACACAGGGGAAGTCCTGAAAACTCCGTGGAAGTGACCCTTTTGCACTGATAAGGAAAATCTCCATTTATAAGGGTGTCTCTCCCCCTTGTTGTACCAGGAAGAAGCGAACGACTCAATTTCTAGAAACTCTTATTGACTAGGGCAAAAACTTAAATCTGCACAACAATCTTACCCGCGTTGAGTGTGCTTTTCCTGGTAGCCTCCCAGAACCGACTCCCCAGCCCCCGCATCCACTTTTGTCTGAAGCTGAAGACCGTATTTAAAGTGATGGCTTTGGCCATTTCGGGGAGTCACTCAGTTTTCCTGGGTCTCTCTTACAGGGATGGACAAATTTTCCCTTCTTCCCTTTAAGGTTCTTTAGCTGGTCTGATAATTAAATTGACATAAGCCAGATTAACAGGGGAAAGACAAATTTAATTACATATGTATGGGAGCCCTATAAAATATGAGACCCAAAGAACAGCCAGGTGGCTGAAGCTTATAACATCCTGAGCGAAGGCAAGGGAGGGCTGTGAAGGGGAGGTGGGTCATTGGCAGGAAGGCAGAAGAGATGTTTTTTATTTATTTTAAAGATTTTATTTATTTGACAGAGAGAGAGGCAGCAAGAGAGGGAACACAAGCAGAGGGAGTGGGAGAGGAAGAAGCAGGCTCCCAGTGGAGGAGCCTGATGTGGGGCTCAATCCCAGAATGCTGGGATCACGCCATGAGCTAAAGGCAGACACTTAACGACTGCACCACCCAGGCGCCACAGAAGAGATGTTTCAAAAACAAAGATTGTCCCATTATGTGCGTGCACAGCGAAGGAAACCATCAACAAAATGAAAAGGCAAAGTACAGAATGGGAAAAGATGTTTGCAAATAATATATCCGATACTATATCCAAAATACGTAAAGAACTTAAACAACTCAACACACACACATACACACACACACACACAAATCTAATTAAAAAATGGGAAGAGGACCTGGATAGACATTTTCCCAAAGAAGACATACAGATTGCCAACAGACACCTGAAAAGATGTTCCCCATCGCTCATCACCAGGGAAATGCAAATCAAACCCACAATGAGATAACACCTCACACCTGTCAGAAGGGCTAAAAGAGAAAGAAAGGAAGGAAAGAAAAAAAAAACACAAGTGTTGGCGAGGATATAGAGAAAAAGGAACCCTTGTTAACTGTCGGTAGGGAGCAAACTGGGGCAGCTGCTGTGGAAAACAGGACAGAGGACGCATGGGATTCAGCAGTTCTCCTCCTGGGTATTTCCCACCCCACCAAAGAAACGAAAACACTAACTTGAAAAGATATATACACCCCTGTTTTTACTGCAGCGTTATTTACAACAGCCAAGACATGGAAACAACCTCAGTGTTCACTGATACATGAATGGATAAGGAAAATGCGGATAAAACGGCATTTTACTCAGCCATAAAACACAAATATGAGATCTTGCCATTTGCAACAGCATGGATGGACCCAGAGGGCATTATGCTAAGTGAATCAAGTCAGACAAAAACAAACCCCAAATGGTTTCACTTACAAGTGGAATCTAAAAAACGAAACAACAAACAAAAATCAGACTCAAATGCAGAGAAAGAACTGGTGGTTGCCCGATAGATAGATAGATAGACAGACAGACAGATAAATAGATAAAGGGGATTAGGAGGTACAAACTTCCGGTTATAAAATGAAAAAGTCACAGAGATGAAAAGTCCAGCCTAAGGCATAGAGCAATAATATTATAACAATAATCGGTGACAGTCTGCACATCTCGCGGGGAGCACTGAGTATAGAATTGTTGGGTCATTATGCTGTACATCTGAAACTAACATAACACTGTTACTAATTATAACTCAATTAAAAAAAAAGGTTGGCCTGTTATGCAGTTAAGTTCTTAAGTAAGAAGGAGTCTGCTAATAGCTCTCTTCCTGGTACAGGCACCCTTTCCAATATAAATTTAGACAGTTGAAAGGGAGGTAAAGAGCTTTTCCTGAATCTGCTGGGTTTTGAATATTTTTAGCTCAAAATAATCTTCATGCCAAAGAGGCATATTGAGGAAGACTTGCTCCGAACCCCTTCACTCCTATGTCTACGGGAGATACACATGCTATTAAACTTTCGTTTTTCTCCTGTTAATCTGTCTCTTATCAATTATTAGGCCAGCCAAAGAACCTGGAAGGGAAAACTCGTCCACGCCTACATACGCAAGATAGAATCAAAGTTCTTCTGTGCCCTGAGTGTGAGTTCTTGTGTTCCTTTGTCCACTTGTTACGCACATGAACTGCTCTCTAGGACGCATGTAACTGTGTCCTGGGACACATACATAAGGAATTACATGGGCCATATTGTGTGTATGTGCTGGGGGGAGGGGAGACCCCAGAACAATACCCTCCCCCATCCCTCCTCAATAGGCGGAAGCCACTGGCTTCCTCCCTTTCCTGCCTCCTGCCTCCTGCCTGCTGGCAAGACTGAGGACCAAAGGGAGAAGAGGAGATGGGAAAACTGGTCACATAGTCCCTAGGTCTGTCCTTACATCTCTCCCCCACCTCAAGTGACCCCATTCCAGGGCCTTCCAGGCCACAACCATCCCCAGCCTTGTGGGAGCTGGACTGGGGGGGGGGCGGTGAGCAGAAGCAGGGTAAGTCCTCCCCACCCCTTCACTGCTACCCCTCCCACCCACGCCACCTCATTTCCTCTTCCTCCCCAGCACCAACACGCACTAATCAGTACAGGCCCAGCAGCCAGACCCAGACTAACTGACCGGAGGCCTAGCTTGTCCTGGCTGACCTGGTCAGCCTCCAGAGTATGGTCTGGCTGGGGCCCCCTTTGCTGCTCCCCATCCTCTTTCTGGCTTCTCATGTTGGTAAGTCTCCCCCCAAGCCACTCCCACCTCCAGCCCCCAAAGCCTTGATTCTCCCCTAAGAAGACTTACTATCACTGCCGTCGCCTTTATGTATGCCCCCATCTGCTAGAAAGTGGGATCAAGGCCTCCAAAACCCAGGCAGGCACTAGAAACCACTGCAGCCTGGCACTGGGAGTAGAGCTGCATGGACTGTGTTGGGTTTTAGGATCAGTAAAGCACAGCAGGGCCTATGGGGGCCCTGAAGTTTTCAGTGGGTGCTCGTACGGTCAGTGTGTTGGATTCATTTAATTAATCATTTGACAAATATTTGTCTAGCCCCGACAATATTCTAGGAGCTGTACTATGGGTCACTGGTTGAAAGGCAGACAGCCTCCAGATCTATGTAACAGATTCTATGATGCTGACCTCCTATGGCTGTTACGGGGTTTAAAGGAGGTAACTTACGCAGAGTGCCCGGTGCCCAGTTGTTGTGTAAGCGGGAGCTGATTCCTTCAGTGATGGCCGGAGAGGATTAGAATGCAAAGGCTACTTTTGAGTGGTAGTTGGGGACACAGGACACAGGGAGAAGGATAAAAGGCACAAGTAGCTTCAGAGGAGCGCGGAGAAGGAGTCGGCTACTCTGCCTGAGGATAGTAGATGACAGGGAGTCCGGAAAGACCTCGCGTAGAGCGGTGGTCTTCATTCCAGGCAGCCAGAACAGTAGAGGCAAGTCTCCGAGGTGAGGACGTGCATGGGAGAGAAGGTTCCTGCAGGGAATTCAGCAAGAGAGGCAAAGTGTGGGCAGCGAGGGGCCCAAGAGCATGCTCTGTGTCCTGAGGGCAATGGGGAGCCATGGGGGGTTGCAGACCAGAGAGTCACAAGGTCTCAGATGGTCACTCGGGAGGATGAGTTGGGACAGGAGGGGTGTAGCGGTTGGAATGGTCCAGGTGAGTAAAGGTGAGGTCTAAACAAGAGTGGGCCTGGAGATGGGCGTGCAGGCTAGAGGCTCTGAGGAAGTCGAAACCGTGGAATCTTGTGGCTGATGGCGGCAGCCAGCAACATCCTTAGAGGTATGGAGCTTGGAGTCAGACAACCTGGCTCTGCCAGTTACTAATTGTATCTCTGAGGTTTCATTCGCTGGCTGTAAAACCAGAGTAATAACGCCCACCACCCAGGATAGCTGGGATGATAAATGAGAGAACATGCATAACGGGCCTGGCATGTAACTGACCTCCAATAAACACTAATTATCATGACAGTCGGAGCACGAGAGGACTCCGAAGTTTGTGTCTCAGGTGGTCAGTGCCGTGGGTTGAGTCAGGGAGCATCAGAGAGAAGCAGGATTGGGGAAAGCTGATAGAAATGCAGGCCCAAGCTGAGAGACTGTCCTGGGGTTGTCGACTCAGAGATGAGAGTTAAAGCCAGGGGAGTAGGTGAGCTTGCTCCAGGAAGCCTGTAGAATAATTATTATTGCCCTCCTCTGTAAATGGAAAGACATCAACTTCACTGAGGGGTGGGAAGATCCACTGGAAAACAGGTGCTCGGGCATATGGTGGGCGGTCAGCAAATGCTAACTTCAATTTGCTCATGGTAGGCTTTCAAAGAATATTCGTTGATGAGGTAAGTGACATTTAAGTTCATGAATTACGTGCCAGTTAACCGGCAGGGAGAGAAAGTAGGGGTTCCCCTCCTTTCTGCTCGGTAACCACCTGGCTGCAGAAGCCAGCCTCTCCCTAAAACCCCTGGACGGCAAGCCTGTCTAGATTTCTGGAGTGGCAGGGAGGGCTTTCTCGAAGAGGATTTTGTTCTCCAAGGCTCCCCTGGAGAGCGGCTCCCCTTTGCAAAGCGGTCTGAGACAGGTGGGGACTCAAGGGGACTGGCAAGGTATTAAACAGGGAGGAAACGGAGACAGGGACCATACATCATTCTTTCCGAGGCTATAAAGGGAAGCCATCTGGCGGGAGAAGGGGGGCGCCAGGAGGCCAGAGAGGGGGCTTTGTTTTTGTTTTTAGGACGAAGAGACTTGGGGGGAGATGGCCAGCGCGCGGCCGGGATAAGAGACAGGAAGGGAGGGGAGGGAAACGCCTGGCAGAGAGCGCGGGGCGGGCTGGGGAACCGTGGAACCGAGGACTGGCGTCCGGCTCCAGGCGCCGCGGTGGACCTGACGCTGCTGGCCGACCTGCGGCTCGCCGAGCCTCAGCGCTTCTTCCTGACCTGCGTGTCCGGGGAGGCCGGGCCGGGCCCGGGCGCCGAGGCCTGGGGGCCCCCGCTGCTGCTGGAGAAGGACGACCGCATCGTGCGCACGCCGCGGCCCGGGCAGCCCCCCCACCTGCTGCGCAACGGCTCGCACCGCGTCACGCTGCGCGGCTTCTCGCAGCCCTCCGACCTCGTGGGCGTCTTCTCGTGCGTGGGCGGCGCGGGCGCGGGGCGCACGCGAGTCCTCTACGTGCACAACAGCCCGGGAGGTGAGTCCGGGTCGCCGGGCAGAGACGGGAGGGGAGCCGCTGTCCTTGACCTCTGACCCCACCCTCCATTCCTCCCCCCCCAACCCCCACCCCCGTAGCTCACCTGCTCCCGGACAAGGTCACACACACGGTGAACAGAGGCGACACAGCCGTGCTGGTGGCACGTGTGCGCAAGGAGAAGCAGACCGATGTGATCTGGAAGAGCAACGGTGAGAGGGGCGTCCGAACGGGTTGGGCAGGTCGACACACAGGTCGCATAGGTCCGCCACCTCAACAAACAGCTCCCTGGCCTCGGCCTCCCCTGCTCTGGCCGCCCACACAGCCTTCACTCTGATACACCTGTTACCCTGCCCGCTGCAGCCGGCTCTGTCTTGAATAAGGTCCATGGGAAGCACCTGCTTCCATCCCTTCTCGGAATCTGCGCTGTCCTCCTACGGCACCCGGAAGACCAGCAGCCGTGCGGTCCTTCCCTGTTACCCCTAAGTCAGCTCTGTGTTAAACCCTCACCTTTGGCTCTCCCCTGGGAGTTATCAGGTGCTGTCATATAGGCCCCTGGCAGGGAGCAGCAGCCCCCATGGGGAAGAAGAGAACTGTTACCTCGGCCCAGGCTCTATCAGACCCTCTGGCCACTCCATGGGAGGGAGCCTTTATTCTGTGTGGCCCCAGAAAGCCCTGCCTCAGCCTTCAGACCCACAGCCCTTTGGCTGCTTTTGCATCCCTGGGCTTTTGAGGGAGGAGGACCCTTCCCTCTCCTGAGCACCAGGCCCTCTGAAGTGATGAGAGGTGTGGAGAGTCACATAGACCTGGGCTCCCCACAGTCCAATCCTGGGCAAAGAGGCAAAAAGGGGTTGTACAGTGATAGGGACCCTACTATTTGGGTCTGCAGGTCCTGGCGGAAGAGGCTTCTGGGAGAAGTCCCCACGTACATAACCCCTGAACCGTGCCCAGAAGGAGGCCTGGGAATTAGCCACACAAAGGAGGAGGAAAGGACATTCCAAGGATGAGGATTGGCTAAGAGCAAAGACAGGAAGTGCTGAAATACCATGGTGTTTCTAGAAGAGAAACCAGCATTTCCAGAGCTCAGGAATGTTAGGAATCAGGCAGGGTGTGTAGGGGCATGGGACCAGAGGGCCAAGCAGGGGCCAGACTGCAGAACGATGTGCTAAGGCGTGGGAGACTGGAGGGGTCCAAGCAGGGGAGCTGCAGAGGCCTCTGTTGGGGAAAATCCCACCGGCTGCTGAGTGGAGGATGGACGGGGAAAAGGGGGGACAGAGGCAGAGGAGACCGCCTGAAAAGCTATAGGAGGCCAGGGCCGTGGTGGTGGCCGTGAGCATCGTGGAAGGAGCTGGCCTGCTCTAGGAGATGAGGGGGACCTGGAGACTTACTGAGTGTTGGTGGGGCATGGAGCAGAGGGTGCCTCCCAGCTTTCCGCCTTGGGGCAGACCTGGCTGGTGCCCTGCCCCAGTTCTGGCCACTGTATAGGGCGCGCACTGATGTGACCTGGGCACCAGCTCTCACCTGGTGCTGAGGCCCCGACCCGTTTCTGCCCCCAGGGTCGTACTTCTCTACGCTGGACCGGCATGAGGCCCAGGACGGGCGCTTCCTGATGCAGCTCCCAAACGTGCAGCCGCCAGCCAGCGGCGTCTACAGTGCCACCTACCTGGAAACCAGCCCCCTAGGCAGTGCCTTCTTCCGGCTCATCGTGCGGGGTTAGGAGCAGAGGGCGGAGCTGGCGGGTGGGATGGGGGGCTGGGAGCCCTGCGGGCACTTCCTGTGGGTCCCCAGGGCTGCCCTAGCGCTCAGCAGCAGTGGTCGGTGGGTGAGGGTCAGCTGCTGAAAGCACATTCCTCCAGGCTGCGGGGCAGGGCGCTGGGGACCAGACTGCACCAAGGAATGCCCAGGGTGCCTGCATGGAGGTGTCTGCCATGACCAGGACGGCGAGTGTGTGTGTCCCCCTGGATTCACGGGCACCCGCTGCGAGCAAGGTAAGGAGGACAGGGAGCTAGGAGCTAGGCAGGAGAGGCTGCCTGGCTGGGGGAAGACTCTTGGACCAAGAGGATGGAGCTTGGTGAGTAGTGAGAATGCCAGGTGGGTCCCGGACCCTGAGGCCCACACACTGTGTTTCTAGCCTGCAGAGAGGGCCGTTTTGGACAGCGCTGCCAGGAGCAGTGCCTGGGCACATCGGGCTGCCGAGGTCTCACCTTCTGCCTCCCGGACCCCTACGGCTGTTCTTGTGGATCTGGCTGGAGAGGAAGCCAGTGCCAGGAAGGTATGGACTGACCTGCCCTCCGCAGTCCCTGACCCAGACAGCCGGCCACAAGATGGACCCTCCGCTTGGGCCCTGATGTACACGCCGGGCCCTCCACAGTCCCTGCTCACCCAGCCTGTCATTACCCGGGCCCCAGCTGTGCCCTCGCTGCCCCTGACCTGTGTCCCTCTAACCACAACCCCTCTGTTCCCAGCCTGTGCCCCTGGCCACTTTGGGGCGGACTGCCGTCTCCAGTGCCAGTGTCGGAACGGTGGTACTTGTGACCGCTTCAGCGGCTGCGTCTGTCCCTCCGGCTGGCATGGAATGCACTGTGAGAAGTCAGGTACAAGGGTCTTTGAGATCCCTCAAAATAAGTCAGCCTTCACCAGGCACATCTCTCCTTGGCTCCAAGTCCTGTGCTCGGGGAGCTCCGGGTTCAGGGGGTGTTCTCACCGCCCAGCCCACATCACCCATGCAGGGCTGGGCAGCAGCCCAGAGTGGGTAGGAGCCCAGAGGAGACCCCTGGCCAGTCTGAGAGGTTCAGGCAGGGCTTCGGGGAAAGTGGCAAGATCTGAGGTGGGGTATAAAGGATGAGCACGAGATGGCTGGGGAAAGAGCATGGGCAAAGGCCCAGGGGTTGAGGACTCAGCATCGGGTATCAGGAGAGTGGAGTAAGGGGAGGCTGGGGGAGTGGTCAGAAGAGTCAAACCTCAGGGACTTGGAACAGCAGGCCAGCAGGTGTGCTGGGGGCAGGAGGGAATTGTTGAAGATGCAGAAGGCAGTCAGATTTGTGTTTGAAAGAGGGTGCATGCAGCTGGACGGAGAGTTGGAGGCAGGAGACCCAGAGGGTCTGTAACAGCCCAGAAACGAGCGAGGCCTGAACCAGTGTTGGTCTGTAAAGCCAGGGAGGGGTCTGCTTTGGCCAAGAGAGGACATCGCGTTGGGGGCACAGGAGGTAGACCCCAGAGGTGGGGTATGGGAGCCCTGTGGGACTCTGCTGCGTTCAGGCTCGAGCGACTGCACAGATGGAGGCACCTCCACTGAGATGCACGACACGGGACGAGGGGCGCCTTGTGGTCAGCGTCTGCCCCGTGGGGCTCCAGGATGCGTCCTCTCTCTCCCTAGACCGGATCCCGCAGATCCTGGATGTGGCCTCAGAACTGGAGTTCAACTTAGAGACTACGCCCCGGATCAACTGTGCGGCCGCGGGGAACCCGTTCCCAGTGCGGGGCAGCATGGAGCTGCGGAAGCCCGATGGCACGGTCCTCCTGGTCAGCCCCCACCCTAACCCCTCCCCCACTCCCACCGGCCTCACAGTTGGTCCCTAAGACCCCGAGCCCTCAGGGCTTTCCATAGGCTCTACCCACTGGCCTGACTGCGGCTCAAATGGAGTCAGGCTGATGGTTGAGAAACCACCACGGGTCCTCTATCCCCTCATCAGTCCCCATATCGGCCACGTGGGTGCCCATTCTCTATGGTCCGTCCCCTTTCCCTGTCTCTCTCAGTCTACCAAGGCCATTGTGGAGCCGGACAGGACCACAGCTGAGTTCGAGGTGCCCCGCTTGGCTCTTGGGGACAGTGGGCTCTGGGAGTGCCGCGTGTCCACGTCTGGTGGCCAAGACAGCCGACGTTTCAGGGTCAATGTCAAAGGTCAGTGATGTCCTGGAGCCATGGAGGATGGACAGTGGGCTGAGTGGTGCTCAGTGGACTGATGCCGCTCAGACTGGGCATTGTAGCAGGAATGGCAAGGGCACCGAAACTCCCAGCCCAGCACCGAGCAGCTTGTCATCAGCCTGAGGTCTGGGCTGGCCCATGTCAGGGCAGAAGCATAGCTGCGTCCTGTCTGGAAAGGACATCCCATGCCTTAGAAGCGGCATACCCTCTGGCCCTGCCCAGCCTCCTGCCTGGCCATGGCAGCCCTCTCCACATCCCCACAGCCCCTACCCACAGTGTGCCTTTAATGCCTCTGGGGTGCTCCTGCCTGCTCTATCACCCCCCCAGGGCTCTCAGTGCCAGGACAGGGGAGCACGTGGGGCACCTAAGCTCAGAGGGTGGCCGCTGCCCGGAGAAGCTGCACGGGGTTTCCCAGGGGAGTAGGGAGGGGGCTGCCCGTGCCCAGGATGGCCCAGAGCAGGGCATGGCCAGGTCGCTTCACCTGCACCAGCGCCGTAAGTAAGCCCTAGCTCCTCTTGCCCTCTGCTCCTGACAGCCCACCTCCCCCCACAGACGCCCAGACCTCTCCCCTCTTCCTCTTTCTCTTCCTCCCCACTTGCTCTCCTCCCCTCCCACAGCCTCCTAGCTGCCCCATGAGCAGGACCAGGACCAATCCATGTGGCCCGGGCTCCACCTCCAGCCTGTCTCTTCTCTCCAGGCTTCCGATCCCAGGCAATTTGGGTTCAAATCCTCACCACAAATTCCAGGCTCCAGAGCCTTAAGCAAGCTGCTTAGCCCCTAGCAGCTTATTCCTCTCTGCGTAGGCGGGATATCCGTGCTCACCAGGGAGGGTTGTGTGAAACAAGTCAGACGGTGCATTTAATGCGCGGAAGTTGCTGTGAGGTTAGATGATGTATTTAAGCCCCGAACGCGGGGCCTGATGCAGGGTATGCGCTCCATGTATGTTGACGTTTATTGTTACCATTATTTTTTTGAAAAATTTAATATATTTATTCAAGAGAGAGGAAACGAGTGAGCAAGCAGGGGGAGGGGCCAAGGGAGAAAGACAAGCCGACTCTGCACTGAGCACAGAGCCCAAGTGGGGCTCAGTCCCAGGACTCTGAGGTCATGACCTGAGCCGAAATCAAGGAGCCCCCCAGGCGCCCCTATTGTTACTATTATTAAAGTGCTTCTCCCAAGGTTTTGGCTGTTCTCTGGCAACTCCCAGCTATGATCTGCAGTCTAGACCATCCCCCTGATCTCCAGACCCATTTGGTGGGACCTCCAGAAGTGGGGGTCTGGTTCTAAAGTCAGTGTGGAAGGGTGGACCCACTTTATAGCTGGCCACCCCCTGCACAGCTAAGCCCCGCTCTAAGCCCTAGGCACCCAGGGCTCCAGGGCTCCAAACCCAACCCTGCTCTCACCCCCTCATGACACGCTGGCACCACCACTCCTCCCATCCCCCCAGCTTGCAACCCTGCATCCTCCTCCCAGCCTCCTGCTCTCCCTTGCTTCCGGCCACCCATTCATCCATCCACCCATTCTTCTTAGAACAAGCAGTCTGATAAGTGTTTGGGAGAGGCAAGGGAAACAGTCACAGCGCGGATGTGATAACCTGGCAAGGAAAGCTCAGGCCGGAGTAGGCGCCGTGAGCGTGGAGTGAGGAAGCCAGGCAGGAACAAAAAGCTGTTGAGGGTAGAGCTGGCTGATTCTAGGTGGCCTGGCCAAACACCTCATTCAAACCCTGCTTATACCCCCTGCCGGCTGCCTGGCCATCGGCCAGGTAAACGTCTGCGAGCCTCAGAACACGGGGAAGAGCCCTGTCCGGAAGGTAGCAGTTGGAGGTAGACACCGTATGTGTGAAGCAGCCCGGGTACAGCAGGTGTTTCATCACCGGCTATCTTTATTCCCCCCCAACGAAGACAGTGACAAATGATGGGGGGAGGGCGAGAGCAGGCTGAGACCAGGCTCTCTCCCTGCCTGGGGTCTCAGCCCCCTCTGTGTGCCCCACCCTGCGTGTCCAGAGTGCCCTCCCCCAAATCCAGCTAGCCACGGCAGACATCACTGAGCGTCTTTGGGGATTCTCTCCTGTCTTCACTGCCAGATCCTTGTGCCCCGAGCTGCCTGGGGGGCTGGACGCTGGCCCTTCTGGTCATCAGTTGGGTTTGGTCATTTCCCAGCCCGGAGGGGCCCCAGTTCCAAACCAAGACCCAGAGATATCTTTGCTGGCCAGAGCAGAGTCCTCTGATTTTTCTGAGGACTGGGCAGGCTGTCTGGACCCTGCCTTACCTTGGGTCTCCTGGCAGTGCCCCCAGTGCCCCTGACTGCCCCTCGGCTCCTGGCCAAGCAGAGCCGCCAGCTCGTGGTCTCCCCGCTGGTCTCCTTCTCTGGGGACGGACCCATTGCCTCTGTCCGCCTGCACTACCGGCCCCAGGAGGGCGACCTGGCCTGGTCCGCCATTGTGGGTGAGCCCTGGTGGGGGCGGGGGACAGCTGGGGGCGGGAGGGGGGCTGGGCAGGACAGGGGTATTGGGTAATAATGAGGGGAAAGGGCAGAATGAAAGGGGGGAGGACGGCAGCTTCTCCGGAGGTGGGGGCTGAATAATGTGTGCTGCCCCCAGTGGACCCCAGTGAGAATGTGACTTTAATGAACCTGAGGCCGAAGACAGGATACAGTGTCCGCGTCCAGCTGAGCCGGCCCGGCGAAGGAGGGGAGGGGGTCTGGGGGCCTCCCACCCTCATGACCACAGACTGTCCTGGTGAGAGGCGAGAGTCACCCCTTCGTGTCGCCCCAGGGGTTACCGTCCTATGCCCTCAGGGGTTGTCCTGTCTTGTCCCCACACCAGGGGCCCTTGCCTTTCCCACTGGAGGTTGTCCCACCCTGTCCCCTGGGGATCACTGTCCTGTCTAGCCCCAAGGACCAACTGAACAGTTCTGACTCCTGACCTCCGGTCCCAGAGCCCTTGTTACAGCCGTGGCTGGAGGGCTGGCACGTGGAGGGCCCTGACCGGTTGCGAGTGAGCTGGTCCTTACCCTCGGTGCCGGGGCCAATGGTGGGCGATGGTTTCCTGCTGCGCCTATGGGATGGGACACGGGGACAGGAGCGGCGGGAGAACGTGTCGTCCCCCCAGGCCCGCACCGCCCTCCTGACCGGACTCACGCCTGGCACCCACTACCAGCTGGACGTGCGGCTTTACCACTGTGCACTCCTGGGCCCCGCCTCGCCCCCTGCGCGTGTGCTTCTGCCCCCCAGCGGTAAGCTGTGCCCGGAAAGGGGCTTGTGGGGTCAGGATGAGGGGAGGACATGGGACACAGGAAACACAAAAGGACATGGGAGGTTACCGGAGAGAACACAGGACGCGTGGAAAACGTGGGCATTAAGGGCAAAGTAGGATGTCAGACAGACATGACCGCATGGAGGACACGAGACGGGCTATATTGGAGGCCAGGGGGAGGTAGGTCCCCAGGAGCATACAGGACAGGGAAGAGGTGGGGAAGCCAGGGTTCATGTGGAGATCAAGGGTCATGGGGAGGATGTGGTGCACCAGGAGGACATGGGATTTGGGGGAACACAGGGCACAAGGGGCATGGGGAGGACCTAGCATGCTGGGAGGACCTGGGCCACCAGGAAGACCTGGCACATAAGGAGAACAAGGGGACGCAGAAGCTTGGGGGTGAAGGGAGCTGTACAGAGTGGAATTCAACCCAGAAGGGAAAGGAGGAAGCTGGTGGGGTGGCTCCCGTTCTGGGGTCCGCTGAGCAGGGAACACGGCTAGAGTGGATCTGACCCCAGAGCCACATACCCTGCTCCCGTGTGAGCCCTGCCTTCCCACCCCTGTCTCCCTAGGGCCCCCAGCCCCTCGACACCTCCGTGCCCAGGCCCTCTCAGACTCTGAGATCCAGCTGACCTGGCAGCGCCCGGAAGCTTCGGCTGGACCTATATCCAAGTACATCGTGGAGGTGCAGGTGGCTGGGGGCTCGGGAGACCCGCTGTGGATGGACGTGGACAGGCCCGAGGAGACAAGCACCATTGTCCATGGCCTTAATGCTAGTACACGTTACCTCTTCCGTGTGCGGGCCAGTATCCAGGGTCCTGGCGATTGGAGCAGCGTGGTGGAGGAGTCCACCCTGGGCAACGGTGAGAGAGCAGGGCCCCGGGGGCTCCGGGTCCCGGGGTAGGTCTCCCTGCCCTCTCCTTCCACTCGATCTCCAGCTTTGGAGCTAGGACATCGGAGGCCCTTCCCAACAAGTCACCCCAGTCCTGATCCTGGGCACCCTGACCCTTCCCTGCTTCCATTGTCCTAATGCTGGGAAAATCCTGTCACTCCAGTGACCCATCGGCCTTCGGCCTGACACCCCTGGTCCCTCCTGGTACTCGGATCTCTGACCTCTGCCTCCCCCTTGATCCGCCCCCCTTCTTGTGTGCAGGGCTGCAGAGTGAGGGCCCGGTCCAAGAGGTCCAGGCAGCTGAGGAGGGCCTGGATCGGCAGCTGATCCTGGCCGTGGTGGGCTCCGTGTCTGCCACGTGCCTCACCATCCTGGCTGCCCTGCTAACGCTGGTGTGCATCCGCAGAAGCTGCCTGCGCCACAGACGCACCTTCACCTACCAGTCAGGATCGGTCAGTGCCTGTGCGTGTGCGAGTGTGTGTGCGTGCACGTGCGCGTCTGTCGCGGGCGTAGGACTTCGCTCAGCAGTGCTCAGGGGTGCAAGATACAATTTTCTTTATTTTTCTAGAACTGAACTCAGTTCATAAGTCAGTTTATGTAAATATTGGTGAAATAGTTAATATTCCCAGTTGAAGATAACTCTGTATGTCCATATCTCACCACGGTTAATTCAGGATTCTCCCGCTTCTCCCTGGAGGTGCCGTAAGCCTAAGTAGCATGGTGATGACACGGGAGTGGGGGCAGGAGCACGCCTGGGCATCATGCTGCCCTCTGTCCTGGCAGACGCTCCCGGACTTGGGAGCCAGCACATATCTGGGGCTGATGCCCTCAGCCCTCTGTGGCGTCCTGCCCACGGGCCATTGGAACTGTGAGTTCCTCGTCCCGGCCTCATCTCTGCAAAGGCCAGGGCCTCCTCTGGGAGACTTAAGAGCCAGGAGGCGCTCCCTGTACCCTACGGAGGGCAGCGTGTTCTGTGGCCCCCACACCCTTCGTCGCAACCCCTGTTACGGCTGTTTCCACCATTCCAGAGTTGTGCTAGACCGTGGTTCACCTGTCGCTGCAGGGGGCAAAGGAAGTACCGCCTCCACTCTCCCTGGCCTCGCTCTAAACCTGCCCGAGCTCTCGGTAGTCAGTCAGTGGTTTGAGCCCCTCCAGCCGGCAGGCCCACGCGGCAGGCCCACGCTTGGGTGCGGGCAGGGCAGGCCCCTCTCCCAGCACCCAGCCTCTCCTCTTGTCACCACCTCCCACCTCTCTCTCCCACCTGCCCGTCCTGCCTCCTGTGAGATCTTCCCCAGCGCCGTCCCTGATGGTCCAGACTCTGTCCTTGGCCCTCCACACCTGGGCCCTTGATAGTTACAGCCAAGCTTTGGCATTTCAAAAAAACAAAAATAACAACAACAAAAAAAACAAAAAAACCCTCTTCTCTCTCAAGGGCTGATCCTTGTAATAGAAAGCCTAGTGTCCACGGCTATTGTCTCTGCCATGCCTTAGTAAAAAGTCCCTTCAGAGATTCAATTGGCTTCTTTGTTCCAGCTGCTCCCTCTGAGGTCAGTGGGCACAGAAAGCTGCCACTGCTGAGGTGGGGGCAGGGTAACGGAGACAATGTTGAGGGAGGGAGGTGGGAGAGCAGCCTTGAACAGATGCATAATCCTCATATCTGCCCAGACATACCCTCCCTCGTGTGCCCCCACGAAGGTGTGCGTGTGTGCCACGCAGGAGTGCGCGTATGAGTCCACTGTGGGCACGCCCGTGTGTGTCCGCATGTGTCCCTGTGCTTGGGCCCCTCCCTGAGCACATGTGTGTGCGTGCACCTGCGTACAGTGCCCTCGGCTGTGCGTGTTTCCTCTGACTTCTTGTGCCCTGTGTCCTTAGCCGCTCACCTAGGGAGCCACCCCCCCAGGTCTGTGTTAACCCTCTTCCAGTTCTCCTGTTGGCTGCGCCCTGGGTCCTGTCCAGCTGTTTCCTTTTCCTGCCACCGGCCCTGCCCAGGTGGCCCAGCTCCTACACAGTTGGGGGAGTGGGTGTTCCTCTTTGTGGTGGTCTTTCTATCTTCAGCTCCTGGGTGGTTTCAGAGCTAGAGATGGAGGCCAAGTGGGTAGACAGTCTTCTGCTGCTGTGGAGAAAACCCCTCCACTGATTCCCGGAAGCTTGGGGCTTCGCATTTGACAGGTGCTCAGTAAATGTGCCCTAGCCCACGGCCTGAGGCTGGAATCCTCTCCAGGGTGTCCCTGATGACCATGACACCTGGTCGTGACATCGGCACAGTAATGGGAAACTTGGTACTTACCATCACAGTTCAATCCAGTTCTTTCCTGTTTGAAATGTTGGAGATATCCTCTAGCCATTGATTCATGTCTTGGTGGCTTCTAGCTGCCTTACCCACTCCTTGTTCCAGAGCCCCACATACCTGATGCCTGCTGCGGCCTCACATCTCTCTTCTTGGACATCTGTCCACCCAGTGGCCCGCCGATGGCTTCATCTCCTATGGAGATTCTGTCTCTGTGTGTTCTCTGTCTCCATGTCTGCTCCTAGCTGACCACTAGAGTGCCCTCTGCGGGGGTCTCTGTCCATTTGTCTAACTATTCTTTGATGCCTCTCTGTGCCTCTTGCTGGCCCCGTGTCTGCTGCACGGACTGTCTGCCCACTTGTCCCATTCTGTGAAGGGCGAAGAAACCATCCTGCAGTTCAGCTCAGGCACCTTGACACTAACCCGGCGGCCGAAACCACAGCCCGAGCCCCTGAGTTATCCAGTGCTGGAGTGGGAAGACATCACCTTTGAGGACCTCATCGGGGAGGGGAACTTCGGCCAGGTCATCCGGGCCATGATCAAGAAGGATGGGCTCAAGATGAACGCGGCCATCAAGATGCTGAAAGGTCCCCTGGGAGAGACCCTTGACCCCAGGCCCAGCCCCCTCTCCTTTGTCTCCCAGATCCCAGGCCCTACCTGGGTCCCTCCAGAACTGACCCCAGCCCTCAGTAGCTATGCCTTTTCTCCAGAACTATTTCTGACTAAAGTGATATTGGATTCTTTACACAGAGTATGCCTCAGAAAATGACCATCGTGACTTTGCGGGAGAACTGGAAGTTCTCTGCAAATTGGGGCATCACCCCAATATCATCAACCTCTTGGGGGCTTGTGAGAATCGAGGTAAGCCCCCAGCTCCTCACCTGCCCCTTCTTCCCAGGCCCCATCCCCTGCTCACAGCAGCAGCTTGCCAGAGCTTCAGGCTCCCTTCTCCTACCCTCCTACCCTTGGGGGCCGCGGCTAGCAGTGGGCTGCCAGCTTGGGAACCGCCACCCTGTCCCCGGCTCCTTCCCTCCCAGGTTACCTGTATATCGCCATTGAGTACGCCCCCTACGGGAACCTGCTAGACTTTCTGCGGAAGAGCCGGGTCCTGGAGACGGACCCAGCTTTCGCCCGAGAGCATGGCACCGCCTCCACCCTCAGCTCCCGCCAGCTGCTGCGATTTGCCAGTGACGCCGCCAACGGCATGCAGTACCTGAGCGAGAAGCAGGTGTGTGTGAGTGTGCGGGGGAGGGGTGCCGCCGCCCCAGGCCCCCCCCCCCCCCCCCGCAGCAGACCGCCAGCGGATGTGGGGTCGGGGAGACAGAGGCGGACAAGACCCCGAGCTGCGGGCCTGGGCGAGCGCCGAGAACACAAGACCAGAAGCAGGTCTGGGGGAGCTGTTGTGTGAAGCGTCTGCGGGACGTCTCAGTGGAGATGCTGAGTTGGTGGTCGGAGATACCAGCCTAGAACTCAGGAGAAGGGTCAAGGCCAGAGACATTCTGGGAGCCGTCACCCCACAAATGGTGGAGAGTCTCATGACAAGGGAGTGGACCCTGTGAGGGGGCCAGTGAGGGGATGGGTGGAGAGACCCACCAGGACGGGGTGGAGGGAGGGGCAGGGAACGGAGGCCTGAGCCCAAGTCTGAGGACACCCTGCTTGAATGGAAGGAAGGAGGGGACAGTAGCACGAGCATGAGACCTAGGAAAGACATTTTAAAGTTAGTGAAGTTTTGCGTGTCTTTGAGGCAGAGGAGTAGGGGTCAGTGTAGAGGGGTTGATGGAGAGGGGTTTCTGAGGAAGGTGGAGGGTCTTGTGGGGAGGACTTGGGACTCAAGGGAAAGGTCACTTCGGGCAAGAGGAGGCCTTCCCCACTTTCACCAAGGAGGGGAGAGGAAAGGGGAAAGGGAGCAAGTGAAGAAAGGAGGATGCGGTGTGGTCATCAGGGACAGGCCCACCCTTGTCCCAGGAAGAGGGATGCAGCCTGAGTTTGGCCATGGCCAGGTCCCAGGAAGGAAGGGACAGCCAGCAGCATGACTTTGCTGAGGCAGGAGTCGCTGATCCAGGATAAGGTCTGGCTGGCTGGGAAGAAGGGAAAGGGGCTGTTATGGGGGGAGGGTACCCACAAAGACCAGCTGTGAGGTCAGGTCCCTCACGGGCCCAAGAGTTTTGGGCTTGCTCACCCCCAGTCTTTCCTGACCTCTGACCACGCTTACAGTTCATCCACAGGGATCTGGCTGCCCGCAATGTGCTGGTCGGAGAGAACCTGGCCTCCAAGATCGCCGACTTTGGCCTCTCTCGGGGGGAGGAGGTTTATGTGAAGAAGACAATGGTAAGCCTCAGTTTCCCCACTCCAGTTCCACACCTGCCCCCCAGAACCCCTGACACAGGCCCCTCAGCCTCAGCCAACCCCTCAAACCCGTTGTCTCCCAGGGGCGTCTCCCCGTGCGCTGGATGGCCATTGAGTCTCTGAACTACAGCGTGTATACCACCAAGAGTGATGTGTGAGTGTGGGGCTCAGAGGCGCTGGAGGGATTGGTCCCCCAAAGATGCGAGACATAAGCGAGACACACCCTAGGCACGCCTCGGGCAGTATAAGCACGATTTGGGCATTCCCAGGTGTGTTCCAGGCATGGCACAGGTATGATGCTAGTGTGTCTTGGGTACACCTTGGCGATGCCCAGCATCTTAGTGGGAAGGCGGGGGGCTAGCTGGAAGGAGGCGTTGTCTTAGAAGGTGTTTCAGTGGTAAGATTGGGGTGGGGGACTTTAGAGCTGTGTTTGTCTAACACTGGGAGATACACTGGACAGCTTCGGGAATGTGGGTGGATGATGCCGGGGTGAATGGGGACACCACTCAAGGAACGTTCTCGCCTTCGTCTCTGAAGGGCGGGGTCATCCCCACCTGAGAACCTAACCAGAGCATGACCGCCAAGACCCCCTCGTTATGCTCCTCACTCCCAGGCGACCACACTGGCCCCCCTTCTGCTCCTCTTTCCAGGGAACCCGGCCTGCCTGGCCCTCCAGCTCTGGCTCTGCCCATTGGCCCCCACTGTCCACCACAGCGACCACCCCTCTGACCGCCACTCAGCTACTTCCTGCTTCTGCCCCCAGACCCCCTAGATGCCCTCCCCCCACTAGAGCTTCCGTCCTGGTCTCACCTGCATAGAGGTTGCTACAGTATAAGAGGCAGTTAAGAGCAAGGGCCCTGGAATCGCATTGCCAGGACTTGAGTCCAGTTCTACCACTTACAAGCTGTGTGACCTTGGGCGAGCCAGCTAATCTGCCAGTACGTCAGTATCTCCATCTGTAGAATGGGCATAACAATAGCACCTATATCATAAGGCTGGTGCAAGGGTTAAATGCATGAACATATACATTAGATGATCAGTGCGTGTCCCAGAGCCCAGTCATTAAAATGTTAGCCGTGCTGATGTTGAGCCTGGGAGCAGCTATGAAGGAATTTCAGTGGATCTAATAATCTGTGAACTGAGTCTAATAATCAGTGGAACAGAGCCAGCTGCTGGCCAAGGCAGACACCTGCAAAGTAGACCCACTCAGGAGCTGGGAGGGGCTGCACCTGGGGCAGGTAGACACTAAACTGCTGGCCCCAGGGCCTAGAGGGGAGCTAAGTACGTCCTTCTCATTGCAGTTGGTCCTTTGGGGTCCTCCTCTGGGAGATCGTGAGCCTTGGTGAGTTCCAAACTCCCAGACCCCAGCCCTCTCCTTCTCCCCCACCCCCCATTCCGGGGCTGAGAGAGTGCCATCCCCTCCTGCAGGGGGCACACCTTACTGTGGCATGACCTGTGCCGAGCTCTATGAGAAGCTGCCTCAGGGCTACCGCATGGAACAGCCTCGTAACTGTGACGATGAAGTGTGAGTGTCCTCAGCCTGCAGCCCTGGGACCCCTCACCCCAGTCGACCCTGACCCCTCCTCTCAGCAATGCCCCATCCGCAGGTACGAGCTGATGCGTCAGTGCTGGCGGGATCGTCCATACGAGCGACCCCCCTTTGCCCAGATTGCGCTCCAGCTGGGCCGGATGCTGGAAGCCAGGAAGGTGAGGAGCCTGGGGGTGACGGGGACTAGGGCTCAGCAGGCTCCAGGGGTGCCACTGTCATCTGGGCCACCTCTCCTTACCGGGCACAGAGCCAGAGTGACAACGCATGAACGGTCAGCTAACCAAATGGATGGATGGGTGAATGAATGATATAGTAAGTGAATGAATGAATAGAGTTAGTGGATAGATGATGTAACAAACATAAGAATAAACACATAACTAAATAACTGAATCTAATAACCAGGTGAATAAATGAATTATGAGGTAAATATGAAGGAAGAAAGAGATCAGAATGAGCAAATGCATAAAGAGTTCTTCATATGAATTAATGACTAAGTAGCTGTAGGAATTAATAAACTGTCGTAAGAATGAAGGAATGATCAGGGGCGCCTGGCTGGCCCCGTTGGTGGAGCATGCGACTCTTGATCTCGGGGTGATGTGTTCGAGTCCCACGTTGGGTATAGAGATTACTTAAAAATAAAGTCTTTAAACCAACAAGAATGGATGAATGCTCAGATAACCACATAAATGGATAAGTGATAAAGAATAGCTTTATGAATAGATGAATAAATGAATGAATGCATGAGCAAACAATTCATTTGATGGATACATAAAAAAACCTAAGATGAACGGATAAAGATGTGGCGTATACAGTTGACCCTTGAACAATGGATGGGTTAGGGGCACCGATCCCCTAGGTAGTCAAAAACCCGCATAAAACTTTTGACTCCCCCCAGACTTATTTACTAATAGCCTATTGTTGACTGGAAGCCATACCGCTAACATAAACAGTCAACTAACATATATTTTGCATATGTATTATATACCGTGTTCTTACACGAAAATAAGCTAGAGAAAAAAACCATGTTGCTAAGAAGATCATAAGGAAGAGAAAATATATTTATACCACTGTACAGCATTTATTGAAAAACGTCTGGTGTAAGCGGACCCATACAGTCCAATCCAGGTTGTTCGGGGTCAGTGTGTGTGATGGAATATCACGCAGCCATCAAAAAGAACGGAATCTTGTCGTTCACAGCAGCACGGGCTCATCTAGACGGTGCTCTGCTAGGTCAGTGAGATACGTCAGAGAAAGACAAATACATTTGATCTCACTTACATTGGAATCTAAAAAACAAAATAAATGAACAAACAGAAACTCAGAGAACAAATTGGTGGCTGTGGAGCCCCCACCCTGGGGCAAAATCAGTGATGGTTAAAAGGCACAAGAGGCACAGACTTCCAGTTACGCACACAACGAGTCCCAGGGATGAAGGCACAGGGTAAGGGATGTTGTCACGGATACCGTCCTTGGTGTGGTGACAGATGGTGACTGTCGAGTCGCTGTGTCGTACGCCTGAAACTAATATATGTCAATGAAAATGCTTTAGAAGAAGAAAAAACCCCTCGTAACAGTGTGACAAGGGGCTCTCACCTGAGCCCCCGGCTGTGGTCCGTGCTGGCTGCCGAGGGCCACCCTGGCCACGGGGCCATCTTGAGTCTAACTCAGTGTCTCCTCGGGGAGCGCTACCACATTGGAAGCCGGGGAGCTCCAGGCCAGAGTCGCCCCCACCCCTGGCCCGCACTAAAGCCTGTTCTGCCCCCCAGGCCTATGTGAACATGTCGCTGTTTGAGAACTTCACTTACGCGGGCATCGACACTACCGCCGAGGAGGCCTGAGCCGCTGTCAAGCCCGAGCCCGGCTCTGCTGGTCAGAGCGACTCCACTGTCCAACCTGCGACTTCTGATCCCCGCAGCCTCTCACCTCAGCTGCCTCGAGGAATTTTTTTATTTTTTTAACTTAAGAAAAGAGGGGATCCGGGCCCCTGAGTGGCTCCATCGGTTGAGCGTCCAACTCTTGGTTTCGGCTCTGGTCGTGATCTCAGGGTCCTGGGATTGAGCCCCACATCGGGCTCCATGCTCAGCTCAGAGCCTGCTTCTCCCTCTCCCTCTGCTCCTTCCCCCACCCCTCTCTCTCTCTCTCTCTCTCTCTCTCTCTCTCTCGCTTGCTCTCTCTTTCTCTCAAATAAATGAATATATAAAATCTTCCTCTGCAGTTGCTCCCATGCCTTCAGCAGCTGCTCTTAGAGTGAGTGACTCTTCCCATTTCTCCTTCTGGTTCGGCTGCTCGACGTGTGTATCCTCTTCTGCGCTCCCCACACTCAAGCCCCCCTCAGCTCCTCCACCCAAGCCAGCACCCACTCCCCATTCGTCTACTCCCCACTCCTGGCTTTATCATCCGAAAAAAATAAATGCTATGAGACACTCCATCCAATGGCTTCCTTTCACTGCTGGCCAATCCCAAGGAAAAGTTGAACCGAAGAGAAACTGGGCTTTCCAAGAAAAACGCTGTCCCCAGTGACACAGTCGTAGGCCCAAGCCCGCTGTCAGGGTCGCCTGTCCATGCTGGGGTATGTTCTGGAAGACCCATTTTACACAGACCACCACCAACCTCTCTGTTCTAGGAGAAGTCCAGTTTCCCCCGGTCTCCTTCCTGCTCTCCAATGCCCGTCACCAGCATCTCTCCCTACATCCCTGGGTAACTGCCAGGCCAGGGGTCTGCTCTGTCCAAACAGTCCATGCCAGGATCAGCAATAGCTCAATCTCAGCTCAGACTGACACCTCAGCACCAGACCGATTCCGGCCTGTCTGGAGCTCCCACTTCTTACGTCTCTAGGTGGCCTTCCCTAGCTTGGTAGCCACCTTCCTGGCCGGCCTGTGGGCCCCCAAGGAGGAAGGCAGAGATCACTCCTGACTCCAGCCAGCCACAGCAGAGTCCTTTCCCTTCCTCAGGATCTATCTCATAGGGTTCTGGGAGGCACTCCTGTCCTGAAAGCTAGTCCCATATCAGTGCCTCAGGCTGTGTGACTGTCCTCAGATTTCTCTCCGACCAGTCCTTAAGAAACAAGGCTTGTCTTGCTTCACGCATTTTTGCAGTGAATCAGATGAAATCAAAGAAGGTATAACACAGCATGGCGTTATAGATTCTGGAATCACATGGACCCATGTCCAAGTTTCTGTTATCACTTCCTGTGTGACATTGGTCAAGTCACTTAACCTCTCTAAGCTTCAGTGTTCTCCCCTGAAGAATGGGGTGAGTAATAGCTACCTCACTGTTGTCAGCACTAAATGAGATCCCACAGGCATAGGCTGCATTGGGCTTGGTACACAGTGCGTGCTCAGTAAGTGTTAGCTGATATTATATACAGATGCAAGGAGTTTGGAAGGGGTGGTGATTACCAGAATCGGTATTCCAAAGGGACTTGAATGGATGGAGTGTGGGGCTGAATTTAAGAAGAAACAAACTGGAGTAATTAGGCTATGCAGGACAGGGGAGGTAGGATTTGCTAGAATGAAATTTCAGATCGACTACAGGGATATTTGAAGGTCCAGGATGTGGAGATTAAAAGGTTGTCCTGGGGTGGGGGGGCGGGCACCTGGGTGGCTCAGTCAGTTAAGTGTCCAACTCTTGATTTCAGCTCAGGTTATGATCTCAGGGTCATGAGATCGAGCCCTGCAGGGGGCTCCGCACTCAGCGTGGAGTCCGCTTGAGATCTTCTCCCTCTGCCCCTCCCCCTACTCTCTCTCTCTCTCTCTCTCTCTCTCTCAAAAATAAATAAACTTTTTAAAAAGTTGTCCTTGGGGGCACCTGGCTGGCTCAGTCAGTTGAACATGCAACTGTTGATCTCGGGGCCATGAGTTCAAGCCCCATGTTGGGCAAGAAGCCTACTTAAACAAAACAAAAAACAAAAGTAGTCCTTGATGGAGACCAATATATAAACAAAGTGCCTCTGTGGGGTGACGTGTGTAAACACTGAAATACAGCATTATAAACATAGCATGTTGTAGATCCAGGGAGGGGGCCTGGGAAACACAGAGCAGGTAGAGTCAGGAACACTTTTCCAGAGAAAGTGACATCTTAATTTAGTCCATGAAGAAGGATCCTGGCAGAGGAAACAGCACCTGTGGCGTGTGGTACGCTCAGGAGCTGCAAAGAGTTCTGCGTAGCTGGAGCAAAAGGAGACTCTGGTCTGTGTGGGTCATGAGTCCAGAGAGGTAACAGGGGACCAGACATGGTGGGGCCTTTGAGGCAGCATTAAGGAGATGGGTCTTTATCCTAAGGGCAGAGAGCTGCCAGGGGAGAGCTGAATGCAAGGGTGTGCCACGGTCAGATCTGCCTCTTTTAACAGTGTGAAGAATGGATTATAGAAGAGCAAGAGGGAAGGGGAAGAGTATGCCTATAAATGTAGATATCTTAGAGGAAAAGGACACATTCCTAGAAAGGAAAGAACTACTGAAGCTGGCTAAAGCAAACATAGGCCATCTGAATAGACTGGTAACAAGGGAAGAGATTAAATTAGTAATTTAAAAACTACCCACAAAGAAAAACTGAGGTCCAGATGGCTTCACTGGTGAATTCTACCATTTAAAGAAGAAACGATACTTATTTTTCACAGACTGTCCCCTCAAGATAGGAAAGAATAGTTCTTGATTCAATCTGTAAAGCCAGTATCATTGCCTTGCTACTTAGAGCACAGACATCACAAGAAAACCTCAGACCAATATAGCTTATGAATGTGGACATGAAATTTCTCAAGAAAATACAGTTGACTCGTGAACAACATGGGTTTGAACGACATGGGATCCACTTATATGCAGATTTTTTTTCAAGAATTTACAGTACTCTAAGTGTATTTTTTCTTCGTTATGGTTTTCTATTTTCTTTTCTCTAGCTTAGTTTACTGTAAGACTACTGTATATAACATAAATAGTCTATGAAACGTGTGTTAATCAACTGTTAGCAGCAAAATTTCTGGCCAACAATAGGTGATTGATAGTTGAGTTTTTG
The DNA here is from genome assembly GCF_002007445.2 of Ailuropoda melanoleuca. Classification (NCBI taxonomy): domain Eukaryota; kingdom Metazoa; phylum Chordata; class Mammalia; order Carnivora; family Ursidae; genus Ailuropoda; species Ailuropoda melanoleuca. The sequence goes on from NC_048219.1 coordinate 19,833,936, forward strand.
GTGAGCCAAAAGTTATGTGCAGATTTCTGACTGTGTGGGAGGTTGGTGCCCCTGATCCCATATTGTTCAAAGATCAACTGTACTGGCAAACAGAATCCAGCAACGTATGAAAAGGATTATATGCCATAAACAAGCAGGATTTATCCCAGGAATGCAAGGTTGGTTTAAGATTCAAAAACCAATTAATGTAATACAGCAATAGCATACAAAATACAAGCTACACGATCATCTCAATACAGAAAAAGCAACTGGCAAAATCCAACACCCTTTCATGAGTAAAAAACAAAGAAGCTAGGAATCAAAGGAAACTTCATCAACCCGGTATAGAGCATGTAAAAAAAAACCCCACAGCTAACAACCTATTTAACAGTGGAAGCCTGAATGTTTCCCCCTAAAATCAGCAACACAACCAGGGTATCTGCTCTCCCCACTTCTATTCAGTATTATACTGGAAGTTCAAGCCAGGGCACCTGGGCAAGAAAAGGAAAGAAACAGCATCCAGACTATAAAGGAAGAAGTAAAACGATCTCTATTTGCAGATAACGTGATTGTATATATTGGAAATCCAAAGGAATCCACTAAAACCTGTGAGAACTAATAAATGGGTTCAGCAAGTTTGCAGGACACAAGAACAGACAAAACACAGTTTTCTTCTATAGACTTGCAATGGGTAATCCAAAAATGAAAAGAAGAAAACAGCTCCACTTACGATAGCATTTAAAAAAGTAAAATACAGGGACACCAGGGAGGTCAGTCGGTTAGAGGTCTAGCTCTTGTTTTCAGCTCAGGTCATGAACTCAGGGTCATGGGATCAAGCCCCAGGCCGAGCTCTGCACTCAGCACAGAGTCTGCTTGTCCCTCTCCCTCTGCTCTTCTCTCTCGCTTGCTTGCTCTCTCTCATAAATAAAGCTTTTAAAAACAAAACAAAAACATACCATTTGTAAAATAAATGAATAAATAAATACTTTGGAATAAATTTAGCAAAGAGTGCAAAACTTGTACACCATTGAAAGAAATGAAAGCAAAATTAAATAAATGGACAAGGCTCTCATATTCATGATTTGGAAAACTTCGTATCAAATCCATCCACAAACTCAATGAAATCCGCATCAGAATCTCAGCCGGCTTCTTAGTAGAAATTGACAAGCCAGTTCTAAAATCCATATAGAATTGCAAAGGACCCAGAATAGCCAAAACAATCTTGAAAAAGAATAACAAAGTTGCAGGACTCACACTTCTGAATTTCGAAACTAACTAATACCAAATAAATGAATAGAATAGAATCAACAGTCCAGAAATAAACCCATGTGTCTAAGGTCAACTGATTTTTAACAAAGACACCAGGAGCATTCAATGGGGAAAGAATGGTCTTCAACAAATGATGCTGGAACAACTGAACAGCCACATGCAAAAGAATGAAGTTGGACTGCTACCCAAACACTCTATGGATCAAAGGCCTAAACGTAAGAGCCAAAACTACAAAGCCCTTAAAAGAAGACATAAGAGTAAATCTTCATGACCTCAGATTTGTTCATGGACTTTACGGACAACGAAAGGACAAGTAACAAAATAAAAAATCGATAAATTAGACATTATCAGAATAGAAAACTTGTACATCCAAGGACACTATCAAGAAGGTGAAAAGAAAACCTACAGAATGGGGGAAATGTTTGCAAATCATGTGTCTGCTCAGGGACTTGTGTCTAGAATATATTAAGAAGACTTATAACTCAGTAATAAAGAGACAACCCAATTTTTAAACAAGCAAAGGATTCAAATAGCTAGTTCTCCAAAGATCTACAAACAGCCAATAAGCACATGAAAAGATGTTTGACATGTTTAATCATCCAGGAAATGCAAATCAAAACCACAAGGAGATACAAATTCACACCCACTAGGATGGCTATAATCAACAAGTCAGATAATAACAAATGTTGGCAAGGAGAAATCAGAACCCTCATACGCTACTGGTGGGAGTGTAAAATTGGGTAACCTCTTCAGAAAATAATCTGGCAGTTCGTCGATTAAACGTTAAGTTCCCATAAGGGTTTCCATAAGACCCAACAGTTCCATTCCTAGGTATCTACCCAAGAGAAATCAAAACATATGTCCACACAAAAACTTGTACGCAAATGTTTAAAGAAATGTTATTCATAATGCCAAAACGTGGAAAGAACTCAAATGTCCATCAGATGATGAACGGATAAACAAAATGTGGTCTGTCCACACAATGGAATATTATTCTGCCATTAAAAGGGAACAAAGTACTGATCTGTGCTACGGCATGCGTGGACATTGGGAACACCATGATAAGCGAAAGAAGCTAGTCACAAAAGATCACCTAGTGTATTTGCTTGTGTTTCATTTATATGCAATGTCCAGAATAGGCAAATTTATAGAGATAGACAGTAGATTGCAAGTCTGTAGAAGAAAACTGTGTTTTGTGTGTCGATCTTGTGTCCTGCAGCCTTGCTGAACTCAGTTACTAGTTCTCAGTGGTTGCTTAGGGCTGGGAGGAAGATGGGGGGATAGGAGGGCAAGAGCTCAAAGTTTCAGATTTCTTTCTGAGGCAATAAAAAAGGTCTAAAATTGAATATGTCTGCACATATCTGTGAATACTAAATTCACCTTTTAAGTGGGTGGCTTGCGTGGCATGTGAATTGTATCTCCATGAAAGTGTTAGAGAAAGAATGTGTGAACGCGGGGAGATAAGCCCCAGTCCTGGGCTAAGAGCAGGCCCCAAGGGCCCCCAAGGGCGCCCTCCCCCAACAGAAGATGCCCACATTTCCACTCTGGCCTCCTAGTAGCCAGAGCCCCGCTGTAGACAAGGCAGCAGACCACAGGTCCAGAGCACCTCGATCCGTGGCCTCAGCTGTCCCACACCTGTCTAGCTTCAATCCTCACTGCTTCCCCCTATGTCTATATTCTATTGCCCAGGGGACAGCCTGGGGTGGGCAGGCAGAGAGTAAGAGACAAGCCCAGCCCATTTGTTTCCAGAGAAATGGCGGGAAAGGGAAAGAGGAAAGGCCAAGGCACACCTCTCCAAGCCCCATTAGGCCGGTGGCCGGGAACGGCGACCCCGAGCATGTTTATCCAAGGGGCCTCACTCAGCCCGTCCTGGCCACAAAAACGGAACTCCCGCCAGTCAGCCCTGAGTCATTCCCTCTCGGCCCCCCAAGGAAGGGGTGATTTCCTGCCTGGCCCTCGGGCCGGCTCAGGCTCCTCCCACGGGCTAGGCATCCTCTTATCTCACCCCAGGCCCTCTCCCAGGGCGGCAGGCCAGCCAGTGTGTCTGACCGTCGTGGGCTGGTCCCCCTGTTTCCTCCTCAGGAAACATGGATTCGGGGGTCAAAGACAGCCCAGCAGCTGAGTAAGAGCAGCTCAGGGGCCGGGCTGTCCCACGGAGGATGGAGGACCGAGGCCTGACCCAATCGGGTTCCCCGCAGCTCTCTCGCTGGGGGTCACTGCTGGACGCGTACTGGTGGTCCTTTTCCCATTTACTTGAAGTAAGCCTCTCTTGACGCCTGTCTCGACTCAGCCTCCTACTGTGGGAGAGACTCACAGCAGCCCCTTGCCGGGCGCCTACCGTTAAGCGAATAAAACGGATGAAACGGAGCGAGGTGTCTATGTAACGGTTAAAAGAACAAGCTTTGGAATCAAACAGACCTGAATTCAAATCTCAGCTGTGCCCCTTAACAGTGACTTTGGACAACTCATTTAATTCATCTCAGCCTGCATTTTCGCTTGCCTAAAGGAAGGACAGGGAACCTGAGAGAGTCACTGAGGGAAGAAATGAGACGGGGCATTAGCATCATGCATCGTGCTGGCAAGTAGCCGGTGTCGTTGGCGGTAGCTATGACGATGGCAGGACAGGGGTCGGGGAGGATGAGGCAGGCCCACTCCCACCCAACTTTTACCCAGGAAGAGGGAGTTAGGATGACAGTTCCCCTCTGGCAGGGTTCTCGGCTTACCTAGCTCAGGCGGAGGCTAGCATAGCTGTTTACATATAAAAGTACCCAAAAGAGGCACAAAATTCTAGGGGGAGTTCTGAGAGGAAGGAAAGATTGTGTGTATGCAACCCAAATGTCCTCAGGGCAGCCCTTTGGGACCACCTTTTCCATTTATATCCCATTAGAACAGCTCAGTCCCTTTTCCACATCCTCGGGAAGTCCACGCCCTCCTCTGTTCCTCTGGCCCCGCCCTCCCATGGTTCACACCGTAAGGATCACCTCTCAACCTGAGTTCTGTGGCTGCCGTCCTCTCTCCACTCCACAGGTATCACTCTTCTTCTCCCTTGGTTCCGAAAACACCATGGATGAAGGTTGAGCGTCAAGGACACTGTCACTGAGTGTGTGGGGGAAGGTGTTCTGGGGCGGCTGGGCATCCACAGAGTAGCCCGTAAACTTCAGCCTGGGCATGAGGCATCACTGTGCTGAAACTTTCCTCCCACAGTCCTTCTACCGGATTTCTCACTGGTGAGGCTTTCTTCTCTTCGGGTTGCCTAGTAAGTCTTTCACTTACTAGCCCTCCTCCTTTTTCTCTGGAGCTACCACAGTATAATCCCAAATTCCCACCAGCTTCGCACTCCGCAAATTTAGCTCTCCCACTCCGTCTTACCAAGGCCATGCCCAAAGGCTCGCCAAGTGTTTCGTGATCCCAAAAGAGCTACAAGGCCTCTGGAAGGAATGTAAAATTGCCTCTCTCTTTTTTAGTTAACCTTTCTGCTCTGTTACAGATGGTTGGGGGATAAGAAAAGTTGGAGTCTGGTCTTGAATCACAAAGGAAGTTCCAACAGACTGAGAGGTTGGGGGGTCCTGTGCCTGGAGAAGCAAGGGACCAGAGCTCTGTGGCAGAAAGGGGGTTGGGTTTGGGAGCAGTGAAGGGAGCATCTGGGGAAGGGATTCCAGGAAGGGGAAGATGAAAGGCATTAGGCCCTTGTGTTCCAGCATCGAGAGATGAGTCTTGGCCCAAAGGATCCATGGAGTCATGAAAGGATTTTAAGCAGGGAAAGAATAACAGCAAATTTGAGCTTCAGAAAAAGCACTGAGTGAGGAGATTAGACCGTTCGTCAACTATTGGAATAGCAAACTTAAAACAACCTTGACAAAGGTGTGGGGAAAATACAGTGCTCTGACATCCTGCTAGAACTATCGAACAAGTGGAACCATCCTTTTGGAGAGGGTTTGGCAATGCTGGGGAAGTAAGTGATGGGGAGATGGAGAATCCAGGGGCCTAGAGTTGCCTATCCCCGACTATGTGACTGGTGTTGGAAATCTGGGGAAATGGGGAGACAGGCACGGGCTCACAAGAGCCACTTCTCTTCCCAGCTCACTGTTCAGCGACATCATTTTAGCAGCTTGAAAGTGGCCATGGCAGCATATTTGCACCAAAAAAACTGCAAATGCTACAAAACAGGGCTCCCTCCTGCCCCCAGAGAGTAGTTTAACAGTAGACTTACTGCCTGAGCCAAGCCTCATCCAGTAACCCCTTAAATTCTCTCAGCAACAGCTCCACAGAAATCAAATACAGGCTTTTCTATTTCTTGTATCCCAACAGAAAAGCCTAGGGCTGCTGACCTACGCTGGACCTTGAGGGGCCTACTGGACTCTTTGGCCAAAGAATGGGCATTACCTAAGTGGTCTCCTTTCCCCTAGGCCTCTTCTAGCCCCCTTGATATTCTAAAGAAGCAAAGGACTGGGGAAGTCACCTCTTCCCAGCTGTGTGGAAACAGAAAAACGAGGAAATGACAGGGACAGGTAGCTGGACCTCCTTTCACACAGAGCCCCCATCTCAACTCTCGACAGACAAAGCCCCTTGTCTTGCGGGTTCAGCATCCTTCACCACTATTACGAAGTCACAGACTGGGTGAGGCTTGGCTGCAGGACTGGAGGGAAAATGAAGATTTGAGGATAACCTTCAGGTTCCAGGCTTAGATGCACAAAAACCCAGGGTGAAATGCAGAACATCGGTAGAGAAAAATCCGAAAGGGTGTATGGGAGTTAGTGATAGTTGCATTTGGGACTTGGTGCATTTAGGCGAAGTGCCCGTGGAAAAACAAATAGAGACACCCAAAACGTAACTGAGAATTTGAAGTTCAAGAGAGTGGTACAGTCTTGGGGGTTACAGGTCTATAGATGGAACTGAAGCCATGAGATCACTCGGGGTGGGGGGGGTTGATAAAGGGCAAAGCAAGAACACCTGGGGAACAACAACATTTAAGAGAAAGAGTAAAGAAAGAAAGAAACTGGGAGGGAACGTTCCAGGGGGTAGGAGGAAACCAGGAGAATGTGATACTTTGTAGAAGCCAAGGAAGGAGGAGAATATCAAATGTTGCGGAAAGGTTGAGCATGATAACGGTTGAGATGAGAGACACAATGAGGTTATTGTGGCTGGTTGAGAGTGAGGACAGCGGTAGGAGAAGAGATTTAAGTAAGCAGGAAGCATCACGCAGGACCTTGTACCCCCAGGCAGGACCTTGTTTGCCACGAGAAGGTATTTGGATGTTACTCTAAGGAAATCGTTAGCGGGTTTTAAGCAGGGGAGGGAAGAATTCTGATTTGCATTTTAAAGAGCTCGCTCTCCCGTGAAGGACTGCGCGGCGGGCTGCCCTGGAAAGAGTTAAGGCAGGTAGGAAGCTGCTGCTTGGACTAGGACGGTGGGAGGTGGTAAATAGTGTTCACGTTCAGGGTACGTTTTGAAAGAATATCGAATAGGACTTATTAACGAATTGAATGTAGGGTAAGAGAAAGATAGGAATCAAGGAGTACTGAGGTTTCGGTTTTGATCACTTGAGTAGACCATGGTACCATTTACAGGGGTGGGTAACACTAGAGGAAAAAGAAACAAAATCACAAGCTTCTGGGTGGGAACCAGAATGAAGAGTTTTACTTTGGCCATCTTAAGCCTAAGGTGCCCATTAGACGTGCAAGTGGCGATGCCAAGCAGGCCAGTGGCGACCCAGATCCGGAGTCCCGGGGAAGCCGCAGCTGGAGATACTGATTTCGAAGTCCTCAGCGTACACAGAGCATCAAAGCATTGGGAGTGTGTGAACAGGAAAGAAGTGTTTCCCTTCTCACTTGCCCTGGAGGTTGGGTGGCTGTGACAGGGGGCTGTGGGAGGCATCCAAAGTCATCCCCACTGGACAGAGGAAGCTGGTCCTTGTAACCTGAGAGCTGGTCAGGAACCAGGACAAGCCTGGCCTCAGGGACTTCTTGCAGAGTACTAGTGCCAGAGAAACTAAGACCTCACAGGAAGGCAGAAGGGTTTCCATTTACTCCCCGCCAACCTGCCCCTCCAACCTGTAAGTAACATTAATTCAGGAGAAGGAGAAAAGGTTGATACACACTTAGCCTCTAGAGCCAGCAATGGTAGCCCCAGCTGAGGCTGGAGAGGCTCCATGTAGGAGCTCATGGCACGTGTACTCCTCTCCATTCCTGCAGGAGTCAGAGCTTCTGGGGCGCCTGGGTGGCGTCTGCCCTCAGCTTAGGTCATGATCCCAGTGTTCTGGGTTCGAGCCCCACATCCTGCTCAGCGGGAAGCCTGCTTCTCCCTCTCCCACTTCCCCTGCTTGGTGTTCCCTCTCTCGCTGCCTGTCAAATAAATAAATAAAATCTTTAAAAAAAAAAAAAGAGAGCTTCTGAGAGGCGGCGTAAAAGCCACCCACCGCTACAGTGCTCCCAGGAGGTAGCCTGGCCTTCAGACAAGGCATCCTACCTACTCTTTCGCTGCTAATGTGAAGATGAGAATGGCTGAGCCACTGAGGCCAGCGCTTCTCAAACTCAAATGCGTGTTCCAGTCATCTGGGGATTTGCTCAAGGGCAGATTCTGTTTTAATAGGCCTGGGGTGGGGCCTAGGAGTCTGCATTTTAAAAAGATTTTATTTATTTATTTAACAGAGAGAGAGAGAGAGAGAGAGAGGGTGCACAAGTAGGCAGAGGGAGAGGGAGAGGCAGGGTCCCCGCTGAGCAGAGAGCCCTACAATGCGGGGTTCGATCCCAGAACCCCAGGATCATGACCTGAGCCGAAGGCAGACGCTTAACTGACCGAGCCCCCCAGGCGCCCCAGAGTCTGCCTTTCTAAGAAGCACCCCGGTAATGCTGCTGCTGCTGGTCTGCAGGCCATACTTGGAGTAGCAAAGGACAAGAGGCAGCTCCAGAGACTCCCCTCCAGGGAGGGTGCACATCCGGTTCCAGGGAGAACGCGTCTGCGCACCGAGTTACAGAAGCCATTCAAGTGGCAATAGGCACCGTGCTGTTACGGCTGCGGGGCGGTCATTTCTCGGTGGGGTACGCCTTCCTGCAGCATGGCACAGCTGTCCAGCGCTTGGCTCTGAAGCCTGACCCCCTGAACTTTACCTCTCGGTAGGTCTGGAATCTTAGGGCAGCTCTTCTAACTTCCTGCATCTCAGTTTCCTCATGTCTGTAGTGGAAATACTGCTACTGTGAGGATGAGCTGAGTTAATAGATACAAAGTCCTTAGTAAGTGCTCAGTAAATGTCGCTGTTCTTGTTGATAACACACTCTTCTGTGATAGTTGACATAGACACACACGGAGGCTCAGTCTCCTGGTTCATGGCCAAAAATGTAACCCCCATCTCTCTCCGACCAAAAGGCCTGTGTCTTCTCTTTCAAATTCCTCCTACCCTCCTGCCCACTCCCACTCCCCCTCCCCTGGCCCCTGGCCCCTGGCCCCAGTGTGGTCTGGATGGGCCCCACAGGGGCAGGGACAGGGACAGGACGTGGGGCTGTATCTGACAGGAACCTGAGGGGCTGGCCTGGGAGGGGATTGGGGCCCGGCTTCCTGAGGGGAGGATGGGCTAAGCCAGGCACACAGTGCCGGAGAAGATGCCCTCCTGGGCCCTCTTGGTGGTCACCTCCTGCCTCCTCCTGGCCCCCCAAAACCTGGCACAAGCCACCAGCCAAGGTGAGGTGTGTGGAGGGTGGAGATCACCTATACCCAGGAAGAGGGAGCCCTGGGAGGGGTGCAAGGTAGGAGGCTCCCGTCAGCCCCTTACTCTTGCCCATAAACATGCCTGGGAGCACCCAGAGCTCAACTCACCAGCTGTTCCTCAGATGCCTCCTTTCTGGCCTCGGATTCAGAGCCCCTGAACTGTTTCTCTCGAACGTTTGAGGACCTCACTTGCTTCTGGGATGAGGAAGAGGCAGCACCCAATGGAACATACCAGCTGCTGTATGCGTACCCAGGGTATGTGCTGGGCTGTGCCACACTCCCCCGTGTCTGGCCCGTCCTCACCTCAGCTGAGCCCAGCTCCTGTAGCTTCCCTGCTTTGGCCCTGTCCGCGGACCACTGCAAGTACGTGCCCTCGGTAGCCACTTAATGAACAGATGAGCTTTGGATATCCCCAGCGCCAGCCCCTGCATAATCCCTAATCCCACCTACCCCAGCCACTAGTAGAAAAGCGGCAGTAATGGAAATGGAAGTTGGGCTTGGGCCCGGACCTGGGTTCTCAGGGCCTGTCATGGTGGCTGTGTCGGTGGAACAGGCTTCTCCCACGCCCACAGGGAGAAGCCCCGTGCCTGCCCCCTGAGTCTCAAGAGCGTGCCCCCCTTTGGGACCCGATATGTGTGTCAGTTTCCAGCCCAGGACGAAGTTCGCCTCTTCTTTCCACTGCACCTCTGGGTGAAGAACGTGTTTCTGAACCAGACTCTGACCCAGCGAGTGCTCTTTGTGGATAGCGTGGGTAAGGGCCATCCTTCTGTCACCCTGGCCCCTCTATTTGCTGCCCTCGGTCCAGCCCCCAGGATCAGACCGGCCTGTGCTCTTTTAGGGCAGCGTGGATGCCGTCCATTCCCTGACCACCAAGGCACCTCAAGACCCCCTTATTCTTCGCATCCAGAGTTGGATTTCATTTCACACCAGAGACAACCTTGCCCCCCCATCATTAACCTATTCATTGACTCATTCAACAGTTACAGAATACCCGCTATGTGCCAGGCACTGTGCTAGGCGACAAGGGTACCGAGATGAAGAGACCCCTGCTCTTGAGAGCACTGAGTCTAACAAAGCCGCGGTGAGGTCACTGTTCTAATGAGGAAAGGAGACTAGGATATGGAGCCTCCTTTGCCCTGGCCTCCAAGAGAGCAATGGCCTGTGACCTTCTAGAATCCAGGGGCTGCCCCCAACCCAGCTGCAGCTCCCCTCTCTACAGTCCATGGTTTGAACCACAGGCTGTGGCACTCAGAGAGCTCTGGTGTACCCTGTCTTGCCCTCAGGCTTGCCAGCTCCCCCAGATATCATTAAGGCTTCGGGCGGGAGCCAGCCAGGGGAACTTCAGATCAGCTGGGAGACCCCAGCTCCCGAAATCAGTGATTTCCTGAGGCACGAACTTCGCTATGGCCCCAAGGATCCCAGGAATTCCATTGGTCCCACAGTCATGCAGCTGCTGCCCACAGAAACCTGCTGTCCAGTTCTGCAGAGACTAAACCCAGTCCCAGCTCTGCACCAGCCTCCATGTGCTCAGCCCATGATGCCCCAACAGGATGGACCAGAGCAGACCTCCCCAACTAGAGAAGTATCCTGGCCTTCTTCTGCCCCACCTCCTATCTCCTACCCCAAATTTTGCCCCAAGAAAGGACAGGCCATACTTTGGGGATTCCAAACAGGGTTGGTCCTTCGGGAGTTAGTATGGGCTTGGGAGCCATGTCCATTTAGGGATCTCCCAGTTTGGGTCATTCACACCAACAAAATTGAGTGTTTCAGGCCTTTGAGTTAGTGGGGATTTCCCTAAAAAGCTCTGAACACCACCTAAAACCCAATGACCTGGCCCCTAGTCTGTGTGCATATCTATCCAGTGAGGAACTGGGCATCTCCCCGCAGGTATGCTATGGGGCTTCAAATATAAGAGCTGGAGGCTGTCTTGGTTGAGGCAGATCTAGATTCTGAGGCTGTGGTTCTTCTCCCAAGGCTTCATCTCTAACAGTGAGGAGTGGAAGCTGCCTCATCTCAGGGCTCCAGCCTGGTAAATCCTACAGGCTCCAGCTGCGCAGCCAACCCGATGGGGTCTCCCTCCTTGGCTCCTGGGGATCCTGGTCCCTCCCTGCAACTGTGGACCTGCCTGGAGATGCAGGTGAGTCAACGAAAGAGTGGGAAGATGGGGAGGAGATAGAAAAGATCTCTGGAGAGGTCTGGACTGGATATGGAAGCTCTGAGAACCATGGTCCTTCCTGATAACCTTGAACTTGCCACTGGACAGACAGAGTGAACTATATTCAGGGAGAGAACAAAGAATGGGGTAAATATTCCAACTTATGTGTGTAAAGATAATCTGGATACCCTATAGAGTGGGCATGTGTTGACCCTCATGGGACTTCGTTCTGTTAATTCAGTGGAAATTGGACTGCAGTGCTTTACCTTGAACCTGAAGAACGTTACCTGTCAGTGGCAGCAACAGGACCACGCTAGCTCCCAAGGCTTCTTCTACCACAGCAAGGCACGCTGCTGCCCCAGAGACAGGTGAGAGCTGAACTGCTGATTGAGCTAGATGTCCTGGGAGAGAGACAGGGTCATGCAGAAAGGGAGAGATTGTTCTCGATCTCCCTCACATCCCTTCCTTGTCCCAAAACCAACTGGTCTCCATTTTCTCATCCTCCAATAGTTATTTTACCTTCTCAAATTCTTTCCATCCCCATTGCAATGCCTTGGTTTAGTCCAGATTTACTCGTATCACCTGGACCACTGCAACAACCTACATTCTCATTCACCTGCCATTTATCCCCTGTGCTGCTGACAGGATGACCTTTGTTAAACTCAAACGTTGAATGGCCTTCCCCTACTCAAATACGTACTGCACCTCTCCACATTCAAATACAATCAAAACTTTGCCTTCAAGAATTACCACCAAGCACCTCACTGATCTGTCACTCTCCACATATCCAGTCTAAAACCAAGTCTTGGGTTGTTTTTTTTTTTCTTCAAATTTTTATTTAAATTCTGGATAGTTAACATACGGTGTAATATTGGTTTCGGGAGTGGAATTTAGTGATCCATCACTTACATATAACATCCAGTGCTCATCATAACAAGCGCCCTCCTTAATCCCCATCATCAACCTCAGTTTGTTCTCTGTTATTAAGAGTCTCTTTTGGTTTGCTTCCCTCTCTTTTCTTTCCTTCCCATATGTTTATGTTTCATTTCTTAAATTCCACATATGAGTGAAATCACATGGTATTTGTTTCGTTTAGCATAATACACTGTAGCTCCAACCACATCGTTGCAAATGGCAAGATTTCATTCTTTTTGATGGCTGAGTAGTATTCCATGTATATATGGAATATATACATACATACACACACCACATCTTCTTTATCCATTCATCAGTCAATGGACTTTTGGGCTTTTTCCATAGTTTGACTATTGTTGGTAATGCTGCTATGAACATTGGGGTGCAGTACCCCTTCAAATGTGTATTTTTGCATCCTTCGGGTAAATACCTAGTAGTGCAGTTGCTGGGTTGTAGGAAAGTTCCATTTTTAACTTTTTGAGGAATGTCCATACTGTTTTTCAGAGTGACTGCACCAGTTTCCATTCCCACCAACAGTGTAAGGGATTCCCCTTTGTCCGCGTCTTCGCCAACACCTGTCATTTCTTGTGTTGTTAATTTTAGCCGTTCTGACCAGTGTGAGGTGGTATCTCAGTGTGGTTTTGATTTGTATTTCCCTGATGATGAGTGATGTTGACATCTTTTCATGTGCCTGTTAGCCATCTGTATGTCTTTTTTGGAGAAGGGTCTGTTCATGTCTTCTATCCATTTCTTGACTGGCTTATTTGTTTTTTGTTAAGTTTGATAAATTCTTTGTAGATTTTGGATACTAGCCCTTTATCTGATAAGACATTTGCAAATATCTTCTCCCATTCTGAAGGTTGCCTTTTAGTTTTGTTGACTGTTTCCTTTGTTGTGCAGAAGCTTTTTATCTTAATGAAGTCCCAGTAGTTCATTTTTGCTTTTGTTTCCCTTGCCTCCGGTTATGTGTCTAGTAAGGAGCTGGTGTGGCCGAGGTCAAAGAGGTTGCTGCCTATATTCTCCTCTAAGATCTTGATTGTTTCCTGTCTCACATTTAGGTCTTTCAAACATTTTGAATTTATTTTTGTCTATGGTGTAAGAAAGTTACCAAGTCTTGTTGATCTTACCTATTAAATACCTCTAGAATCTGTCCACTTTTGTTCATCACCGCCATCGCCCTAGTACGAGCCATCATGATGTCTCACTTGGACTACTGAAGAGACTTATTAACTGATCACCTCTTAAATCCTCCAAATCGTTCTCCATATAGGAGCCTGAGTGACCTTTTAAAGTGCAAAAATGAACATGACGCTATCTGCTTAAAAGTCTTCCCTAGCTTCCCACTGATCTTGGGATTAAAAGAAGAAGGAGGAGAACCCTATTGTGTGACCTTACAGAGTATTAACAGACTCAGTCCCTGAACGCCTTCAGCTTTGTCTTACACTAGGCTGCCTTTTCCTCTCTATGACTCTTTGGTCCCCTTCTATCTTCCATATTCTCTCCTGCCTCTGGGTTTTTGTGCATGCCGTCTACCCAGCCCTCCTGTCTTAACCTTCAGATCTCAACTCAAATGTCACCTCTTCAGGGAACCCTCCCCTGATCTTCCTCATCAGGTCCAATAGTACTATTATACATACATTTACCTCTCCTTCTTAAGGAGTTCATAGTTACAATTTTACATTTATACTTTATGTGGTTATTTGACTAATATCATTCTGTCTCAGAACTCCAGTTGAGAGGGGCTGATCTTGACTATACATGATCCCTAAGGGCAAAGTCAATGTCTCCTCTTACTCACTAATGTATTCTCACCTACCGCAGTGCCTGGCACTTAGCAGTTACTCAGTAAAAAATGGCTAAATTAATGAATAATGAAAAAACCACCATTAACAATTTTCATGTGCTCTTCCAGTTTTTCTATGCACTTCTACGTGTCTATACACAACATTTCATTTTCAATATGAATTGGATCACATTATATATATGGTTTGCCAACTTCCTTTTTTTACTTAAAAATGTATCTTGGAGCCCATCACAAAAATGTAACTGATTCTTTTTAATAACTGCACAGATTTCCATGGTCTAGAGGTGCTATGAATGGATTAAAGGGGAGCAAAACTGACGTCATCATTTCTTCCACCAAACCTGCTTCTCCTCCTGTTGTCCTCCATCCTGCCATCAACCCAGTTTTCCAGGCCTGACATGGTGATTTCCTCCACTTCTGCCTTTTCCCCACCCTCCAGGTCCAATCAGAAACAGTCTTATCATCTCCACCTCTTCAGTATCCCTTGAATCCATCCCTTTCTCTCCACCTCCATAGCCACCACCCTGTTTCTGGTCCTCATCACTTCATACATGGAGACCATGAAAGTGTCCTATTGGATTTCCCTGTTTCTAGTCTGTCCTCACAAATTCTTTCTTGTAAATTGCAGTTACAGTGATCTTCCCAAAGTACAATGCTAATTATGACAAGTTTCTGTTTAAAATCCTTAAATGTCTCCATGATTACTACAAGATTAAGTTCAAGTTTCTCAGAAAGGCCATAAGACCCTCCATGATCTTAGTCTGCCTTCTCCCATTTACCACTCACCACCAGGCCCTCTAAGCTAAGAGCGTTCTGGACCACTTAGAATTTTCCCCAAAGCACCGTATCCTTATCTGTGCACAAGCATGTGCCTGGGATGCCTGTTTGTCCCCTTTGCCTATCCTATTTATAGTCCAAGACTCGGTCTAAGCGCTGCCTTGTCCAGGAAGTATTCTCTGACCCTCCCCGTCTGGGTTAGATTATCCTCCTTAATACCCCCCAAACCAGCCAGTGCACACCACAGAAAAATGCCAGCTGTCTGTTTTTCTGCCTCTCCCACTGGAATGAGAGCTCCATGTTTATTCCGCTATGTATTCATAGTGCCTAGCATGGTACCTAGCACATGGTATCAATTACTTGTTGAATAAAGAAGTAAACACATAAATACATAAGTAAATAATTTTAGTAAGAGCTAGCCATTTAGGGATTATAATCAAGAAGGAGACATGATTCATTTGTTCAATAAACAATTATTGAGGGTGACTATGTTCCAGGCATTGGGGCTAGAGTGACAAAAGTGAAAAGTTTCCACATTGTTGGGACTTCCATTTAAGTTGGAGGGGGGAAGGAGGGGTGACAAAGAAGTGAAGAGACCCATATAACCTGTTATATGGTTATATGGGAGAGACTAAGTGGGAGGATGGGGGCAGTGGGTGCTCATTTAGACCGTGTGGTCAGAGAAGTCCTCACCTGGAGGCCTAAATGGCAAAAAAAGAACGAGTGACATGGAGAACTAGAGTCAGAGCGGTCGAGGGCAAGGCGAAGTGCGGAGGCAGAACATGGGGCATATTTGTAGCACAGTGAGAAGGCCCATGTGGATAAGGGTGGCAAACTGGTGTAAGAACTGTAGGAGATGAGAATGGCCAGGTAGGGAGGAACTAAACCATACCGAGTCCTGTGGGCCCTGGCATGGAGTTGGGGTTTCATTCAAGAGGGGACAGGGAGTTACTGATGGATTTCAAGCAGAAAAGTGACATGTGGTGACCTTCCTCTCAGAAGAGTATATCTCTCTGTGAAATGACGAAGAAGCAAAGTTAGAAGCAGAGTCACCAGTTAAAAGTTTGCCTTAATCCAGGCCGGAGACAGAGGTGGTTCATCGGATGTGGCAGCGGGAAAGATTCAAAGTGGACAGATTTGTGATCTCCTCTGGACATTTTCAGATCCACGTTTTGGAAGCAAATTCTGATGGCCACGTGGAGAAGAAACTCCATAAGGGAGTGGTGAAAATTAAGGCAGATAAGCCAGTGGGGAGGCTGTTATAATCATCTAATATTAGAATATCATGGAGAGGTGACTAACAGGCCTGCTGTATGAGATTAAAAACATGAGGACCTTTCCACCAGAAAGATGAAGCCTCTTTGAAACAATCCTGTGAAGTAAGGATTTTTAACCCATATTACAGATGAGGAAATGGGAGCAGAGATCAATCATTTATGAATTGTATACCAATAAGCCAAGACCTGAGCTCTGGAGCCCAGGCTGTTTTCATGAATCATCTAGCTCTTCCCTTGAAAGGAAGAGGCTGGACACCAAAGTCAGCTTCAGAAAACAAAACATCATGGCGGGAAGAGAAAGAGAAAGCCTTGGAAGCCCATCCAAGGGAGGCGTTCGATTATAATCCCTACAGGCCAAATCCCCTGTGGGATGGGAATTATCAAGGTTAGTCTCGGAGGCAGGCCTGATTCAATAACTCTACTGGGGATGATTCTTAGGGACCCCATCTGGGAGAGGTGTGAAGAGGAGAAAAATCCGGGATTACAGCCCTCCCAGTTCTCCCGCTGCCACTTCAAGTCACGAAACGACAGTGTTATTCATATCCTTGTGGAGGTGACCACAGCCCAGGGTGCTGTTCACAGCTACCTGGGCTCCCCTTTCTGGATCCACCAGGCTGGTAAGAACTTTCTTCCCTTCTCCTCCCACCTACTTCTTGCCCCTACCGCCCCTGACCCCATGCCCAGGATCACCAGCTCTGGCACTTCTGACCCACGGCCCTGGTGGCATGATGTCTCATGCACAGAAGGGCTCAGGTCAGTCCCTGCTGGCATCCCTGTAGTGCTCATCCCCACTCCAAACTTGCACTGGAGGGAGGTCTCCAGTGGGCAGCTGGAATTGGAATGGCAACACCCATCATCCTGGGGAGCCCAAGAGACCTGCTATCAGCTCCGATACACAGGAGAAGGCCATCAAGACTGGAAGGTACGATCGAGGATAAAATGCCCACAGATCTCAGTACACAGGGTATTCCCAAGTTTCATCAGGTCTGGTATCAAGAGTGAAGGTGTCCATGTATCTGTGTCTGGGTTTGTATATCTGTGTCGATCTGATTCAACTCGTGTCTGAATCTTTCTTGGGCATTTGATACTGTTCACTACTCTATTTAAAATTCCCTCCTTCCTTTGCCTTTGGGGTATCAGTCTCCTGACTCTCATACTACTTCTCTGGCTGAACCTTCTCCCTTTTTCCTGGCTCTTCCTTTTCCACCCTTCCTTCATATGCTGTGCTTCCTGTGGTCGCATTCTAGACTCTTTTCTTTTCTCTTAGAGTTTTAATGACTACGCATTAACCAGCCCAAACTTATCATGCCAACACCCATATGGAAAGGAACTTCTATGCCCTAGGTGGATTACCTAAACTTCGTAAGTCTCAGTTTTGTCATTGGCGAAATGGAGATAACAATATTTATCTTCCAGGGCTGTAGTAAAAAATTAAATATATAAATATCCAGCATACTGCATGGCAGATAGAAGTTACTCAATATACATTAGTTAAGTATTACTTTCTCTACTTTTATTCTCATTAACCATATGTATATACAACCTCGTACCAGACAGCTCTGCCTAAAAGCCGCCAGGGGCATTTCAGACCCAATATATCCAAAACTAAACTCATCCTCCTCCCCAAGTTTATTTTACCTTTTTATTGGGTTACGTTACATTCAGTAAAACACATAGATCTTAAATATACAATTGATCAATGTGTACATGTATACACTCATTTAACCATTACCCAGATCAAGATATAGGCTATTTCTAGCACCTCAGAAGTTGCTCAAGCCCCTTAGTCACACACACCCCAAGGTAACCACTCTTCTGACATCACCACGGATAAGCTTTGACTGTTGTTGGAAACCTGATAAAATAGAACCATATGGTATTTTGTCCTCAAACGGACTTCTCTGCTCGCTGACAGTGACTCTACCATGTACCCTGTTATCCAGGCCTGGAATCACCCATAACTCTTCTTCCTTTTCCCGTGTCCCTTCCCTCCATCCATCAGCACGGAAGTTGAGTTTATTGTACTAACAGTCCTCAAGTCCCTACTACCACTGCCCCTAGCTCATCTTTGACCACCCGGCCTGCGCCTCCATGCCTTTAACACACTGAATTACTCTGTAAGCCCCAGCCAGGCAGCTCGGGCAGCATGACATGCGTCCTCATGCTCCCATTCCGCCTTACGTATATCACCATTACAGTGCTAATTACTGGTAATTATTTACCGGTTTGCACGTCTTCCTCATGAGACTTGTGAGAAACCATGTTCCTTTATCCTTTTCCCCAGTGCCTAGCCCAGGGGCATATCACCAGCAGGTAGTGAATGTTTGCTACGTGATGGCTAGTCTCCCCGCTTGTCCGCACGACGCTTGTTCCCTCTGCTTGGAATCTGTCCTTGTACCCTCAGCACCTAGCATCCGCTGCTGGATGCGTGTTACTTGTGAACAGTCTGTGCGGCCCTGAATAGCTGAATGTGCCCGGTGTTTCCGTCGCCTGACCTGGACCCTGGGGAGCCCTTCTGGCGGGATGTCCGTGTGACCTGGTCAGTCTGCCCTTGTCTATGCATTTGTGTCAGGATGAGTAGTCGGTTCTCTGTGCGGATGAGGTCTGCGTGCCAGCGTGTGTGTGCATCGGGAAGGCGAGGCTCCCTGTCGGGGTGCTCTGTCTTGCAAGTTTTCGCCGGGATCATGTATTCTGTCAGGGAGGCTCTTTGGGGGGGATCCCCGCAGATTCAAAGCGGTAGGCCTTCGGCCAGAAGGACGCCAGGCTGTCGAGGCCCCGACCGACGCGGGCGCAGCGCCGCCGGGAGCCTGCCCACCGGCTCGCTCCCCTTCCGCGCAGGTGCTGGAGCCGCCTCTCGGGGCCCAGGGAGAGACCCTGGAGCTGCGCCCGCGCTCCCGCTACCGCTTACAGCTGCGCGCCAGGCTCCACGGCCCCACCTACCAAGGCCCCTGGAGCGCCTGGTCCGACCCAGTGCGGGTGGAGACCACCTCGGACACGGGTGAGGGCCCGGCGGGGGGCAAGGCGCTCTGCGGCTGCGCGGGTGGGAGGGGGCGCCGGCGCAGCGAGGGGCGGGCGCTGAGGGGCGCTGAGGGGCGGGGTCTGGCGGGCCTGGGGGCGGGGCTCCGGCCCAGGGCGCAGAGGTCTGACTGAATTCGTCCCCTAGCCTGGATCTCCTTGGTGACCGCTCTGCTCGTGGCGCTGGGCCTCAGCGCCCTCCTGGGCCTGCTGCTGCTGAGATGGCAGTTCCCCGCGCGCTACAGGTACCGCCCCGGTCACTCGGGAGACGGGTGGGGCCGGAGGCGTCTAAACAAGCCTCCCAGGGCTCCTCTATGACGCCCGCGCTCCCGAGGACCGAGGGCCGCACGTCCACACCTGTGGCTTCAGCCCTTCCTGCACTCTCCCCTGGGAGTCGCACTCTTGCTTACCCTCTAACAGGCCCGCTATACCGGACCCCTCGAGCAGCCTCGCCTCCCGGCTGCTCATCTCAGTAACGGGCTGCTGGACGCGCCGCCCAAACTGGAACACCGGGCGCCTCCCCCCACCCTTTATCCAGTCTGGCCTGGTCTGCTCCTTCCACCTCGTAATGTCGCTCAAACAATGGTCCCCTTTTGCAGCCCTACAAACACGACCGGGCTCGCTGAAACAAAGCCTCTTCACCCTCCAATCTGGCCCCACACAGCCACCCAAATAATCTTTCTAAAACGCGCACGTGCACTTGTCACTCCTCTCCTTAAGTCTCATTCCTAGGCTCCGAGGATAGAGTCCAGACTCTGGAACGACAGGCAAGGCTCTGTAGCATCTGCCCCCCCACCCCCCGCCAGCCTTTCCACCCCCTCCCACCCTGTGCATCAGCTTTGCCAATCTGTTGCTGATTTCCTCCACAAGTCCGGTGGTTTTACTTCTCAGTGCCTTTGTATGCGCTGTCCCCTCTGCCAGGGATCTCCTCCCTGCATGACTAACACGCCTTCATCTTTAAATAACTTTCTCCACCAACTCCTAGAAACCTTTCCTAAACCCTCCCTATGGGTTACTCCCTTTGTGCCCCAGTACAGACCTCTACGACAGTACCAGTAGCATTTCACGGTATTTATTTCTTTGTAAGTCTTCCCTATTCCTTATTTGGTCATCTTTAAATCCTCAGCACAGTGCCTGCCAAATGGCATACCCTTAAATAAATGTAATTAATGACTTGTTTATGTGGGAAGACTAAGGCTGAAAAGAAATGTCATTGGAAGTTATAAACATGAGGATAGAAAAGTAAAACAAAACAAACAAACACGAGGATAGAATCCATACCACCTCAGTCCTTCCTCTGGTAACATCTCTTAGTTCTTGAGGACTTGGAAGGTGACTCCTCCAGGCAGCCTCTCTAGGTGACCCTAGACTAGGTTAGATGTCTGTCCCCTATGCTCCCATCTCTCCTTGAACATGTTTTTCTTCGAATTTTTAATTCACTCATCTGTATGAGCAGACCGGATTGTAGCCTCTATGCAGGTAATCAGATCCAACCGAGAAGTTGGGGGAGAAGAGGAAGGAGATGCTGCTGAACCAGGCAAACTCAGTTCCCTGTCCCCACTTTGCCAGATAAGTCTCACTCCTCCCCTGGAGAGATATAAGTGAGGTCACAAAAGAAGCCTGAAATGTTGTTCAACTAAAGTCTATCCATGTGGAAATATGAGCCTCAAGAATTGCAGGGTCCCCCAACTTACCTTAGTCCACACTCGTCCCAGAGAGACCACCTTCCCCAGTAACTTAGTAATAAGCCCTCTGGTTCTCTTCATTCACCCAGTCAACTAATTTCTTGAGGACCTACTATAAGCCAGACAGTGTTCTATCCCCTGGAGATAGAGGACTGAGCAAACAGACAAACTCTTTGTTCTCATGGAGTTTATATTCTAGTGGACTGAGACAGACAAACATAAATATATGTGATAACATAATGTGTATACAATAAGTCAAGTGCTATGAAGAAAAATAAAGCTGAGCAGGAAACAGGGACAGGAAAGGGAGGTGGTACTATTTTAGAGATGGCATTCGGGGAAGGCTTCTCTCTCAGGATGACATTGGAGCAGAGACCTAAATGAAATGAGGGAACAAATCAAGAGGCACAGAGAATAGCAAGTACCAAGGCCCTGAGGCAGGGATATTTGAGGACATAAAAACCCTTTTTTGAACCCCCCCTTCCCTCCTTTTCACCTATGCCCCTCTACCTTATCTTATTGCCTTGACTACACTCTTACTTCTCCAAGCCTTACTGCCTAACCTCAGCCTCAACTCCCTGCCACCTCAGTGTTCTCTTCCTCCCTCCCAGTTCACTCCTGTGACTCTCAGTCTCCTCTTCCTTCTCCCCAAGGAGCCTGAAGCATGCCCTGTGGCCCTCACTTCCAGACCTGCACCGGGTCCTAGGCCAGTACCTTAGGGATACGGCAGCACTCAGTCCAGTAAGTACATTCCCTTCTCCACTCCCCAGCACCAGCCCTGCCTGAAGTTGGATCCTTGCCCGATTGCACACTTTTCCAAGGCCCTTACCCACCAGCATGCCATTCCTGGGCCCTACGCCCAGCTAACCCTCCTTCCTGCACCGTCCAAGTCCTCCTCCCCACTGCGCCTGCTCTAAGACAGATTCCTTTCCCCCCATCTCTCCCAGCCTAAGGCTGCAGTCTCAGATGCCTTTGAGGATGTGGAACCCAGCCCCCTTGAAATTCTACCCAAGTCCTCAGAGAAGATCTCCGTGGCCCTGTGTTCCTCCCAGTCCCAGATGGACTACCGAGGATTGCCCCCTTCTTGCCTGGGGACCGTGCCCCTGTGTGTGTGCCCACCCATGGCTGAGTCGGGGTCCTACTGCACCACCCACATCGCCAACCATTCCTACTTACCTCTGAGCTGTTGGCAGGCCCCTCTCTCCCCATACCCTGGACAGATCCAAACCCGCCAGACTTCTTTTCCCAACCTCCCTACCCACCCCAGCCCCACAACACAAACATCTCAGACCTCACGTCCATCCCCCTCTGTCTGTCCTCATAGTTGGGCTCCCCGACACTGACAGCGTTTGGTACTGCTGCAGACAAAAAGCCAGGACCCTCCCTCCTCACGCCAGGTTCATTTGACTAAGCTCTTCTAACTCACCTGCTCTCTCTCTCCTCCCTACTGCTCCGTGCTCCCTCTCTCCTCCCTACTGCTCCGTGCTCCCTCTCTCCTCCCTACTGCTCCGTGCTCCCTCTCTCCTCCCTACTGCTCCGTGCTCCCTCTCTCCTCCCTACTGCTCCGTGCTCCCTCTCTCCTCCCTACTGCTCCGTGCTCCCTCTCTCCTCCCTACTGCTCCGTGCTCCCTCTCTCCTCCCTACTGCTCCGTGCTCCCTCTCTCCTCCCTACTGCTCCGTGCTCCCTCTCTCCTCCCTACTGCTCCGTGCTCCCTCTCTCCTCCCTACTGCTCCGTGCTCCCTCTCTCCTCCCTACTGCTCCGTGCTCCCTCTCTCCTCCCTACTGCTCCGTGCTCCCTCTCTCCTCCCTACTGCTCCGTGCTCCCTCTCTCCTCCCTACTGCTCCGTGCTCCCTCTCTCCTCCCTACTGCTCCGTGCTCCCTCTCTCCTCCCTACTGCTCCGTGCTCCCTCTCTCCTCCCTACTGCTCCGTGCTCCCTCTCTCCTCCCTACTGCTCCGTGCTTTCTCTCTCCTCCCTACTGCTCCGTGCTTTCTCTCTCCTCCCTACTGCTCCACTCCTTGAAAAGACGTCTCCACATCCCCGCTTCCCATTTGCTCTTCAGTCTACTTCAGTTAGTTCCCCTACTTTGCTAAGAAAACCACTCAGGCAGAATTCACGTCAAACCTTGTGATCGCAAGGTCCCGTAGGATCCAGTCAATCCTCAATTTATTTGACCTCTCTGTGGCATCTGTCATGGTGACTACTCACTTCTCCTTTAAATTCTCTCCTACCTCGGCTTCCATAGTACCACCATCTCTCCTGGCTCTGAGTATTATGAGTAGTTAGAAGCATAAAGTCTATCGTCAGAGCTGGGTTTATATTGCTCTCTTACCCACTTGCTAGCTGTGTGACCTTGGGCACATATCTTAAAAGTCTTTGTGCCTTGATTTTCTCATCTATAAAACAGAGATAATGCCAGAACCTCACAGAGTTGTGGAGAGGATAAGTGAGCTAGTCTAAGTAGAGCACAGTGCCTAGGACATAGTATGTTTGTATCTGAACTGTTTTAATTATTCCTTCCTGTTCTGTTATCCTGGCATCTCTCCCATCCCTTAATTATTGTAGTTCCTCAGGAGTCCATTGCCTTTCCTGTAAGCTGACTGTTGCAAAGTTCTTATCTCCAGCCCTGACACCTACCACACTTGTGCTCTTTATGCAAGAACCTTTTACATGTCTGTCTCCTACTACTAGGTTGTGAGCTCCTTGAGGGCCAGGGCCGTGATTTATGTCTTTGTCCCCCAGCACCTAGAGCAGAGCTTGGTGCATAATAGTAGGCCTTCAATAAATGTTTTCTAAATGAAGGAAATCTTTCTAGACAATGCCAAGCGCCCTCATCCTCTAGGCCATTCATTTGCAACAATAAATGTGCTTAGGCCAGGGGCGCCTGGGTGGCTCAGTCGGTTAAGTGTGCCTTCAGCTCGGGTCCTGATCCCAGGGTCCTGATCTCAGGGTCCTGGAATCGAGCCCGCACTGAGCCCTTCATTGGGCTCCCTGCTCAGCAAGGAGTCTGTTTCTCCTTCTCCCTCTGTGTCCCCCTTGTGCATGTACTCGCTCGCGCTCTCTCTTGCTCTCTCTCTCAGATAAATAAATAAAATCTTTTAAAAAATGTGCTTAGGCCATTCTGGTTTTGGATTCCCCTGACTCATTCAAATTCGCAAATAAATGGTATTTTTTGTTTGTTCCAGACATACCCACTGCATTAATCAGGATCTTGACAGAAATAGATGAGACTCTCAAACTGGGCATCTTGATGAGAGTTTAATGAAGGACATATTTATAAAGATAAGGCAGGATTTAGGAAAACCATCAAGGAAGAATGCCGTACCCCAGTGCTAACAACAGCTGGGAGCTGGTACCACCCCTAGGCGTCAAGGGTTAAGGGGGGAGTGTGGTTACTAGATGTGGAGACTTTCTCTAAGAGAGGGCTGCCTGACTGGAGTGGTGACCTTTGGTAGAGAGCCAGTCTGTGAGGAAGGGCAGGGAGGGAGTCGGGAGGATAAATAGCTCAGGCCACTCTCCCTCCACCCTCCGTTCTCCTCTGTATTCATTTGCTAGCACTGCCGTGACAAAGGGCCGCAAAGCTGGTGTCTTGAACCACAGAAACGTACTGTCTCGGCTCTGGAGGCTAGAAGTTGAAGACGTCGTTAGGGTTGGTTCCTTCTGGGAGCCGTGAGGAAGAGTCTGTTCAGGCCTCTCCGCTAGCTTCTAGTGGTTCCCTGGCAATCTTGGCGTTCCTTGGCTTGTAGAAGCAATACCCCCATCTCTGCCTTTATCTTCACGTGGCATTCTCCTTGTGTGTGTCTGCGTCCAAGTTTCCCCGTTTTATAAGGACACCAATATCACTGGATTGAATGACCCAAATGACCTCACCCAAATGACCTCATCTTCATTAATTATATCTGCAATGATCTTACTTCCAAATAAGGTTCCACTCTGGAGTACCGGGGCTTAGGAATTCAACATATGAATCTGGCGGGGGGGACAAAATTTAATTCATAGTATCATACCATTGGTGGAACCCAAACAGAAACCAAAGACCAAGGGGATCCATTGCTATAGGCCATATAAATCAGCTTCACAAGGCACAGGGCATGGTAGAAATGGATGTAAGAGTAGGTCTGAGTGGGACGAATGGATGACATCCAGTATACTCATTTTCCATAATTCCTTCCCCTAGCCATGGTCAAGGCCCCAACTCTAACGCTAGGGACTCCAGACTAGGATTGAGATCCAAACCATGGAACTTCTCACATTTACACCCACTCAACCATCACGTCTTGACCACTGTTACCTACCAGGGTCCGTCTCCTCCATCGGCACTGAGCTACTGCTTCAGCCCTCTAACTAATATCTCTGCCTCCAGTATCTCTCCATGAACCCGACCTGCAGGCTGCCTCCAGAGTGATCTCCTATTCATCCCACTTCATACCCCTAAATCTTTAGCTTTACTCTGCAGAACCCAATCTCTCCTTCGTCTAGTGCTTTCCTATGGTAGGATTAAAGTATTAGCATCATGCCAAGCACATAGTAAATACTCAATGTTTATTGAGCTAATTTTGTTATCATCCCAACTGGGCTGTTCCACTGCCTACATGTCACCTATTTTTTATTCCTTCCATGCCCTTTGCTTTCCTAGACTCAAGTCCTTCAGGTGGGAGTTCTTCCATCTAACCAGCTCCTTGGCCTCTAATGATCCTTCTCTAAAGCCTTGTTCTCCTTCCCTTCAGTGTAAGAGGACATGATCTCTCTTTCCTAGACTGGAAAGCTCCCTGTGTTTTCTTTTTCTTTTTTTTTTTTTAAAGATTTTATTTATTTATTTGACAGAGAGAGAGACAGCCAGCAAGAGAGGGAACACAAGCAGGGGGAGTGGGAGAGGAAGAAGCAGGCTCCCAGGGGAGCAGGGTGGAACGCTGCCTGGGTTTTCTACCCCATTTTTTCCTGGGTAAGGTAACCCAGGCACCTTGTTCTATCAGCTGGCCTTTGCCCGGCTTCTTTCATTTCCCTTGGCTCTTTTGCCTTCACCTTCAAACATGCATTGGCCTCTTGGTACTGGTTCCCTCAAGTTCCTGTGCACTGCCCCTTTCTCAATCCCAAATTTCTCACACAAGTATCCCATGTTTGCTGCCTCTACACTCTCCGCATCCCCCGCCTTCTTTCTGCAGCCCCTGCTCCAAGCACTCACTCTTCTGATCCAGCTCTCTCCAAGGTCACTGATGATTTATTTGTCAATGGCCCAATCTGACCTTTTCTGCCATCATTCTTCTTGACCATTTTGCATATCTTAGAATTCCTCCCTCTTCAAGGTCCATGTCAGGATAATCTCCACTGGCTTCTTTCATTCCTTTATTTTAAAATGTAGAATTCTCTGAGGTTGTCCCCTTATTTAGACCCTATCCTTCTTTTTCTCTACAGTTAACCTTACTCCAGAAGCTTTCTGGCCATGTCCTGCGTTCAGATATGTTTTGCTTGGCTCCTGACTATGCAGAAACTCATTGATTCCACAGTGCCTAGCAGATAAAGTCCAAACTCCTTAGCTTAACATTTAAGGCCCTGACCAGCCTGACTCTAAACGACCTCTTCTCCGTTCTTTGAGGTTCAAGGTCCCCCTGTTTCCAACCTCAGGTCATCGAGGTAACTGGAAAAAAAAAACAGAACTTCAAAATAAAAAATAACAACATTAAGTTTGGGCTAAGAGCACTAGATTTTTCCCCGTCATCATCAGAGTCGATCCAGATAATGATTGAAAACATGCTTTTTCCAGCTTCTCTCTGGGACAGTATAGCGTATGGTTAGGTGTGCAGGCGTAAGCCAGATAGTTTGGTTCCGCTATTTATTTTTGGCGGTATGCCTTCGGGCAAGTCTATAACCTTTTTCTGACCCAGTTTCTTTTTCTATAAAAAGGGAATGGAGTATCTACCTTATGGGATTAAGTATTAAAGTCAATAATGTATGTAAACTGTTTAAACACAGTAGTTAGTAGATGGCCAATAAATGGTACCCATTATTATCTTTATTATTGCTGCTTCGTCTCTAAGCATATTCACACAACTCATTCAAGTCCTTATTAGAGCACTGGATTGAATAGGAGTCAGACCTGGCTTCCCACCAACCGTGTGGTCCAGGGCAAATCCCTTCCCTGGGCCTTGGCTTTGTCATCTGTGAAATATGGGTATGTTGCCAGGGTGGGGAGGGTGCACCACGTGCAGATTAGGCTAGTGGATCTGCAAAATTCCTGACCCCTCTGAAGCCCCATGGAGATAAGCCACCGTGTCTCTCCAAAAGCAGTCCAATCTTATCTCCAGATAGGCAGGTCTGAGTCCTGATCTTTTTCTTGACCTTAAGGAATTCATCCCTTCTCCAGCCTCATTTTCCCTGTCTGTAAAACAACAACAAAACAATTTTTAAAAAACAAACACACGTGCTGCTTCCTTCCTCGCAGTGCTCCTACAGGCACCGCGCTAACTAGCTCTGGCCTTCTTTCTGCTCCTAAGCTTCTCAGTTCCTTCCCCACCGCTGCCCACCTGCCGCCTTTCCCTTCTCTGAATGGCTCAAGTGCTTTAGGTCCCTCCACCGAGATCTGCACTTAAATATATCATCAATACAATCCACATACAGTTTTTAAAAAAATTTTTTTAGATATGTATTTTTGAAGTATAGTTGACATACAGAGTTATGTTAGTTTCAGGTATACAGCATAGCGATTTGAAAGTTCTATGTATTACTCAGTGCTCACCATGATAAGTGTAGTCACCATCTGTCACCATATATTATTATAATTTTATTGACTATATTCCCTATGCTGTGCTTTTCATCTGTGACTATTCTATTTTATTTTAATTTTTTTTAAAGATTTTACTTACTTATTTGAGAGAGAGAGCAAGAGCACAAGCAGGGGGGAGGGGCAGAGACAAAGGGAGAAGCAGACTCCCTGCTGAGCAGGGAGCCAGACGTGGGACTCGATCCCAGAACCCTGAGATCATGACCTGAACTGAAGGCAGACACTTAACCAACTGAGCCACCCAGGAGCCCTCTGTGACTATTTTACAACTAGAAGTTTGCACTTCTTAATCCCCTTCACCTGTCTTACTCATCACCCCACCCACCTTGTCCCTGGTAACCATCAGTTTGTTCTCTGTATTTGTCTTTTCTGTTTTTTTCACTTTTTTTCTTTATTTTGTTTTTTGGATTCCACTGTAAGTGGAATTACATCGTATTTGTCTTTCTTTGACTAATTTCACTTAGCACAATACCTTCTAGGTCCATCCATGTTGTTGCAAATGACAAGATCTCATTCTTTTTTATGACTGAGTAATATTCCAATATACGTGTGCTAATATGTATCTTTTTTTAAGTTTTTATAGTAATACCAGTTAGTGAACATACAGTGTTACATTGGCTTCAGGTGTACATAAGAGTGCTTCAACAATTCCACACATCATAACAAGCGCCCTCCCGGCGCACATCCCACGCGGTTTCAAGCGCGAAGGGGAAGCTGAGGAATGAATGGAAGCGGCTCGGGAAGGCGGCCCAGCGCAGGCCCCGCCCCGCCCGGCCCCGCCCCGCCCCTCCTCTCCTCTCTCGCTTTCAGACACCCGTTTTCTGGGACCAGGTCTTAACCCTCTCTCTTCAAATCACGCCCCATGGCTGCGTTCTCGTGAGATCTGTGACTTGCACCGGAAGACCCGCCTCCTGTGCCGTAAAAGGCCAATGGGCGAAGGCGACGGTTGCGGCGGTTGGGTTTTGAAGGAGCCAATGAGTGCTCCGAGCGGAGAGTTTAAGAAGCGTAGGTCGGCACCACTCAAGCCGGTCCGCGATTGGAACCTGCTGGGGGTGAAGGTGAGAGGCGGCCGGGGTTCCCGGGTCGGGCGGGGCTGCGGCGGGGGTGGCCGTGAGTGAGTGGCCAGCCGTCCCAGATCGAGCACGGTCGCCTTTTCCTCCAGGACTCGGCGGGCACCCACTCCAAGGACCCCAGCCCCTGCAGACGCCCCCATGGCGCAGTTCGTGTTCGAGAGTGACCTGCACTCGCTGCTGCAGCTGGACGCACCTATCCCCAATGCACCTCCGGCGCGCTGGCAGCGCAAAGCTAAGGAAGCCGCGGGGCCGGCCCCCTCGCCCATGCGGGCGGCCAACCGATCCCACAGCGCCGGCAGGACCCCAGGCCGAACTCCCGGTCCGTGGGGTGCGGCGGGACATCGGGAAGGAACAGGGGATGGCTGAGAGCGGCCTTCGTGCCTCCTCCCCCAGGACCCTGGTCAGACTCTCTGGCTTCCCTCTCCCCGCCCCAGGCAAATCCAGCTCCAAGGCTCAGACCACTCCCAGCAAACCTGGCGGTGACCGCTATATCCCCCATCGCAGTGCTTCCCAGATGGAGGTGGCCAGTTTCCTCCTGAGCAAGGAAAACCAGCCTGAAGACAGCCAGACGCCCACCAAGAAGGTATGTGGCCCAGAGGGGCTTAAGGCCCAAGACCCGCCTGTGTAATCTGGATCATTGCCATCGTACCTCACCCCCACCCTTTGTGCCAGGAACATCAGAAAGCCTGGGCTTTGAACCTGAACGGTTTTGATGTGGAGGAAGCCAAGATCCTTCGGCTCAGTGGAAAACCACAAAATGCCCCAGAGGGTAGGACCCGAAGTTCTTGGTTCTGGGAGGGAGGTGTCAGCCCATCCCTGGGGTTGAGGGGAGATGCCCGTCTGTTCTTCCCACCTAAGCCTGAGGAGAGGGGAGGTATTTATCTGACCTTCCAGGCTAGGGGCAGGGGGAGGAGTCAGTTGTCCCGATGTGTGGACCCACACCTTTGCCGTTGCCACAGGTTACCAGAACAGACTGAAAGTGCTTTACAGCCAGAAGGCCACGCCTGGCTCCAGCCGGAAGACCTGCCGTTACATTCCTTCCCTGCCAGACCGAATCCTGGATGCCCCTGAAATCCGGAATGACTACTGTAAGTGCAGCCTTCTCTCTACCCATTGGATGGAGGAAGAGGGCCTGGGGAGCAGGCAAACAAGGAAGCTCAGGCTTTTCCCTCCTGCCTGGCAGACCTGAACCTTGTGGACTGGAGCTCTGGGAATGTACTGGCCGTGGCGTTGGACAGCAGCGTGTACTTGTGGAGTGCTAGCTCTGGTGACATCCTGCAGCTGCTGCAGATGGAGCAGCCTGGGGACTACGTATCTTCTGTGGCCTGGATCAAAGAGGGCAACTACCTGGCTGTGGGCACCAGCAATGCTGAGGTGCAGGTGAGACCTGTCCCTGCGCTGCGGTTCTGTGGCGCCCAGACCCAGGGGGCTTGTCGGGCAGGAGGGTGTTCATGGCAAGTCACCACCTGCTCCCAGCAGCCTTCTCTCTCTAGCTATGGGATGTGCAGCAGCAGAAGCGGCTTCGAAACATGACCAGTCATTCCGCCCGAGTGAGCTCCCTGTGTTGGAACAGCTATATCGTGTCCAGGTTTGTGGTGGTAGCTAGTGTGTTGCGAAGTCAGTCTGATCTTTGCCAGCTCTCCCCAGAGGTACGCCTTGGAACTGAAGCACCTCACTGAACCTCATTCCCTCTCCCCCCCTGCAGTGGCTCACGTTCTGGCCACATCCACCACCATGATGTTCGGGTGGCAGAACACCATGTGGCCACCCTGAGTGGCCACAGCCAGGAGGTGTGTGGGCTGCGCTGGGCCCCAGATGGACGACATTTGGCCAGCGGTGGCAACGATAACTTGGTCAATGTGTGGCCTAGTGCTCCTGGAGAGGGCGGCTGGGTTCCCCTGCAGACATTCACTCAGCATCAAGGGGCTGTCAAGGTGAGAGTGGGGTTGGGTTGGGGCCTCTGCAGGCCCTCCCAGAACCTGGGCACTGTTAAGGGGAGATGGGATGGTAGGATTGATCGGGATTACCCTGTGACCCCTGGAGACCCTTGTCTAGTTCTTGTACCCGCTGACCCCACCTTTATCCTACCTAGGCTGTAGCTTGGTGTCCCTGGCAGTCCAATGTCCTGGCAACCGGAGGGGGCACCAGCGACCGACACATTCGCATCTGGAATGTCTGCTCTGGGGCCTGTCTGAGTGCTGTGGATGCTCAATCCCAGGTAGTCTTTCACCTGATCCACCTGCCCCTCCCAGGAGTATTCTTACTCTGTACGGTCTTCCTTCGGCAACTGTCCCCTCCAGTGGCTTCACCAACTCTATACCCTGATGATTGCTAAAATTCTAACTCCGCTCTCGTTCAAGAGGTCCAGACCGTACTAACGTCCGTGGCTTAACTCCAACCTCATGTCCTATAGGCGGCAACACCCTAATATATCCTAAATTAAATTTGTCACTTCTTGTCTCCCTGAAATGTGTTCCCCCTCCTCTTATATTGAGAGAGATAGACCTTACTCAGAAATCTGCAAAACTTCTAGGATCTTTCTTCCTCCTCACCTAGTCCCCAACACATCATTTTTACCTCAGTATCATTCATGTGTCCCCTCCCCTCTTGGTCACTCTTCTTCCCGGGGGAGGCCCATTGCACTGATCTCTCAGCAGCATCCTTATCTCCTCCAGTCTGTCGTCTGCGCTGGGTCTCGTGGTCTGTTACTGTCCTAAAACCCTGCAGTAGCTCCCTGTCACCTGCAGCACTTAATCCACATCGGGTAGGATGACATTTGAGGCCCTAGCTGGTCGTCTCCCTGCACCTACTCCAGCTTTCTCTCCTTCCACCCTCGTCTTCCCCTGCAACCTTCATTCTGTTCTAAACCTGGGCTCTGGAGCCTGAGTTCAAATTCTGGCTTTGTCACCTACTTAAACTTGCATGTGCTCTTAGGGAGCTTGCTGACTTCCTTCTGCTTGATTCCTTATCTGTTAAAGTGGATAGTAATTCTAACTCTCAAAAAGCTTTTATAAGAACTGTGATGATTCAAGTCTGAGTCTGGCACCTGGCAGGGTGCCTAACACTCAAATGGACTTAGTTCTCATTTGAGTAGTGTTGGCTCTATGTATGTCGTGCCCACACCCCAAACCCTCTCCACAGGTGTGCTCCATCCTCTGGTCTCCCCACTACAAGGAGCTCATCTCAGGCCACGGCTTTGCCCAGAATCAGCTGGTTATTTGGAAGTACCCAACCATGGCCAAGGTGGCCGAGCTTAAAGGTAGGTGCTTATCAGGTATTTACCCAAAGATTCAAAAGTAGTGATCCGAAGGGGCACCTGTGCCCCAATGCTCATAGCAGCAGTGTCCGTAATAGCCGAACTGTGGAAAGAGCTGAGCTGTCCATTGACAGATGAATGGATGAAGATGTGGTATATATACACAATGGAATACTCCTCAGCCATCAAAAAAAATGAAAGCTTGTCATTTGCAATGACGCGGACGGAGCTAGAGGGTATTATGCTAAGCGAAATAAGTCAATCAGAAAAAGACAACTGTCATATGATCTCACTCATGTGGAATTTAAGAAACAAAACAGGATCACAGGGGAAGAGAGGAAAAAATAAGACGAAACCAGAGAGGGAGAGAAACCATAAGAGACTCTTAATCATAGGAAACAAACTGAGGGTTGCTGGAGGGGAGGGAGGTGGGGGGATGGGATGACTGGGTGATGAGCATTAAGGAGGGCACGTGATGTCATGAGCACTGGGTGTTCTATGCAAGTGAATAGTCGCTAAACTCTACCTCTGAAACAAAAAAAAAGAAAAGGAAAACCCATGAGGGGAACAGGTTTGAAGTGAATGATGAGTTTCCTTTTGAACATGTTAAGTCTGAGCTGCCTTTGAGATACTAAGTTGGGGTGTCAGTCAAGCAGTCTTATCTAAGACTTAATAAGCCACTGACCCGTACCTCTGAAACTAATAATAGATTATATGTTAATTAATTGAATTTAAATTTTAAGAATGGTTCAACATAAAGAAAAAGGTAGGTGCTAAGTGACCAAAGCCAGGCACAAAAGGCCACGTATTATATATGACTATTTACATGAAGCATCCAGAGGAGGCAAATGCAAAGAGATAAAACAGACTGATGGTTGCCTTGGGCTGGGGGAGAAGGTGAGGAGGAGACTTTATGGAGCGACGAGAACATTCCGGAATTATTGTTGTGATGGTTGCACAACTTTGTGAAAATACTTAAAACCAGTCAGTCGTATACTGTACAAGGATGACTTCTATGTTACGTGAGCAATTATCTCAGAGGTGTTATAAAAAACAAAAACGGTGGGAGGCCCTCAGTATCGGAGGCTGGAGGTGTGTCTGCATTTATACGCACCACCGCTCTCCCTCTTTCCCTCCTCCTGCCTCAGGTCACACGGCCCGGGTCCTAAGTCTGACCATGAGCCCAGATGGGGCCACCGTGGCCTCAGCAGCAGCAGACGAGACACTGCGGCTGTGGCGCTGCTTTGAGCTGGACCCCGCGCGGCGGCGGGAGCGGGAGAAGGCCAGCGCGGCCAAAAGCAGCCTCATCCACCAAGGCATCCGCTGAGGACCAACTCCGCACCTCAGTTGTGTGGGTTTTTTTATTTTTCTAATAAAGTCATGTCTCCCTCCTCTCTTCTCTTTATGTGACCTCTGTCCACTGTCCTCAGAGAGCCAGAACCGTCCCTCCCCGTTCGCAGACAGGGCTGGCACCTCTCCGTTCACACGCATACACACGCAGCCTCGGTGGTTTCCTGTCACTTTTAATGAAGACCCAAGCGAGCGAGCAGCCTCCACAGGCTGTACTCCCAGCCCCCGCCCACCCTGACCTTTGGCCGAGAAGCTCTGCTTCGGTGTGGGGTAGGGAAGGAGGGATCATGGGTCCACAGTGCGGATTATTGCTGACCTCTTGAGTGTGAGGAAAAAGGCCGCGAGACCCTGGCGGGGGCCAGTCCTGAGTGCTCCTCTCCCGAGGTTAAGGCAGGGAGGGGGAATAGTGTCCAGCCCTTTCAGCCCCCAGCTCTGGAGTGGCATGAGCCCATGTCCTTGGAGCTGGCCGGGAGAAGCGGGTGAGGAGCGGAAGCCGTGGTCCCCTGTGTACCAGCCGTGGGAAGGGGAGGGCCTGTCCCCTGCTCAGTCCTGACCACACAGGCCCTGGTCACAGGTCACTGGTGTCGGTGGGGAGAAGTCAGATGCTGCCCAAGGCGCAGTCCTGAGGCACTTAGGTGGGCACCTAGCGAGGCCATGTTTCTCAGTTGGCCTTGACTTTGGTGGTACCTGGAGCTCCGTTTTGCTGAAGCACACGGGGCAGCCGCTTGCCTTTGGTGTAGGAGTGATACCAGAAATTGGAGAAGAGCACGAAGAAGATGGTGCCGTACATCCAGATGAGGTGAATGATGACGGGGTACTGGTAGTTACAGCGGGGCAGGAAGTAATACTGCGAGATGTGCAGCGAGACCAGCACGAACTGGATCTGGAACGGAGAAAGAAGGGTCAGAGGGAACAGGGAGAGGTGGCAGACAAAGACCAAATGTGGAACGCGGAGGCATGGGGTCAAAGGTGAGGCAGGCCGAATAAAGGTAGGATCCAGACCAGGAAGGCTGGGGGGTGGTTACGGGCCAGGCCCCTCACCAGCTGGATGGCTGTCATGTGCTTTTTCCACCACAAGTAGGGCTGAGCGACCGGGCCGAGGGCGGACAAGCCATAGTACAGATACATGACGACATGCACAGAGGAGTTGATCATGGCGTGGAAAGAGCCCATTCCTCCTGTCGGGACAATGAACAGGGTCAGGAGAGTCGAGCTGCTGGTCCTCAGCGCCTGCCCCTCTTCCCGCAGTGGCCTTCACCACTCACCCGGGGCGATTTTTACCCCCCACCACCAGCTCCAGGGAAGCACTGAGTGGTGGAAGACATGTAGGAAGGTCACCTGTCCATCTTTTTTCCGGAGAATGAAGATCACCTGAGAAGAGTAGGGAACTGGGTTTCAGAGCCAGGGCCTCTCCTTTCTCCCCCCAGCATCTTCGGATCTCCTATAACCACTCACCGTGTCCATCAGCTCGATGAACTTGGAGAAGAGGAAGAGCCAGGCCACTCGAACCATCTGCAAGAAGTCAGGCAACCTTAGGACCCCCACACTACTCCACCAACTTCCCTGAACTGGCCCATAAGCCCAGGTCACAGCCAAACTGCTATCCCCAGGGTGTTATAACCTAGCTCCCCCCACTCCGCCCCCACTTACCCTTAGTGCCTCCGGGCTGTTAGAATAGTCCACGGGATCGCAGCGCCACGTGTAGGTACTCAACCAGCCAGACATCAAGAACTAGGAAGGGGTGTGGATTAGACCACCAGAGATGCACCCTGCCCAATCCCTCCTGCTATCTAGCTGAAGAAATGGATCTGAGCCTCTCTGGAAAGGAGATGCCATGCTCTGACCC
The DNA here is from genome assembly GCF_002007445.2 of Ailuropoda melanoleuca. Lineage (NCBI taxonomy): Eukaryota > Metazoa > Chordata > Mammalia > Carnivora > Ursidae > Ailuropoda > Ailuropoda melanoleuca. The sequence goes on from NC_048219.1 coordinate 19,868,817, forward strand.
CGAGGCCTGCCCCTTATCCTGCCAGCAGGAAGGAAAACCTAGGCATCCCAGGAGCCCACCTCATAGACAATGTAGAGGGAGAGCGCCACCAGCGAGAAGTTGTAGACAATCATGAAACCCCGGAGCTGGAAGGGCTTCCGGTTGGCCATGATGCGAGGCCCAAGTGAGAGAACGAAGTACACGTAGGTCAGGAGGATGGAGGTCATTAGCAGGGGGGACCCCATCAGAGGGTAGCCCTGGATCCGAGGATCTGTGGATAAGGGTCAAGGAGTCAGGAAGAGTCACAGGGTCCAAAAGGCCCCCACCAGGTGTACAGGCATGGGGTCCGGTCACAGAGGGTCAAGGGGTTTGTAGGGACTCTCCAGCAGGAGAGAGCCCTAGAGCCAGGGATCCCGGGGCAGGAGGGAGGACAGCATCTTACCCGCGTACTTCATCATCTCCTGGTACAAGTTCACGACCGCCTCCATCCTGGCTAAGGAATCTGAGGAGGCATGGGGGGCCACGGGTGTCAGGGCTGGCTGTGCCCCCATTCCACCCCGACCCACAGACAGGACACAGGCCAGATGAGACAACTCCCGACAACTTGCAAGAAGGACAGAAGAGTGAGGAAGGAATGGTTGGGGACTGGGGGCAGGAGGCACGGCTTCCCCACATCCTGCCTGCTGGGAAGGGCTGTTCCGCCCTCCTCTCCACACCTCACTCACCCCCCTCACTCCCTGCTCCGCCACCCAGATTCCTACCACGCGACCTCACCTCCCCTCTCCAACTGTGAACTCTCCATTTGTGGTCTCCTTCCGGAGACTCTTACCTCTCCTCACCAGAATGACCGCCTCTCCCTTCCCAGCCAGTCTCCGACCTCTCTTTCCTCCCCAGGGATCCTCCCCTCCGACCGCTCCGATCCACCTGATCCACCTTCGGGATGCTCTCGGCTCCCGGGACGACTCCCCCCACCCCTGCCCGATCCTCCTCTCTTCTGCCCTCCCCAGGCTCTCACCTCCAGCGACTCTCTCCGCTCCCCGCTCCCCTTCTCTCCGGCACTCCCCTCCTGCCCTTCCTCTCCGGAGCCTGGCTCCTTGAGACTCCTGCCCCGGCAGCTCCACCTGTCTGACTAGATCTGGGAGCGCCCCGCCCTCCACCCGCCCCCGCTGCCCCGCGCAAGGGGTGGAGGGCGGGTCCAGGCCACAGGTCAGGGCCTGGAGGAGCAGGACCCACCAGGATTGAGAAAGCCAAGAGTGAAGCATGGAACTCACCACCCACCCACCCCGGATGGCCACATGAGCTAAGGCTCTAGCTTAGTTTTGAGCCAGAAACCTCGCGGGGCTCCAGCCCAGCCCTAGCCTTGGCCCAGAGAGAATTGCTGAAAACCCACACCCAGCATCTTCTCCTAAACTAGCCATAAATTCTCAGTTTGTCCTGCTTCAGGATGGGTACAACCACCCTCCTCTCCCTGGGAGGGGCAGGGAGGCCAGTGGCATGTGAGGAGGTGGGTGAGTGGGGGAGGTCTCAGGAATCTTCCCCACCCTTAGGGAGGGTCCTAATGAGCTAGGCCCTCTCCCTCTCAGAACCTGAAGGAATGTCGGGGGAGGGCGCACGGGGACACAAAAGCCTCGGCCGGACCCAGGAGAGCCTGAGATGCCAAGGCTGTCCCAGAGGGGCAAGGCGCTCCCCAGCCGGCCAGGGCAGCAGACGGCCTGGGAGCTGCCTGCATTCTAGTGTGCCAGGTGCCCCCTAGCCGTGCAGGCACTAAGTGAGGAATATACACGTCGGACACCTCCACCGAGGCCGTCCACGTACCCCTCACACACTCACCTGGGCACACACCCACGGATGCTCTTGCAGCCTCCACGGGGACCCCAACCGCCCCACCATGGTCAGGGCCCAAGCCCTCCCTCTCGCACAGCTCTCCCCAGCACCAAGGACAGGCCGACCCAGGGCTGGCACACCTGAGTACACTACATGCAGGGCCCACACACCCCCTGCTGGCATTCACCACTCCCCTCTGACACACCACCCAAGCAAGCCCCCGTGGACTTCGACATGCAGAGTTTCTGATACTCAGACCCACTCCCAACTCCATTCCCACTGGCAACACACCCGAACCACTCACACGGCCGCCTTCCCTGGTCCTGCATTACCCACCATGTGCAAATGCTCGCGCTCGCACTCCCGGGCCCACACGCAGCTTTACTCACACATACGTGAGTCACAGGGAAATGTGGTCACAGACATAAACTCAGACACCCCACTTAGAGATGAATGAACATAAAATCACCCTCCCCACATTCAGACACACCTGCCTTCGGTCATGCACACAGATCTCTTTCACGGACGACAACAGCCATTCATTCATTCACAATCAGACCCCGCCGGCCTGGTGGGGCCTACCTGGCAGTGGCCTGCGCTCACACACACACAGCTCCTCCCTGACCCAAGTGAGCCTGCCAGCTGGTTATCTCTCCCGCTCGCTCTCAGCCACCACCTCAAGCTCACCCCCTCCCACTCCTGCACCCTGGAGGTCAGGAGTGGCTCCAGGCTCTGGAAAGGACCTCTCCCCCAGCTTGAGGAGCACTGGGTGTGTCCCTCGTAGGGGAACTCAGGCGGGAGCTTCCTTCCTTTAAGATGGATGGAAGGGAAAAGGAGACAGGCAAAGGAGGGGGGGAGGGGAAGGGAGGCGAGAAGAGCTGGGAGCAAAGGAGAGGGAGGGTAAGAGGCATAGAGGGGCAAGACCCGGAGGTGGTGGAAGGCCTAGGTTTAAGCAAATAGGGGCCGGCATCAGAGGGAGGCTGCCGGCCAGGCCCGGCCCCAGAGAGCTGGGACCTCCCACCCACGGTCCCGGGAACAGCCTCGCCCACAGGCTGGGCAGGGCAGGGCAGGGCCAAGCGGGCAGGGTGCCCGGGCACGTGAACAGCCCGCCCGTGGGAGGTCCAGACTCACCAGTGGGGGGCCAGGCGGGCAGCAGTGAAGGGCTCGGAGGGAGCAGGGCCAGAGAGAAGTCCCCAGGGCCAGCCTGCCTGCCACTTCCTCATCTGCTGGGCCGACTTTCTGTCACCAGAGGGGGACGGGGCGGGCCGGGCGGGGGGCGCCTGCTGATTGGCCCCGACTCGGCTCGGCCCGAGGGGCGGGCGCAGGGGCGGGCCGCCAGATTCCGGGGCAGGAAGCACGCCCGGCCCGGACTCCCCACCCCTTTCCTCCCGCATCGGGCAGCCCGCCTCCATCGGGTCAACCTGGGCCGGCCCTCGCCCGCTGGAGGGGCACCTGGCTTCTTCCTGACACTGTCCTTCTGGGACCTCCGGTGACTGCCTACCAACGCGACCAACACATCTGTTTGTGGCAGGCCCACCCACCTTGGGACGCTGCGGAAGGTTCCTTTCCTCCAGGGCTCTCTCTCCAGAGGGTGGTGGGAGGGTTGGGCGGTAGGTAGCACGTGTGTGCTCCGGGCTGGTCTGGGGTAGCAGGGAGGTCTCAGCCCCAGGGAGCGGCTGGGCCAGAAAGCCTTCCCGACCAGCCCGCGAACTTGGCTGAGCCCTGGCATTAGGAATTGCTAAGAGGACTAGTGGCCCGGGGCAGGAACAGTGAATCACTGGTTAAACTGGCCCTGAAGGTATTGAAAGGAAAAAAAGGGAAGTCAGGACAACAGCGGCTGAATGTAGTAGGGCTTGAAGGCCAACCCGGGCAGTTTGGTTTTATTCTGGAAGCAGAGGGGAAACAGTGAAGATTCCTGCGGTGGCTACAATCAGGCCTGTATGATCAAATATTTATTGAGCACCTACCATGTGCACGCCTGTGTACGTGCTAGTGACACATGGGTGAAGGAGGCAGATGCTGGAGTCCGGGCGCGGGGTTTACCGGCTAGCTGTCGCGTCACTCTGGCAGCCAGGGCGATGAGGTTTTTGAGGCTGACCAGGTGAGAGCTAACAGCCTGACCTAAGGAGCTTTGGAAACCGATAGGATGGGAGTGGCAGACACTGGAGGTGTCCCCAAGGCCGGTGGACTGACTCTCCATACTTAGCTGTCTACCCAGCTTCCTGCACTGCGCTCCCGGCCCCACACGCTCACCCACTAGACTAAACTGGGGTGAGGATGAAGTTTGAGCGGAATGAGATGGGCAGCCCAGCGGCTCCTGGAGCGGTGCTTTGCATACAGTGACCCAATGACTGTTTGTCGGACCAGACGGTGTAAATGCGGACGGAAAGAGGATTCAGAAGAGACAGTGGTTTGGGAGAAATAACATGTTCATAAATGGTGGGATGGAGCCGTGTAGGAGTTTCGTCTTAGAGGTAAGTGGTCAGAGCCAAACTAGAGCTATGATCCAGAAAGGAAATGGCAGGAGAATTCAAAAGGCTCAAATTTCTTAGCATCATAACACTAAGGCCTCCCGGATCTGGCCCCAGCCTCCCATTCTACCTGTTATTCTCCTGTGCTAGGCTTTAACTGTTCCCCAAGGTTGTCTGCCTCTTTCACACACTCCCACCCCTCCAAGCTTAGTCCCCTGGCTCCATACAGGGTACACACAGCCCTCCCAGGTAGTAAGCACTCCTCCCCTGCCAGCACCTGCAATCCTACAGCGATGCAATTATCGCAACCTCCCCGACTCTTAAGTTCCTCTCAGCCAGAGGCACGTGTTAGTCGTCTCTGAATCTCTTGCACCTGGCCCAGTGGCTGGCTCATTTGATCCTTCCTTATGTTTGTGGAGTGAATATCAGAATAAATGAGACTGCGAGAAAGGCAAGAGGGCGAGGGACCCAGAGTCAGGCGGGGAGGATGGTGAGAATTCAGAAGGCTTTCTACTTCCCGGGGGGTGGCAGTCTCCCTTGAGTCCATAATTATTTGTTGAAAGCCTAATGTGTTCCAGGTATACTTTGGGGTCACCCCTGACTCCACAGGCCTGAGTTTACATCTTCCAGCGAGTACCTGCGTGACCTCCTGCAAGTTGCCGAACCTCTATAAAACGGGAACAATGGCGCCTCCCTCGTGGTCGCGAAGAGAGGAGGAGCTGGCCCACGTACAGCGCTCGGCCCTGCTTCAGACAGAGTGGGAGGCAACCACGACGTCAAGAACACACCACTGTCGATAACCAGTATGTCAGTCTTGTGTGTGGGCTCATGATCGGTTCAGCAGATCTTTCCTACGCGCTCAGTGTACACACACTGCTCTGAGAGCTCTAATGAGAGGTTCTGGAGTCAGTACCCATCTAGGTACAACTGAGACCCGAACAAGGCAGACGACCAGACAGGATGGGCGGTCCCAGAGGTCAAACGCAGTAGAGGCAGGGAACTTCAACTATCCACCTATCCACCTGGGCCCCGGTGGTAAATGAGCACAGCAGGCCCTCAGTCGAGGTTGACTTCACGAGTGAACGTGCACCAAGACTCACTTCGCTCAGTTCCTGTCCTAGTCCTGGGAGAAAGCATCTCTGATGGACATCACCTGGCCCCATGTCCTACCAAACGGCATCTCCATGGCCCTGGGTTTCCTGCAAAACACTCGCAGTCTAGAGGAGACTGACGTCAAGGAGACCAATCATAGTTAGCATGTGGTGAGTGTTCCCACAGAGATAAACGCAGAGGCTTATGAAAGCACCGAGGAGAGGCACCCTACTCCAGGGTGGGGGTGAGTTCTTGAAGGCTTCACAGAAAGGACACTAAGCTAAACATTGAAGGACACTTTCTAGAAAGCAGGGAAATGCGTTCCAGGCAGAGGGACGCATGAGTGTAAAGGCACAGAGGCAAGAGATGTGGCAGGTTGGGGGAGCTCTGGGTAGTTCTGAGTGGCTCCAGCTCAGAGAGCAGAGAGGTCAGGGCAGGACACGTGAACAGGAGTCAGTTTACATAGAGCCCTGAATGCCACGGTAAGAAGTGTGGATTTTGTTCTGTTTATGTTTTTCAGCCCTGGCTGCACACAATCACCTGGGGAGCTTTTAAAATATCAATGTCTGGCTCTCACCTTCAGATTGATTCTAACGGCTGTTTTTAACGGGAAGAGGTTTGGGTATGTTTATGTGCGGTGTGGAAGGAGACAGTGGGGTCCAGCATACACACGGAGGGATTAGCCTTTGGCTAAGGAGAACACCTCACAGACTGACATGTACGGAAAAGAAGGGTAAATCTGTCAGGGGACTGGGAGTGAAGGAGGTCGTCTGGGGCCTGCAGAGAAGCTGGGTTAGAAGGGGAAGGCTGATAAACTGAAGAAACCGAAGGGGTCCAGGAACTCACAGGCTTGATAAGGATGAAGGCCAGGTGTTGGGGAGGGGGGTGGAGGGGAAGAATCCCCAGTCCAACAGCTAAACTTCCCCCTCCTTCATGGAACCTTCCTAACTGGAAGTGAGGTGACTCCCCCCCGGGGTCCCACCCTGTCTGACTGCTCACTCACTGCTCTCTCAGGGGCCCTTCTCCATCCTCATTCCCCAGAAGATAAACCACTGACGTACTTTCTGCAAGGGTTCAGTCTGAAAACCACCATCCATGTGAACGCAAACAACTCCATTCCCATGATTATCTGAGGATTTACATGTTTCAGCGGAAAAATTAAAAGGAACTGGGATCACAGAAGCAGGAATGGGAATGAGGAACGAATGGACAAAGGCGTGCCTGTGTGTGTATGAGCAGGTGGGCTAACAGCGGAGCCGCGGAGGGGACAGCATGGGAGACGCGAGGACTCAGCTAAAAACGATAGGAACTGAGGGTCTAGGCTAACGGACACCAGGAGTGGCAGGTAGAAATGGAAGTAGTCTCCCGGGGGCTGCGTTAGGCTTCTCCCTTTCCCATCCTGTAAAGGACAAAGGACACTTTCTACATAGTCGCCAGGCAGAGCTGGGGGGAGGGCTGAGTCTGTGAGGACAGGGGAGTGAAGAGAGGGGAGGGGTTGTCAGTTAATCATTCTGCATATCCTCGGGCCTTCACCAGCCAGCTAGTGTCCTCCACCTAGGGCTGGGGCCTCCGCTGAAGCAACCGGAGCTGGAAAGACATCCAGCTGACAGAAGGGAGAGACTGCATGCCAACATTCATCACATCTGTCTGTGGGTAGCCAATGCCTACACGCTGCGGGTAGCATTCAGTGTTCACTGAACAGAACTAAAGAAACTCAGGTAGGGGAAGAGGGCTGTGATAGAACCTGCAGAAAAAGCTGTGGAGAGAGAAAAGGGGAGACTTTTGGTTCAGGGACAAACCAGGGGAGGTGATCAAGATGAAGGAAAGAGAGTTAGCCAGATCTGGAAGATGAGTTGAGAAAGGCCAAAAGGGGAAGAGAGAAGCGCGGCTTATTATTCAATACTTCCTCCGGCAAGAGTGTGGCCCTAAGAGCTGCTTTCCATGGTTCATATGGTTCACTCCTGTAACTGCTATTATCGCCCCTTCATGGACGGAAAGCACTGAATCAGAAAGGGTGATGGATTTTTCTCAAGGTCACATGGCAAGTTCCAGGCTGAGGAAAAGTGGGGACAAAGGGATGGAAGGAGGGAAGCACAGCCCAGGTGCAGGGAATTGCTACACCTGATTCTGCTTGGCCAAACTACACGCTGCATGAGAGGCCTTCGCAGGCAAGAAGGTAAACAAGTTGGTTGGTCCCAAGTCATGAAGTGGTTTGAATGAAAGAATGAGGAGTTTTGTTTGTTTTGGGGCATCCCTAAGAATTTTTAAGAAAGGGGTTAGGTATGATCCCCCTTGTTCTTCAGAAGGACAAACCTGGGGACAATATGGTATCCCACCAGGAGGAACGGAGAGGAAGGGGAGCCAGCTGGGAGACCAGCTGCAATGCACAGGTGTGACACACAGAAGGCCTGAGAGGATAGAGCAGAGAGAGGACACAGAATTGACAGGAAGGTGGTCATGCTGGATAACTCCGGTGGAGCAGAATGGAGGAAATGAATGCATCTGGGGACATCTGGAATGTGAAGTAAGATAGCACATTCAGCAGGCAATCTTAAACACAGTTCTGTAAGTTTAGAAGAACGGACAGGGCTCGAGGAAAAAGGCAAGGATTCTCTGAAATCACATAAAGTGGAGTGTGAGAGCTCCAACACTTTCCCAGCCCCTTGCTTTCATTTCCTTTAAGGAATTCCTGCCCCCACTCCATTGGCCTGTTAATCATGGTTGTTCTCCCTGCTTCCCCCAATCCGAGCTCCTAACAGCCCAGAATCCAAGCAAGAATCAGAGTTCCTGCACGAGATGAGTCCTACTGCTACAGAGTGCAGAAATAGAGACGGAGAGCCTCAGACATCCGAGCCCCTGAGCCCACCTGTAGCCAATCACCACTCAACCCTCCATCCGAATAACCCAAATACAATCGGGTTCCCCTTTCTTTGTTTTTGGTTAGGCTAGTTTAATTGTAATGTGCTATAATCAAAACAGTCTAATATACCACAATGCAATAAAAAATGAAATTGCTCAGGAGAGAGTAGGGGAAGAGAATAGTAGTTAGCATTTGAGCGCTGACTATACCTCAAGGGCCTTTTATGCCCTTCTAAGAAGTCTGGACTTTAGGGGCGCCTGGGTGGGTCCGTCAGTTAAATGTCTGCCTTCGGCTCAGGTCATGATCCTGGGGTCCTGGGATCAAGTCCCCACATCGGGCTCCTTGCTCAGCGGGAAGCCTGCTTCTCCCTCTGCCTGCCACTTCCCCCGCTTGTTCTCTTTCTCGCTGTCAAATAAACAAACTCTTAAAAAATAAATTTTTTTAAAAGTTTGGACTTCACCCTGTAGAAAATTATGAGCTACTTACAGGTTTCACTTTAATTTTAAATACGTTCAGTTGAAGGTACCCTTTTGAGGTCTGGGCTATAATCCCATTTCACAAAGGTGGAAACAGGTTCTTGGAAGTGAGGTAACTTGCCTCAGGCCACACAATGGATGTGTCCAGATGAGGTATAATTGAAGAACGGTTGAGTATACAGGGAAGGAGGAGGTAAAGATGTGACAGGAGTAGGTGACACTGGAAGGATGTTATTCACTAGATGAACAAGGGGCCTGGAAGCAGGAAAAAGAGAGGTAGACAGTCCAACGAGAGGGCAGAGGCCCTGTCAGCAGTGGAGGTGGGACACAGCGCCCGACTCCCAGGTCCTGGCTCCCGCTGAGAGTACTTCTGTCTTGGTGGCAAGAACCACAGAGCTGCCGTGACACAACAAGGCCTATGGGACAGATGGTGAGCGTGAAAAGAGGCAAGCACACGCCCCGATCTGTGATGCCCGGGGAACTACAACAGCAGCCCGTGAAGACCTGAGCCCAGACCTGGTAATCACGGATGAACGAGGAGGGAACTCATCACAGCTGCACAGAGAGATCTGTGTGTGGTGTAAGGCCCCCTTTAGGGACAGAACTGTAGGCTGACTGTGGAACTGAGCCTTCAACTGGTTTGGACAGAAGATACAGTTTAGGAGGGAGGACAAAGAACATTTCAGGTGAGGGAGCTTGTCATTTGGCCTCAAAGCAAAATGACACAATTTAAGAGACCAAAGTAGGCTTTTATGGAACAGTATGGGCATCAACTAAGTGGGAGGAAAAAAAATTCACAGAACTAGATTCAAAAATGACGTATCACACCAGGTAAAAAATGCTCTGGGGCGCCTGGGTGGCACAGCGGTTAAGCGTCTGCCTTCAGCTCAGGGCGTGATCCCGGCGTTATGGGATCGAGCCCCACATCAGGCTCCTCCGCTATGAGCCTGCTTCTTCCTCTCCCACTCCCCCTGCTTGTGTTCCCTCTCTCGCTTGCTGTCTCTATCTCTGTCGAATAAATAAATAAAATCTTTAAAAAAAAAAAAATGCTCTGCCTTCGGTTCTGAAGGGACACCGTGGGGGATGAGATGTGCGCAAAGGATCTCTCAGAAGGCTGAACTCCTGAGGCTAAGCGTGACGTCAGCATAGACAAGGTGCAGAGGGACTCCTAAAGGGACTGATCGATCATTGGTTTAAGCAACAGCAGAGTTCTAGGCACAATCCTGAGGATAGAGAATATTTATCAAGCTTTTATTGTTAGGCACTATTCTGAGCGCTTCATTGTGTATTAATCTATTTAAACATCAGAGCAACCCTACAATATAGCCACTAGTATCATCATCCCCAGGAATAAGGAAACTGAGGCACAGAGGTAAATTAACTTTCCTGAGGGGCGCCTCGGTGGCATAGCGGTTAAGCGTCTGCCTTCGGCTCAGGGCGTGATCCCAGCGTTATGGGATCGAGCCCCACATCAGGCTCCTCTGCTATGAGCCTGCTTCTTCCTCTCCCACTCCCCCTGCTTGTGTTCCCTCTCTCGCTGGCTGTCTCTATCTCTGTCAAATAAATAATAAAATCTTTAAAAAAAAAAAATTAACTTTCCTGAGCCACACGGTTAGTAAGTGGCACAGCTAGGATCGGAACCTGCTCTTTTAACCAAAACGCTACATTGCTCTATCTGCCCCAAGTCGGCTCACACCGCACTACTACTGAGAATGGTAGCAGCTAGCATTCACAGTGTTCATGATGGGCCGGATGCTAGAGTATGCCAGACACACACATTTCATGCCAAAGATCACCTCGCTCCCAGGTCAATGAATTCAAACCCCAAGTTCAGGATCTTGAACTTGGGGGACAATAGCATCAGGAGGTAACTGACCTCACTTACTTAGAGTGGCCCTGAGTTGTGCCTGCACTGGGTTGTCAGCCTCACAGAGGAGGGCTCACGGGCTGGATTTTGAAAGACGATCCGATATCCATCAGACAGAATGACGGACAAAATGTTACTTGCAGAGGGAATGGTGGGACTAAAGGAACGGAGGCTAGAAAGTCTGCTCCTTTCAGGAAACTTCAAGCAGCCTGTACGGCTCAGGAACAGAGTGGGCGGCAGGACAATAAAGAAACTAAGTCAGGAGACATCAGGGGGCCAGATTGCACTGAATCTTACTTGCCTTTCCAGGAAATCTGAGACATTTTTCCAAATTTTTCAATGAAGTAAATGTAATGGCAAAAAAGAAAGAAATATCCCCCAGGAAATCTGGTGGCTTACTCTGAACCCCTTCGGACTAGGAGGAATTCCTTGAAGTCTATTTTCTCCTAATAATGCATATGAGATAATTTTGTGTCCTCTGTTTAAATTACTTGCCCTCAAGAAAATGAGTGTTCCAGGGTGATTGGATCCTAGGACTTTCGGCATGCCTGGCACACAACCTGCCAGGTGTGTGGACTCCAGTTTGAGAAACATGGGGAAGGAACTATCAAAAGGATTTTAATCAAAGGAGCAATGTGATCTGATCAGCAGTTTAGAAAGACCCGGCGGCCACATCAAAGATGGGTCAGAGTGGGAGACAGGGAGTCTGAACAACACTTTTAGGGAAAGAGGGCCAGGGCCTAAAATGCAAGGCAGGATAGATAGATATTAGGGAGCCAGAACAGATAGGATTTGGCAACTGACTGGGTCATGGGGGGCTGGGAAGGAAAGGCTAAGGATGGCTTCCGTAGTCTCGGCCTAGGTCACACCCAGGAAATTAGGTAAAGAAAAAAAAAAAAAAAACAGGTTCAGAGGGAAGGATGACTGGACTTGAACATTCAGAATCTGAGGTACCTATGGGTCCTAGGGGCAGAGAGCGCTGAGCTGAAAATAAAAGTGGTGGTTACAGGACAGTGGGCAGAGGGAAAGAAGGCCAAAAGCTGCAGAAAAGGACCAGTCAGAGACGTAGGGGCCAAGTGGGGAGAAAGAAATGAAAAGGAACTGGTCAGCACTATGAAACGCCATGGAGATCAAGTAAGAAGAGCACTGAAAAAATTCTGGATTTAGCCAGTGGGTCGACGTATATCCCTTAGTAATTTCTCTGGACAGTAATCAGGAGTTGACCCAGGGTGGGCGTTTGGAAGGATTCAGCCTCCGTCCTGCCTGGTGCTGGGATCGGCTCACATGGCTCCTGTGTCCACAGGCACAGAGAATACATTGTCCGTAAGGAGGATTATTCTGTACAAGAAGTTCAAACAAAGAGAGAGGTTGTTCCCAGCTGCCTGGGGGAGGTGAGAATGGGGTGAAAAAGGGACCAGCCTTGCACTAGGGCATTCCTGCAGAGACCAGCCTTCACCCTGAAAGCAGGACAGGAGGTGGGCAAGCTACACCTCCACCTTGGTTCTCGAGCCAGAGCCCATTATAGAACTGGAAGGAGCACTTGGCTACGGCCTATCAACTGTGGCTGTTTCACAAGCAAGTAGCAAAGCTGGCTAGGTAGGGCAGGAGTAGACCTCAGAAGGGGTAGAGAAAGGGGTCACTGGGGTATGAGTAAAAGGGAGGTTCAACAATGACAGAGTTCTAGCCACAGGGCAGGCCTGGAGATGGAGCGGTCCCAGGCAATGGCTGTCATGCTGACGGAGATTAAGTAAGCTCCTGCCTTCAGCAGGGTGAACTCTGCGCTGTAGAAAGATCTCACGGTTTCACAGTGCTTCTTTCTCCATCCTAGGCATAATCCCAGGAAACAATGGCCTAATCTCATTCTCCAGAGGCCCTGAGAGGAGGAGAAAACACAGTCCCCAGACAAAACAGAGCAGTCAGAAACAGAGAATACCACCAAAGTAGAGGGAGAGCGCCATCTTTTACAAATCCTAAATCTGAACAAGGAAGCACGTCACGTCCTCTTCTTCAAAGGGAGCGCCATATATATTCGCTCCTGAGGGAATGGAGGGAATGTATGTGTGAGGGGAGGGAGATACTTTCCACGGAGGCATTTGCTGGGTTCTGTGGGTCCCAAAGTTGGCGATGCTACATAGGTGTGGGTACTCCAGAGGATGTGGGGGTTCGAGGGGGTCAGAAATGAGAACATGTGTTTCCAGAGTAAAGAATATAGAGATGTGAGCGCCTCCAGAGGAAGGAATGTTTGCATAAGGGCCCAAGATGTAGGTGAGGTCCTGCACATGTTGCTGTTGGGGCAGGAGGACATTTCCGCTTCACATATCATGGTGGGAATGAAGGTAGTACTAGTCTGAGAAAACAAAGAAACAGGGTTGGTGCCTCTCAATGGAGGGAATCTTCTGGTGGAATGAAGGACAGCAGTCACCAAAAGCTGCTTCAGGGGTTTGAGAGACATACAACTTGAACTTTATCCAATATGGCAGTTCGCTCTGACACTTCCAGCCGAGAGGAAAGGTTAAGGATATAAGCAACACTTGACAGAGCAATAGGCAGTGCTGCTGACGTGGGGAAAAGGTCTGGCATTGCCTCAGAGCTGATAACAGGACTCCCCATGCTGTTGTGTGCTATGACCACTGAACTCTGTGGATACCATCTCTTGTCTTGATGGAGCAGGAATGGATGTGACATTGGGGACCACTTTTCCAGTCCTTTGCTGCCACGGCCTGGCAGAATTCAGCCCGGCACCAAACAAATGCCAAAGTACTGCTGTGTGACAGAAGAGAACAGAAAAAAGGTAGCTGGAAGGTATGAGCAGGCCCTCCTCATACCACTCAGGATTTTTAGATCAAAGCTAATCGAGGCTAAGAAAACGTTTTATGGAGAACAAATTAGAATTGCCTTGTAGCAGCTTTGAAAGTCTCTGACATACGGTCTCTGATCTCTGTATAGCTCTCTCATAAATCACTGTCAGCTAACACTGACATGGTGGCCATCAATTTAAAAAACTTTATTCAGAGAAACCCTTTGGTCTTCCCCTGACTCAGACCCTGCCCCCGCCTGCAAAGGAGCTAAAGAAAGGCCGCGTAAGTGCAGACCAGACTCACACTGCTCTTCAGCTTTATGCAAAGCAGGCAACGGTCCTGGTGGCTGTCCCACCCACCAGCAATGTGGCTCTTACTTGAGTTTCATTGGACTGCAGGAAAGGCATCCTGGCTGGAATCTAGGAACTAGGCACTATTATGAGGACAGCTAAACCCTGAAGAAAGATGGTGTGAGGTGTAATTCCCCTCTCCCTCTAAAATAAGAAAAATGAGTCCAGGGAAGAAAGGGCTTCTTCACGTGCTAAGAAAATCCCTTTCTCACACAATACTACCTAGAAGAGCAACTTTCTGGGAAGCCCCCATCTACTGGACCTTCAACACCTTCTTTCACGTGTATGGGGTAGGGTAAAGGATAGGGGACTTTGTGACTATTTCCCGGGTAAGAGCTAAACCGGCTTCTCGGAGGAGAGAAGGAGGAGAGCAGGCCCACACTTCACCAGAGCTGCAGGTGGACTGTTTGACCCAGCCCAGAAGCTTCGCTGCCCACAGCATGGAGAGATGGCCAGGATGGAACCTGGGGCGGGGGGGTGGCCTGAAGAGCCCTCAAGCCTCTAAGGACATACAGAGGCTGTGACAGTTTCTGGCCCCACGAAATAAGCACAGGCTTTCAAAGAGAACAGAGCTGTCTGTGATCTTGAGTCCAACAGCTCACCACTGACAGGAAGCACTGTCAGATCCCACTAAGTTCTGGATCCAGGACTGAGGAGGGCAGTGGGGAGAAGTGGCTGTAGAAACTGTCATTTATTGAATACCCGTCATTTCATAGACTGTACCAAGTGTTTTACATTCATTTTCTCATTTTAATTCTCACAACAACCCTATGAGGTAGGTATCATCGCCATTTACAAACAAGAAAACAGGCTGAGAAAAATTAGGTCACTTGCCCAAGGTCACTCAGCTAGTCAGTGGTAGAGCTGAGATCTGTCTGGTGCTGAAAGCCCATGTTCTCTTTATTGTACCCACCTAGTTCAGCTTTGGGCAAAACGCAATTTCACCGCCCAACTCTGCAAGGGGCACCTGGGAGTGGAGGTTGCTGGCCACACTCACCGCTGGTAGGGATGCATAGAAGCTGACTTGATGTTGGTTTTTATTCCACTTGGCATTTTCCCTAAAAGGAACATGAAGAAAGACGCTTGAAGCATGGTAAGACTATTATGATAAATCAGAGAGGTGGTCTCCCAGGTTCCCTTCTGCCACCCCCTCACTCTATCACCTCAGAACCTCTGTGGCCTCTGACCCTGGGTAGCAAAGATGAGAGGTGTGGATCTTGACCAGCCCTCTCCCTGAAGGTGTCTGGGAGGAAAGGGCTGATGGTAGGAGGGCTCAAAACACACCCCAGCTGTCTCCTGCTCAGCCACTCCTGGAAAAGACAGCTAGACCCCATTTAACGTCACAGGTAAAAAAAAAAAAAAAAAAAAAAAAAAAAAAAAACAAAACATTTTCTCTTATTGTAACTGTTCCTTTTCCTGGACAGCTTTGAAAAAAAAATACCTCTTCTAGCTTCGTCCATCTGAACTCCTCCAGACTGTTCTTGTAACTATTAACAGTAAGCAGGAGAGACAGGATACAAAGAAAAGAGTACACGGAGCTTGCCTGTTTGTCAATTCCCAGCACACCTACTGAACGGTCTTAAGGCTGTCGGTCCCTCTAAGAAAAGACCCTAACAGCACACCCAGTATCCAGAGAAAATGGCACAGAAGGGTAGTTGAGACAGAGCTTTAAGATGGGGGTGGGAGGTACAGTTTCTGCTGCTCGAAGTTCTTCCTTTCTCTGGTGCCTGCCACAGAGTTTCAAAGATTTTTACTCCTCAAAAATTGTTTTCTGGGTCAGGGCCAAGAAGAAAGGAGGAAATCTCCAACTCTGGGATGTTGGGGGCTCAGACAATCCAGCTTATTCCTACTTCCATGCTCAAGGCCTGCTACCATGTCCTTCCCTCCACCTTACCTGTCTGACCGGCTTGAGCCATCTGCACCCCACTGAGCAGCGGCTGCTGCTGGCCTGGAGCTCCCGCCATCTGCACCTGCTGTAATCCTGAGGCTCCTGCAAGGACTGTCCCAGCTCCGGGCTGGCCCGGCTGGCCAGGACCACTGCTGCCTGAAGGTCTCCAGTTAGACAGCCCCTTTCCAAAGGCCACAGCGGCTACTAAGGCATTGGTGTCTGTAGGGTTAAAGGTCTGCTTGTTTGGCCGGAGACCTGAAGGAAAAGGTGAAGTGAGGAGCCCGCAGTACGCCTCTGACCCTGGACTGAAGCTAGCAGCGGGAAGACCAGGATGAGCCCCGGGGCTCGGAGCACCAGGGCTCAGCAACATCCACACTCACCGGGAGCCCGAAGGAAGAGCCTCCAGAGACTCACAGCTATCTTGGAATTCTCCCCTCTCATTTTGCCCATTTCCTCCACCTGCTCCAGGACTAGCCCTAAGTACACACGGCTAACGGAATGGACGCGTCCCTCTCCTAAGCAGTTCGGTCTTCCGTCCTCACTTCGCCACCGCCAAAACGACCACTCCCATCCCAGCGATCTTCTCCCTCTTTCCTTTCTCCGTTTCGCCGCCCATCCCTCCGTACCTCCGCTCTCCGATTCCCGCTCCTCTTTGCTGATTTTCTCCAGAAGGTTCGAGCACATTTTATTCAAGCTCTGGATCTGCTTCTGTAACACACACATTTGTGCAGCGATCAGGGCAAACAAGAAACGAGTGTGGTCAAGTTTCTTCCTTGGGCTCTTCCAGGGGCAACTCCTGTGTAACCAACTGCGCGTGCCCACCAGACACAAATGGTAATGCCCAGCTTCTCACGGTGGGACTCGAGAGGTGGGGGGTACAGGCGGGCAGTGACGCGGTCCAACCTGAGCTGCGTCAGCACCGACGCGGGCCGCATCTGTCGTGAGCTGCTTCTCCTGCTCTTCAACCTCAGGGTCCGGCTTGGTTCTCAGATGGTCAGGGACCACCTCATGGCTGAAGACAGGCACTCGTCCTTCGGTCTGCCGCTGTAACACACGGCCTGTACTGATCCTCCCCGCAATGCAGATTCAGTCTGGCCTGAGATACATAGTTCCTTCCAGAGGCAAATGGTACATTTTCTGGGAAAACGCCACCTGACACAGATTCTAGCTTCCTCGGACACTCTTGCCCTTACTCCCTGCTTCGTTTCTGTCTCCTCGCACTTCTGTGTCTACCAGTCCTAGAGCCAAGTTTCTCTTTGCTACATTTTAATAAAATGCCAAAGTAGACAAACTCACAAAAGAACATACTTTTTGCTAAAAATAGGCATTGGAGGAGAATGGTCTTTGCCCTAGTGACAAAGGCCTCGGGTTTATTCGGCACTACTTGGGAAAGGCTCCCCAACTCCAGAAGGAAAAAAGGCAAAGCCTCCAAAATGCAGCCCTTGCTTTCTTATTGCCACACACTACACATTCAGAACTTCTAAAATAACCAAGCAGCAACTGTGCTCTAAGTCCTCATCTAAGAATTTAATTTCCCATGTTGTACCCTTCTCCTCCTCTTACCATGAGATCTTCATCGCGGTCTGGGGACAGCACCAGAGGGATGATGACCTGGTTACGGAACAGTGGTGTCTTTTCATGCTTCAAGACCTTGTTCAAAGTGTTCAGCTGTCCAGAGAGCAAGGCAAAGCTGTCCAGGACAGAGGGCCTGGTGGTGATAAGAAGGTATCAAAATGTTCTCAGTAAAGTAGCCTTGAAGGGGTCCTTCAGACTAGGAACACCCAGGCTCACCCCAAAAAGACTCATAGCACTACAGCTGGACTGGGCAGGAACCAGACTGGCTTGGGATTGTGGAGTTAGGATTATGGGGTTAGGAAAGAGAGACACACTTTCAGTTTCTGACACAGGTGAAGAAATAAGGCAGTCATTCTTTGAATGGGGTGAGGACCAGTGGCAAAATAAGAACCACAGCTGTACCTATCACTAAACATTCAGAAACTGTGTAAAGGCTTCCTTTCAGGCCTGAAAATAGGAGCCACACTTCCAGAGTAGGGTGGACCTAGAAGACTCAGCAATATCTGTAGTAAGAGATCCAGGATGAACACTGGATTCTACTGTAGTGGGAGGACCCACTGAGGGAGTACCTCCTCCCAGAGAAGTCAAAGGGTGAGAATCAAAACCTAGAAAGGACTTGGGTTGGGAAACTGGGCATTCCTCTACTTTCTCGCCATGGTGGCACCAGGACAAACTTCACTGGTTAAATGCCGGGAAACCCAGCTCTTTCCAGTCAAAAGATGTTTGCCAAGTGGTACGTTGTGACATCACGGGCGATGTCCTATCCACCAGGAGGCCTGCCCCTCCTCCCCCCGCACCCATGGAGCCCTCCTCAGCTTGCCCTGGGAACCCTTACCAGGTCAGCCGGTCATACTCGTTCTCCAACTTGTAAATGAAACTCCCCAGTGAGTTCTTCAGATCAGCCACTTGACTCAGCAGTGCATCTAATGATGCCTCAAGCTGCTTCTCCTCCCTCTGCACCAATAGGAACAGGTTGGTTACCCAGATAGCCGTGAGTATGACACAAACAGAGGAAGGCTGAAAAGCCAGGATGACAGTATGCAAAACTAGTCAAGTAACACAGGAACTCCCTGGCACAGGACGGCCGGGTTATTTTCTATCTTTGGTATTTGGGTTACAGACAGTATCAACCCTTAGACCTTTCAATCCATTTGCCTGACCTCGATTCCTCCCTTCCCTCATCATCTCCTAATTCATGTCTAGCTTTTCTCTGCACTAGAAACACTCTATACTCTCTCATTGAGACATTTTCACCAGACCTGATGCCTGGGCTTTATTACCTTTTGTGCACCTCTGCAGCATATGTATTTCAGCTTCTCCTGTACTAGCATCTGCCTTGTGAGCCTGGCAGTTCCTGCCAATAACATAATCTCTGGGAAACCTACCCACACATGAAGGTTTCCCTGAATACCAGGCTTGTACCACCACTGCCCCCCAAACTTTTCCCTCCACTTTTTCTTTACCCTCAGCATTTGATGTTTTCAAACTTCTTTTTGCTGAATTAATCAGCACGCATTTCATCTCTGTGCCAATATTCCTGTGTTCCTTTCATAAGCTTAGTCAACTTATAAACATTACTGACAGCCAACCAGGTGCAAGAAAGGAAGTGGCAAGTGAAAAACCAAAAAATGCACATGCTCCCAAGGACCAGAGAAACAATTTTTTTTAAAGATTTTATTTATTTATTCGACAGAGACAGCCAGCGAGAGAGGGAACACAAGCAGGGGGAGTGGGAGAGGAAGAAGCAGGCTCATAGCGGAGGAGCCCGATGGGCTCGATCCCAGAACGCCGGGATCACGCCCTGAGCCGGAAGGCAGACGCTTAACCGCTGTGCCACCCAGGCGCCCCCAGAGAAACAATTTTAAATGCTGGCGAGTCTGCAAACACTTTCCCTCCCATCTGTGGTCTCCAGTTTTACTTCATCTCTTCATCCTTAACAACTAACGAGCTCAGGCTGCGAAGAATGATGCAAAATCGTCTTACAAACTCACCAATCTATATGACGTGAGCCTTGATCCTAGGTTCCACCCACAGCCTCAGATTATACTTAGCTCAGCTTTCAGCCACCCTCTCCCCCCTCCCCCGCAATTCCTTCACCCCTCAGGCTTCTCTCCAATTCCAGATCCCTTGTTAGGTCTGCACCCAACAGCGTCCATCCAACAGCCTAGGCCGGGGCCTGAGCCAACCCGCCACTTTCTTGAGCCGTCTTCCTTGGGCTGCATTTCAACCTTCCCAGATTACAGTAGCCTGATGCCTTCGTGCATCCCCGCAAGTCGGCGGGGCCTCCTTGCTCGCGACTCGGCCAAAGGCTCCTGCCCAATGGGCCCCACCCCCCCTCCAGTCGGCTGTGCCTCCCCATCCTGCGGGCCCTTACCGGTCAACTACGGGCTCTGCCCTCTCCTCTCAGCCCCAACTCCTCACTCTACTCGACCATTGCACTCTCAGTCCTGTTACCTGAAGCTAGCTAGCTAGCTAGTGGTCAACAGCCCCAGCCCCCCTCTCACCTGCATTGCGGCGGCAGCGGCGGGCGCGGCGGCGGCGGCAAAGACTTCCCTTTCCGGTTTCCAAATCTGCGAGCCGCTCTGAGAGGGCTTCGTCCGCCAATCAGAAAACTCAGAACTCGGCCCTCCCACTCACTTCCGGTTCCTGCGGGGCTCCAGTAGTCGGGTCAGGGGTCACGAGCGGAGCATCGTCTCTGGCCCGGGCCGGCGCGGGAGGGCTGTGTGATGGCCTCGGAGCGCCCGGAGCCGGAGGTGAGGGGCGGGCGGGTGCAACGCTGGGCGCTGGGCCTCGAGCCCTGAGGGGGAGGGCGCGGCGGGGGCGGCCGGGCCGAGTGGCCTGGGTAGGGATCGGCCCACCCCGAGGGCCAGACGAGTGAACCTCCTCCCGGCTGCCCGCAGTCCCCTCAGGGGGGCTGGAGCAGAAACCCGTCACTTTGTTTTGTTTATTGAGATTTCAGACACGTCGCCGACCCTGGGGCTCTCGGATTCTTGGTCTTAGTAATGATACTAACAAAACCTGTGGTGTGATTTTCTGCTGCAGTTTCCGTGGGCAGCTCGGCAATAGACCTACTTAGCTGGCTTATGCATTTCTCCAAACATGGGAATGCCGTAAACAGCATGAATTAATTTAGTTGTAGCGCTCACGCACTTAGGGAGCAGCTTTGGTTTCGTGAAAAAACATTTGACTCGGAGTGAAACCTCGTCCCAGTATTGGCTCTGCTGTTTAGCTATCCGTGCAACTTTGGGCAAGTCTTGACTGTCCGGATCCTGTTTCTTTCTTCATAAAATATATGTCTTATGGTGTGTTGTGAGAACCTTACGTATTAAACCAGAAAGTGTGTATGAGGCATCCATTAGCGTTAATGCAAGGAACTTATACCTGCATGATGTTATTCAAACTTGTGTGAGGAAGGGAAGGTGGCAATACCCGTTCTCATTTACAGTTAAGGAGACTGAAAACTGAAGGAGGTTAAGTACCTTACCCAAGTGCTACTCAGTTGGGGGAGTAGCAGAGTTTTGAAGTTAGAAGATCTGAGCATAAAATCTATCAGATTTGGAAAGAACACCACCACTAGAAGAGGTGCCCAGTGTTCTAAGAGCGCATATGAGTAGGTGGGAAGGGTGCAGGATGTGTATAATGACATAAATAGTAGTCATTACTTATTGAATGCTTACTGCATGCTGGGCACCATTCTCAGCACTTTACCAATATCAATTAGTGCTCTCATCCCTAGACATATTTATCATCTCCATCTTTCAGTTGGGAAAATTGAGGCACAGAGCACACCAGAGTAACATGGTTACACAACTAGTAAGTGGTAGAGCCAGGACTCCCAAACAGGTGGCTTGGCTCCAGATCTTACGTTTTTAACCATCGGGATTTTTAGTATAGTAACTTAGTCACAGGATGGCAAATCTCCAGTTTGTTGGGATTTGATGTGACGAGACCCAAGATTAAGTAAGAAACCTTGTGCTGTTTAAAAGAATCAGATGGGGGGGCACCTGGGTGGCACAGCGGTTAAGCGTCTGCCTTCAGCTCAGGGCGTGATCCCGGTGTTGTGGGATCGGGCCCCACATCAGGCTCCTCCGCTAGGAGCCTGCTTCTTCCTCTCCCACTCCCCCTGCTTGTGTTCCCTCTCTCTCTGGCTCTCTATCTCTGTCAAATAAATAAATAAAATCTTTAAAAAAAAAAAAAAAAAGAATCAGATGGGGCGCCTGGGTGGCTCAGTCAGTTGAGCTCTTGGTTTCAACCCAGGTCATGATCTCAGGGTCGTGAGACTGAGTCCCACATCGGGAGGGAGAACGCTTGAGATTCCCTCTCCCTCTCCCCCTTCCCTTTCCCCCCTCAAATAAATAAATAAATAAATAAATCTTTAGAAAAACAATTAAAGAATCAGACATGTTCCACAGGGATGGTGGAATAGCCTGTGCATCCGAAATACCAATATTGAGAAAAACTGAAAGAATTTGAAGTACATCTCCTTAAGGATTAAGATGAGAGAAAATGGGGGGATGTTGTAGGGAAATACAACATACCTTTTAGTCAGGTAATCTAAAACAGCATTGTTGGCTCAGTTGGTTAAGCATCTGACTCTTGATTTGGCTCAGGTCATGATGTCAGGGTCCGGGTCATGGTGTCAGGGTCATGAGAACAGCCCCAGGTCAGGCTCCACATTCAGCGGGGAGTCTGCTTAAGATGCTTTCTCTCCCTCTCTCTGCCCCTCCCCCTCAATAAATAAATCTTCAAAAAAAAAAAGGGTAGAGGGGCGCCTGGGTGGCGCAGTCATTAAGCGTCTGCCTTCAGCTCAGGGCGTGATCCCAGCGTTATGGGACCGAGCCCCACATCAGGCTCCTCCACTATGAGCCTGCTTCTTCCTCTCCCACTCCCCCTGCTTGTGTTCCCTCTCTCGCTGGCTGTCTCTATCTCTGTTAAATAAATAAATAAAATCTTTGAAAAAAAAAAAAGTAGAAATCTAATGCAAGCCATATATGTAAATTTTCTAGCAGCCACATTTAAAATGGTAAAAAGACACAAATGAAATCAATTTTAGTAATGTATTTTATTTAACTCTACATTTCCAAAATATTACCATTTCAACATGTGATAAACATTTAAAATTATGAGATATTTATCATTCTTTTTTGTACCAAGTTTTTAAAACCCAGCATGTATTTTACACTTAACAGCACATCTCATTTTGCACTGTTGGACTAGCATCATTTCAGGTTCTCAGTAGCCCCGTTGGGTAGTGGCTGCCGTATTGATCAGTGCAGGTCTATAGTAAGAGTCAAGACGCATGCTTGTGGGAGTCTCATTGAGCCAAAAGCTAAGCATGTGTTAAGTTCTTGATTTGCATTTCTGAAAATTTTATTTCACAGAGTACGGGGAGTGAAGAGTTCTGCCACTGGGCAGAAAAGTGACTGACTTTTAGAGGTTGTTACAATCCCAAGAGAAAAAAATTGGGCATAGTCAGATTTAAGAAATCATTCATTCATCAGATATTTAAAATATTTTATGAGTGCTACTGTGGACTCAGAATTGTGCTAAGTATCAGGGTGGATGCCAAGCAGTGTAAGACAGACATGTCCCCTATTTTAATGGAGTAAACAAACATTGAATTATAATGAGGGCTGCAAAGGAAAACTACAGAGTGAATGAGTGCTTAAAAGGGATTCTTACCTGACTCTGTTAAGTGTGAGGGGAGGAGTGGTTTGGGATGCCGTCTCAGAGAAATGACATTTCAGCCTGAAGACTGAGTAGAAGTTGGCCATGAGCAGAGGCAATAGTGAAAATCCTGGGGTGAGAAGGAGCTTAGAGTCTTCAGAGAACAGAAGAAGCAGCTGCTAATGTGGGTGCAATGTGACAGTGAGAATAGCTAACACTTCCAGAGTGCTTACTGAGTATCACCTAATCCTTGTAAAATGTCTATGAAATAGGTATTATTAGTTTCTCGATGTAACAGATGAGGAAACTAAGGCACAGAGAGTTTAAGTAACTTCACCAAGGCTTTATACTAATAAGCAGCAGCAGAACCAGTGTTTAAAAGATCCTAGATGCTCTAACTCAGTGAGAGATTGGGGAGAGATGAGAAGAGTGAGATTGAACCCATGCTAGACGTTTAGGACTTCGGCATACACACAGTAGTAAGGAGCCTTCAGACAGTTCAAGGGGGAGAAGTGTCTACATTATTTCATGGGATTCTGTTAACAGAAAATAGCACGAGGGTTGGAAAAGGCTTCAAAGAGTATTTATACCTTAACCACAAAGGTGCACAGGTGCAAAGAACCAACAAAAGCCAACAAATTGAGATGGGCGATGTTTCCTTCATCCTAGTATACATGGTATGCAGCACGGTGCCTAATAATGTATTATTCATCTTGTTATACATGGTATGTAGTCCTCAGTAATGTTCCAGAGAATGCTAGGCTTCTTCCACCATTGTCCAGACTCTCATGTTTAATTGCAACAACATCCTTATGAAGTAGATACTCTCACCTACATGTTATCAATGAAGAAACTGAGGCCTGGAAAAATTAAGTAACTTGTCCAAGCTCACATAGATAGCAAGCAGTAGAACCAGATTTGAATCCAGGTCTCTGACTCCAGAACCCTGCTTTCTCTTTGCCAGACTACTCCAAGAGTAATGCACTTCAGAGTCAGGGGGATTAAATATCAGGGAACAGAAGTTCCGTGTGAGTGTGGATGTTGGGAGAACACAACTATTTCAGAGATTGTCAGACATTAAAATGGAAGAATCCCTTGGGGAGCCTGTTAATTTAGGTTCCCAAGTCCTATCAACTCAAATTCAGTTGGTCTGGGTGTTGCCCAGGAACCTGCATTTTAATAAGCACCTCAGGCCATTCTGATATACCTGGTCCTTGAATCACACTTCGAAAACTACTGTTCTAGCTGCTTAAATTAATTCTTAGGTTTTCTGGTTCTGATCATTTACATCACGAATGTGAGGAACTCTTTGAGATGATGGTTTGAACACATACCTGTTGACTCTGAAGGATCGTGGATGAGGGAGAATGTTGTGTGAAAGTTCACGTTGAACAAACGTCCCTGGTTTCAAGAGGTAGATTCTGTAAGAACTGGTTGATGAACTAGGTGGGCTGCAGCTTGGCCTTGGGCAGTCAGTCTATCATTCAAAATAACTTTCAAGACAAGGTGGAGAAATGGAAGTGAAACAGTAGTGGAATTAAGCAGCCTACTAATTACTACTAATCTAAAGAACGTTTCTAATACCACAGCCCCTGAATGTGTCCTCCATCTAGTTTGTCCTCCCCTTCCCAACTCACGTAGCAAACCCTGCTCGACCTTCAGTGTCAACTTTTTCCTAAAATCTAGCCTGGGTCAGGTTACTCTGTTGTATGCTGCCATGGAACCACATTCTTCTTCGGTGCTCTTAACTCAGTTTGTAATAATATAGTAATTAGAGTGGTTATTTGATTAATTTTTTTCTCCATTATAGGGTAAACTTTGTGAGAGCAGAGAATGAGAGTTTTTGGTTTCCATGGTATCCTTAGGACCTAGCCCGATGCTTGCATGTAGTTGGCTCTCCATAAATTTGTTGACCAATGAATGAACGCACACTGCACAGTCTCCTTGTCTTTGTCCTCTTTGGACCGGGATGAGGACTTACTGGCATCATGATCAAATTAGCAGGAAATTAAGCTGAAAAGAGATTTGCTAGAAGGCAAAAGAGCACTCTGAGCCTCACAATAGAATAAATGACTGAGTCTATCCAATGTAACAGGACTAATTGAATAATTGTATGCGTCCGAGAAAGCCAGCTGCATGAGGACGGAGTGGAGGATGTGTCTTAACAGCAACACAAGTGAGAATGTCATGAAAGTTCCCTGTGCCAATGGTATGGTAAAGCTTCCAGATAGAACTTAGGAGACTCTGAATCTATGACCGCACGTGGGTCTTGTGTTCCATCTGGCCCCCACATTTTAAGTTGAAAAAGACCAGCCAGAGTTCATAGGCATATGATCTAAGATATAAAATACTGAGGAAACTGGAAACCATGCCGTTTGAGATACACCTAAGGAACTTGGGAGAAGTTTACTGTGGAGAAACAGAGACCCAGGACTGCCCTCAATGGTTGGTAGATTCTCCTCTAGCAGAGGGTCAGACTTCCCTGCGGGACCTTAGGAAGTAAAACCAAAAGGATGGGTCAAGATTATATCAAGAAGACATTTTGGCTCAGTGTAAGGAAATGCCCAACTATGCCAGGTAACTGGAGAAGAGCAAAAAAGGTGGTGAATGGCTGTGCAGGACTCCTTCCAGACTTAAAGAAGCACCTGATCGATGAATGACTTGTTATTACTTGTGACGCTAATACGTGCATTTATCTTTTACATGCCGTTGGGGTAGGTGATCATATTTATAGAGAGGAAACTAAAGCTCAAGCCGAAAGGCTCAGCTATCAAAGTACACTTGCTTTCAAAACAAATCTATTAGAACCCACACCAGCACCCTATCCCCAGATTCCAAGAACAGTTAAAAAAAAAAAAAAAAAGAATATTAGAAAAGCACATGTTGGTGAAAACCTGGTAAAAAACAACTTTCGTGGAAGCACGAAAAATCCAAACAATAAAATAGGCTAGTTTTTCCATAAAGTAGATGAGGAAGGACAGGAACTCTTGAACAACAAAGAGCAGAGATGTTCATAACAGTGAAAAATTAGGAATCACTGGTGAGAAATTCAGAACATAGCTTGAAACAGAGAAGAGAATAAATAAAGCTTGTGAGGGCAATTTCCCTCTTTTATACATTCATTCAACAAATATTTGAACACCTAGTGCGTCTTGGCATTGTGCTAGTTGCTTAGGGATACAGCAAAGAAAAATATATAGACAGTTTCTACCTCCCTGGAGCTTCCAGACCTATAAGGGAAACAGACATTACAAAATCCACAAATTCTTCATTATAAACTGGTGGGTGCTATGAAGAACTACAGACTGCTTCGTGAGTGCCTGACAGACGTACCTAACAGTGTAGGGAACCATCGAAAGTGTCATCCATTAAACCCAGAATCGCCAAAATTTTAGTCCTAGAAGATGGACTGAGCAAGCGTTCCCAGTCGTTCTTATGGTGCTGACCCATGGGCACGCGTTCTCCCCTGTGTAACCCAGCTCACTTGGGCCCCAGACTCCCTTTGGTGTTTCCTGTGTAGCTGAAACAGACTGGTGTTTGGAAAAAAGTCTTCACTAACTACCAAAGAAGAACAAGAGGAAAATAGTACCGAGATTAGTATTAAGATTATCTCACCTTGAGAAGAGTAGTACTGATGATTAGTTTTAATTTTTCTTTTTTTTAAGTAGGCTCCATGCCCAGCGTGGAGCCCAACATGGGGCTTGAACTCACAACCATGAGATCAAGACATGAGTTGAGATCGAGAGTTGGACACTTAACCAACTGGGCCACCCAGGCACCCCCTGATTATTAGTTTTAAACATCAGCTTTGCTCTGCTTAGAACATACGGTGGATTCCCTTATTCAGCAAAATCATATGGCGCATCTAATGTGCCCAGCACTACTGTAGGCTCTGAAGATAGAGTGATAAAACAAGACTGCTGAACTCGGGTATCCTTCCTATTCTGATAACACTCCAAGCCCCAGCCCATCCTTTTCTAGATAAGAACCTTGGCATGGATCCGGCATCAGCAGTTAGACAAGAGTGGGCAACCATCTTACACCCACACCAGCTCAGTCGGTTCTGAGAGAGAGCTTGACTGGTTTATGAGAGCATCCCACCTTGAGACCAAGGGCCAGGCAGAGGGCAAGTAACAGCTGCTGTTTCCTTCTTTGCCAGTAGATCCCTTTTCTGTTTCTAGCATCTTGGCAATAAGGGTGTACAATCTGATGGGACCTTTTGGGGGAATGGTGGTTAGAAGTGATGGTAAATACCTATATCTGATTTTTCCAGTTAACTGGGAAATCATTCTGCAGCTTACCGGTTTCCAGTGCTATCTTAGCCATCCTTGACACCATTTTGCTACTTTCCAATTAATCACCAATTTTTGTCTTCTTCCAAAGATTCCTTAAAATGGCAGCTAAGCTCACTTGTCTTGAAAGTTTTAGTTCAGCTGACTTTGTGTGTGTGTGTGTGTGTGTGTGTGTGTGTGTGTGTGTGTGTGTAAAACCAGCTTTCTCAATGAAAGGCAGTACTGGCTTTACATTCTGGCACAACTGCTGTCTCATGGGGGGACCAGTCTCAAACAGTTCACAGAATGGCTGCTTTGAGTAGCTCTGGTCTAGGCCACTGTCATCTCCCCTGCTCCTTAGGGGATCTTTCTAGGGCATCCCCAGAAGGAGTTTTTTTTTAATGCAGATATAATGTTAACTGCTCTGCTGAAAAAAAGTTCAGTAGCTTGCCCTAACTCTGGTGATAAAATCCAGAATCCTGGCCAGCACCTACCTGAGCCCAGTGTAGGGAAACAGTATAAGAGAGAGTTACGTGATTTTAGGTTAGTATGGAGACCTAACAAAATAATACTGAATCACATGTTTAAATTGTTTTTCTTTCTAATTATGCCAGAGCATCCTTTCTGCCTGTAGAGACTCATCACGTTCCTTTTTTTTTTTTTTTTTTTAAGATTTTAGGGACACCTACCTGGGTGGCTCAGTCAGTTAAGCATCTGCCTTCGGTTCATGTCATGATCCCAGGGTCCTGGGATCGAGTCCCACATTGGGCTCCCTGCTGCAGGAAGCCTGCTTTTCCCTTTCACACTCCCCTTGCTTGAGTTCCCTCTCTCTCTGTGTCGCTCTCTTTTAAATAAATTAAAAAAAAAAAAAGAGTAAGAAAGAGAATGGGGGGGCAGAGGGAGAGGGAGAAGCAGACTCTCCCCTGAGCAGGGAGCCCGATGTGGGGCTCGATCCCAGGACCCCAAGACCATGACCTGAGCTTAAGGCAGACACTCAGCCGACCTAGCCACCCAGGTGCCCCAAATCTTTTCTGCTCTTTCCCCAGTTTTATCCATTTGTCACTCTCAGTCATTGGATGGTGTGGCTCATGAGGTCTGGGTTTGACCTCTGATCCTCTACCCACTAATTGTGTTAAACCATTTCACTGTTTTGGGCCTCAAGTTTTTTTTCTGTTAAATGTTTTATGTGCAGACTGAATGAGCTTGTGTGAAGAGCCTTGTATTGTGCCTGGTAATAACCTGTAATAGTTAACTTTTATCAGATTCTTTGTAAGTGCCAGGCACAGTGCTGCGCTCCCCACGTACCTGATTTCACTTAAGCCACTTAACAACACTAGATCGGTATTGGGATTAGATCATTTCACAGATGAGGGCACTGAGGCTTGCGGAGGTTAAGTACCCTTTCCCCAGCCTCACAGGCTACTAAGAGGCCGAATTGGGATTCATGCCAGATTGTCTGAGTCTGAAGTTCTTGCACTGAGCTTCTCCAGGATCTGTTAAATAAAGTATAGGTGCTCAAGGAATGGGAATGCCTTCCCTCTTCTTGCCTTCTGCTCTCACCCATGCCACGTCCCAGGGGCTGTTTCTGTGTCTTTTGCTGTGTGCCTACTGTCCTGGAGAAGAAAGGCCTTTTTCATCTTTAGTCGTGGCATCTCTGCTCTCCACTCTCCTCTCTGCCCCCAGGCACCCTTCCTTAGTATTTTTCTAGGGCTTTTTCTTTTTTTTTTTTTTTTAAAGATTTTATTTATTTATTTGACAGAGATAGAGACAGCGCGAGAGAGGGAACACAAGCAGGGGGAGTGGGAGAGGAAGAAGCAGGCTCATAGCAGAGGAGCCTGATGCGGGGCTCTATCCCATAACGCTGGGATCACGCCCTGAGCCGAAGGCAGACGCTTAACCGCTGCGCCACCCAGGCGCCCCTAGGGCTTTTTCTATTTCTTCTTCCCATTTCCCCATTTAGGGGGAAAAGACCTTCCCTTCCTTTCCATACCACGTTTCTTAACAGGCAGTCCCTGGCCTCTGTTCATTTGTCTTCTGCCACTCTCATCAGTGCTTGCAGCCTGGCATCTCCCCCTGACCTGTCAGGGACCCAGGATGAGCAATTTGCAATTTGTCTAAACCAGGAGGACAGTAATCGTTTCATCGGAGGTGAAAGTAAGAGAATAAAGGAATTTCAGATAAACCTTGATCAGGAGGAAACCTTGGGGGAATTCAGACCAGTAGACCCTTGTTTTCTGCGTGAGAGAGTAGGCGAGTTTATCTGCTGGGACCCCAGGGGTTGAGAGATCGGGAAACATTCAAGGGGGAACAGGAGAGGTTGCTCACCAGGGAGAAGTGAAGGATGGGTAAAGGCCTGTCCAAGGTGGCACGGCAAGGTGACAAGTTTCTTTGTGTCAAAGTGCAGCTGGCGTGATATATGTGCAGATAAGAGAGAACGTTGAATCCATCCTGAGTCAAGATCTGTCGGGGCTGGTGAGTGGAAGGACAAGGATTCGGATAAGGGAGCTTATGCTGGGCAGGACACTGTTGAGTTAACAGCCTGTGAGGCAGTAGTGGGAAAGGTCTAGACTGCTGACCACTAAGAAGTGTGGAGGCTGGGAAAAGTGTAGGTTATGACCCAAAGAAGTTGAATTTTGAGGCATTCAGCAGGCTTATTAGTCATCCAGTGAAGAGTCCTTTAGTGGCCTCTGTGGTCAAGGCTTCTTAGGAGGAAGTGTCCAGCATTATTGAGTATCTGCTCTGTTACGAGCAATTTACTACACATAGCGACACAAAAAATAGAACAAGACACAGTCCCTGCCCTCAAGAGCTCATAGCTTATAGGAGAAACACCTTAACGTTCGATAATGTGAAAAGGTCACTTCCTCAGCACTGAAGCCCACGTGGGGGAGTGGGAGCGGAGAAGCGAGTCCTTGGGAACCCCTTGCACTGAGGCGGGAGTTAACTTTTCACCTCTGCTGCCTTGCCTCTCACTTATGTATTGTGAACTCCTTGGGCAAGTTCCTTGCGCAGTGATCTGCGGATACTAGGAACTCAGTGAATCGTTAGAGATTTTTAAATGTCTCTTTGTCTGCAGGTAGAAGAAGCTGGGCAGGTGTTCCTGTTGATGAAAAAGGACTATCGAATCTCCCGAAATGTCCGCCTGGCTTGGTTCCTCGATCACCTGCATCAAACTGTGCAGGCCACACCCCAGGAGATGCTGGTGAGGCCCAGAAGCACAGGATGTGACAGGCCGGCTCAAAAGAATCTGCTTTTTTAAGAGGGTCCTAGAAACGGGAGGGGAGACTAATTCTGAGGGGTCCGATTCTAGGATGGGCAAGTGACTTTGCCCACAAGATGATTCCACAGGGGAAATGTTGTTTACTTTTCCAGACAGGAAGAATATATGGTTGGCTTGCAGGAGGTGGGGCCAGTGGTTTGCCGTTTTGGATATAGCAGTTCAGGTCCTGGAAATACAAGGGGGACTCTTCCCAGACCCTTTCCTTTTCTCTCTGTCCTAATTGTCAGCTCCAGTCTGAGCAGGAGTTGGAAGTCCTCAGTGTCCTGCCCCCTGGGTGGCAGCCAGATGAACCAGTGGTCCCAAGGCCATTCCTCCTTGTACCTTCCACGCGGGTCACCTTCCTGGCTTGGCAGTATCGATTTGTCATTGAGCTTGACCTTAGCCCGTCTACTGGCATTGTGGTAAGGGGTTGGGGGGAGACAGCGGGAGGAAAGGAGGGAGCAGGGGGTGAGGGAGAGAGGGAGAGGCCTGAGAGAAGTGGAAAGGGATCCCAGCCTACAATTGGAGGAAGGAAACAGGCCTTTAAATGGTGAGTGTTGAAAGATCCCCTCCATCCATGGCACCATGTTTGGGGGTGTGATCAACCTTCAGAAAAGAATTCCCATGGAAGCTGCTCGTTTCTGCCCTCTGCTCAGGGCTGCTTATGGTCACACTTGAGAAATCTTTCTCTGCATTGCCCTCAGGATGATTCCACAGGAGAGATCTTGTTTGATGAAGTTTTCCATGCCCTCTCCCGCTGCCTAGGCGGGCTGCTTCGACCCTTCCGTGTGCCCGGATCTTGCATCGACTTCCAGCCTGAGATCTACATAACCATCCAGGCCTACTCCTCAATCATTGGCCTGCAGGCCCACCAGGTAGTACATCCTTTCCCCAAGTCTGTATGCTCAGACCTCATTTCTGATAGTCTACTGACCAAGTCCTTGTCCTGTCGCTGCGGTCTGCGCCCAAAGTCCCCGGCTCTGCCAGCTTCTTGGAACCCTTTACTAGTCATCTCGGAGGCTCTCTCCTCTAGAGAAGTATCTGTTCCTCTGCTCTTCAGGAGCCTTCTCATGAGCTTGATTGGACAAATGCCTCTCTCTCTCCTTCTGTAAGTCTGTGGTTCTAGCCCTTGGATGTCTGTTTTACCACTCTACCACCACCAGCCTCCTAATTTGATTAGAAAATTTGCTTGTATCCTGACTCCTGCCACGACCCCTGGGAGATGATCTTTTAGAATAATTTTATGATTTTGAAATATAACAAATACCCAGAAACATAATTTCTCCCAAGGACAGAGAGGGTCATTTTCTGTGAGGGCCCTGTGAACTGCTGGGTGTTACGCTGACCATACAGATGACAAGGCTTATCCACCACCAAGCAGGCCAGCACAAGACACTCCTTTTGGACAATGGCCAAGTCTGTTACTGGAATATCTGGGACTTAGATAAGCAGTGGCCCAATTTCCCCTCATCTGCTCTTAACCACCCTCAACTCACTCGTAGGGGCTTACCCTGAAACTGTCCCTGATGGCCATGTTGTCACCTTAGCTGTCAAACTGGCTTTGAGACAGGGATGCGAGGAACAGCACCTGAGTGTCTGAAATCTGCAGGGCGTTTGGTGCTTGTCTGGGTCCCAGCCCTGTGCTGTGGCTTCCAGTGCTCTCCCAGCACAGCTGCTAGGACCGTTGGTTGTAGGCAGCATCCCCGGGTGGAGGCTGGGCTTCGCAGGCACCAGGAGCCAAGACAGGGATGGCACAGGTGTTAGGTAATCACTCAACGTTCAGTTTATCTTGGAAGATGCTTACGAAGCCCGATCTGCGCAAGACCTGGGCTACGTCCTGGAGTCACAGATGAATCAGACACTGTCCCTGTCCTGATGGGAGGAGTTGAGAGTTTAGTTGGGGGGGGGGGAGACAGATATTGAAGGAGGTAATTTCAGTTGAATGTGATAAGGACACTGATAAGTAATGACTTAGGTGCTGTGGGAGCAGGAGCACCGAGAAGGACACCCAGCCAAGCCTGGGGCTGTGACAGGAAAGACTTTCACACAAAGAGGCATTTGAACTGAGTCTTGAAGGAAGGATCGAGGTTAACCCTTCAAAGAAGGGGAAATGGGCTTTCCAGACAGAGGGGCTCAAAAGCAAAGCCACAGAGCTATGAGACAGCGCTCCCAATCACAGGTGTCCTTTGACACAGTAATTTTGTAATTCTGTTTGACGTAGTAACACTGGATGTGGGGGTGGGGAGTGGTAGTAAAGAGGAGACAAGAGAGATAAGTGGAGGGACACCTGGCTGGCTCAGTCGGTGGAGTGTGCAACTCTTGATCTCAGGGTTGTGAGCTCGAGCTCCACGTTGGGTGTAGATATTATTTAAAAATAATATCTTTTAAAAAGAGAGAGAGAGATAAGTGGAGGCAGAATTACGAGAGGCTTTGAATGTCACGGCTAAGAACTTGTCCTTTGTTCTGTAGACGAGTTCAGCATGGTGATGACCAGCACTGAATTGGATTCATATACCCTGTATGTGCTTGCTGGCTGTGGGCCCTTATGCAAGCGACTTAACCTTTCTGCACATCTGTGTCTTTTCTCCAAAATAGGGATATTAACGGGACCAATATTATATGGTGACTGAGTTCATGTATATCAAGCACTGAGAACAGTGCCTGCCACATAGAAAACATGCAAAAATGTTAGCTATTAAAACTGTTCACTGTTGGGGCGCCTGGGTGGCACAGTGGTTAAGCGTCTGCCTTCGGCTCAGGGCGTGATCCCGGCGTTATGGGATCGAGCCCCACATCAGGCTCTTCTGCTATGAGCCTGCTTCTTCCTCTCCCACTCCCCCTGCTTGTGCTCCCTCTCTCGCTGGCTGTCTCTATCTCTGTCGAATAAATAAATAAAATCTTTAAAAAAAAAAAAAAAAAAAAAAAAACTTTAAAAAAAAAAAAAAAAAAAAAAAAAAACTGTTCACTGTTAATAAAACTATTAAAAATGGAAGGTTTTTAAATGGCCAGTAACGCGATCAGATTTGTACATTGGGAAGATGGATTGGAGGACAGCTTCTGTGCTGGGGGGGTGGGCAGAGGGTGAGCGCAGCCCTGGGGAAGAGGCGGGCCCTGAACCAGGGCAGCAGCTGTGGGGAAGGAAGAGTCTTACTCAGGTTACCCCTCCCCGGCCCAGGGTCAGCCCCCACCCCGTCTCTAAAGCTCCCCAAGATATATCGTGCTGTTCCTTAAAGCAAAACAAAACAAAAGATCATAAGAATAAGGTATGTCCATTGAAGGAAATTTTAAAAATACATAAAATATAAAGAAAACCAAAACTCACCCATAATACACCACCCAGAAACAAGTACTATGAACGTTTGATGGAATGTTCTTCTTGTCTTTGAGTACTTGTTTATCCTCCCTCACTACCACCCCTCCTTCCAAAGAGAGGAGAAACATCAGGCCATTTGCATGGTTTGGCATCCTGCTTTTTTAGTGTATAATCTGGGCATTTTTCCTTGTCAGTAAGTATTCTTTGAAAGTACGATTTTTAATTGCTGCCGAGCTTAATATTTTATCACATTTTATCATTCTGTATTTGGCCAAACCCTACTGTTGGACTCTTGGGTTGACCCACTTTTCATTCTTATAAACAGTACATTCCAATCCTATAAACAAACAGATGTGAACATCTTTCTCACCTTAGAACCCCAGTTCCTACTATTCCTCTGATTCTGTTTTTCTTCTCATAGGCAGGCCTGTGAACGTACAGAGGCCCCCTCTCCCCTCTTCTGCCTGTGACCACCCATTTCCCCAGCCCCGAGTAGGGAGTGAAGGGGTAGTTGTTGCCCAGGAGGGCAGGGGCAGGGGGTAGTGCGCATGTAAGAACCTGGTGGGAGCCTGGCAGAGAGGAGAGATCACAGGGGCTTCCAGGCCTGTGTGAAATTTCTAGGATGAGGGCACTTTTTTTATGTTGAAAGAAGGAAAGGAACCCCATGGAGAAAGAATGAAGGTATTAGATATTAGACAAAAGGCCCAAGATTGGTTGGAGAGATTAGCTTTGGGGGAAAAAGGCGGAGGAGGAGTCTTTTCTTCTCTCAAAAGAACAACAAAAACATAGATGTAAACATTGGGCAGACTTTGTGGGTATTTTCAGTGGATTGGAGAGTAGTACACCCTTGGGATTATGGTGAGCCAGCAGTTCCCATTGGCTGGTTTCCTTTCTCTGTGAAGAGGTGGGTGGGCGTTACCTGCTGAGGGGAAGGAGAAGGAAGGAACACTCACTAGGAAGATGATTTTGAACCTGAAAGGGAAAAGGTCCAGAGCCGCTTCTGTGTGCCCTGCTTAGAAATCAACAAGAAGGGCGCCTTGGTGGCACAGCGGTTAAGCGTCTGCCTTCGGCTCAGGGCGTGATCCCGGTGTTATGGGATCGAGCCCCACATCAAGGCTCCTCCGCTATGAGCCTGCTTCTTCCTCTCCCACTCTCCCTGCTTGTGTTCCCTCTCTCGCTGGCTCTCTCTATCTCTGTCGAATAAATAAATAAAATCTTTAAAAAAAAAAAAAAAGAAATCAACAAGAATAAAAAAGTATGAGTCAGAACGAGAAAAGCTTGGCCAGGCTGAGGTGGGGCAGTCTGGTGACCTGAGATGGAAAATCTTAGGGCACCCCCATGTGGGAGTTTGGGGAAACCCAGTGTGCAGGACCAAAAGCAGAGGAAGATTGTGAACCCAGATTAAGGTCATGAATGGCCTGGTATCCCTGATGGAGTAGATGATCTGATAAGAGAGGAACTGGCTGTGGATTTAGCTGACTTGAGATTCTGGGCGAAAAGTCAGGATTGCCTAGAGGGAGCTGTGGAGAATAAATAGGGAGACCAAAGGGGGACTTTCCAGTGTCCCCCTGATGCTCATATCTGGTCTTTTCCTTTTGCTTCTCAGGTGCTGGTGCAGGGCTGCCTTTTGGACCCTTCCCAGCGGGAGGCGTTCCTGCAGCAGGTATACGAGCAGCTCTGTCTCTTTGAGGATAAAGTGGCCACCATGCTGCAGCAGCAGTACGACCCCCAGAGTCAGGTATGTGCGAGAGAAAGCAGGTGGAGGCCACTTAGAAAGAGGAGCTATTAAGGGACAGAAGGGAGAGAGGAGGGACAAGCCCCAGCATGGAGGGAAGAGGGCAACAAAAGGGGCGAGTAGGCGGAGGGAGCCAAGGATAGAATTGCTGGTGAGTGCACATGACAGGTTCCCTGCTGGAGGAGGGCTCACCTCTGTGCCCCAAGGCACACACTCTTGCTGGGGGAAAATGTGAAAGCCATTTGCCTGTGTGTTTTCAGTCCTAGAACTCCTCCCCCACTGGATCCGAGAAGGTGATCATGGGGGGCTTTGTTCTCTAGGACTTTGTACAGTCAGGGATAAAGCTGCTTGGACTCATTGAAATGCACTGCTCATTCCTTTGGGTATCCTAAAGTAGCCAAGGAAATTAAGTCATACCTGTGTGAAGACTTAATACGATTGACGTAGAGAATATTTCTTCATAGTGATGGGAAACTCTGGGTAAGGGGCCTCGTCGACAAAAGGTGGGGAACCCTGCTCCAGTATAATCTGGTGCTCCATCTGGGGCCAGACTCCCTGTCCATCTGCGTGTCAGCATCTAAGCACACCCTGGGAGAGCAAGCACAGTCAGGACTTGGCTATGTAGGGGGGGTTGGGGTTAGGATTAGGCCTGTCTGGCCTGGCCAGTGCTAAGCTATAAATTCTTGGCTGTGGGTGGGATAGTAATGCCATCTGTCCAATTCTGTCTCCTCTGTAATTTGGGCCAGGCAGAGGACCAGTCCCTGGACTCAGGGGAGCCTCCGGGCCGGAAGGTGGGAGTCTCCATGGTGACAGCTGACCTCGGGCTGGTCAGTATGATTCGTCAGGGCATCTTGGCACTGCAGTTGCTCCCCTCAAACTCCAGCGCAGGTCAGTAGAAGGAATGTTGCTGGGGTTGGGGCAATAGGAGGGTATAAGAAGGGGACGTTACCAGTATTGATTGAAGTTCCAGGGCACCAGTGGGTCCCCGGGAAGAGGATCTATCTCCCTGTTTGAGGTGAATGTGAATGAGTGTGTCTCTCCAGTACTCTCAGCTCTGACAACCATCAGGGACCCTAGTGGGGATGCGCAGTGCTCCAAGTAGTGCTCCGCATCACTTTGGACACTGGGACCCAGCACTCAGGAGGGAGAAGCAGGACGGAAGGGAAGAAGGAAGGGTGTTTGTGGATCATAAAACGCATCGGTTGGTGGCACCGAGGTCCTCAGGGCCCCATCAGTTGGATGCCTCCCTGTGACTTTGATCTGGTCAGCGTCCCCAGGCCTGTCTGATGTTTCCTGCTCCAGGTATCATCGTGATCACAGATGGCGTGACCAGTGTCCCTGATGTTGCTGTCTGTGAGACGTTGCTGAACCAGCTTCGCAGTGGCACCGTGGCTTGCTCCTTTGTGCAGGTGAGGGCTTTCTAGGAAGGAGGGGAGGGAAGCGTGGTACGTCACAAAGATGGACATGGCTGGTTACTTTCCTACAGGTGACGATTTCCCACATAAAGCCAATAACGTAGTTGCCTGTGTGTTAGTGGGGGGAATAGGTGTCGTGTCTAAAACAGGAATAGGTGGCGGTGGTGGGAGAAGACTCTCATCTTCGTCCTTAGGACGTGGGGAGACGTCATGTTCTAGGAAAAAGAGTGCTGAATTTGAAGTCTGACACTTCTGTCCAGCCTCATCTCTTCCGTTAGATTACTTATCACTGTTTTGATTGCAAGGATCAGAAAACCCAACTCAAAGTCGTTTAAGCAAAGGAAGGAATAGGAATATTCAGCAAACCACAGCCAATTTGGATTGACGGGCCGTAGGGTGGGAAGCAAAACGCTGTGGGAGACAGGCCGCAGGGCAGGCATTGGCCAGAACGTGAAAAGCTGGTTGCGCTATATTGAGGCGCTTCAGGATAATTCTTTGGGTGATGCAGGTAAGCACAAGGAAAGTCACTAGTTGGGTTTATGTTTTATGAAGGTCTCTCTTGGTGCTGTGTGAAGGCAGAAGTGGAGGCAGGGGGGTTATTAATTGCAGTGCTCAAGGTGAGAGAGGAACAGGGCTTAAATTAGGGGAATAAAAGGTAGGAGACAAGGGGATAGAATTGAGAAAATGAAGAGGTAGTCAGCATGACTTACAGTTAGCAAGGTGTGAGGAGTGAGCAAGAAAGGGGTCAAGGATGTCTCCAAGTTTGGGAAGTCAGTGGTGACTGGGTAACTGGCGGAGCAAACGGGAAGAGAAGCAGTTGGGGTCGACTGAGAACAAGATGAGGAAACCAGGTTTGTGCATGTTGCGTTTGAGGCACCGGTGGGTCAACAGAATAGCAGCTGAAGGCATCATCTTTGGAGTTAGACATGCTTGGCCTGAATCCTGGCTCCACTTGCTAGCTGTGTGACATTGGGCACATCACTTGATTCTTGGTCGGGTTCATTTGTGAGTGGAGATTATGACAGTGCCTCCCTCGTTGGGCGGGACCATGCATTTAAAGTGCTCAGCAGAGTGCATAATTATGTCATAGACGGCTGCTATTCATAGCAGGTAGCAGTTGGATATGCAGATCTCGTACTCAGGAGACAGCGCTAGTTGAGAGAGTTAGGATTTGTCAGCCTGCAGATGCTAATTGAGCAGAGAAGAGGGCCCCTGAAGCACCTTAGGGAATACCAGTGTTGAGAGGTCTTTCATAAGAAGGGGGCCCACCAAAGAATGAAGGGAAAGAATCAGACAAGAACCAGGAGATTCTCATGTCAGAGAAGTCCGGGTTTGGGGAAGAAAGGAGCAGTTAACAGTGTGAGATGCAGTGGACAGGTCGGGTAAAATGAGGAATAAGAAGTACCCTCTTGATTTGGTGATGAAGAGGTCACCGGGATCTTATCCAGGCCATTTTGGTGAAGAGGTGGCAAGGGAAGTGATTACAGTGGATGGAAGAGCGGATGGGAGAGAAGGAAGCGGAGACAAGCAGACATGAGGACTGTGGCTGTTCCGATTGAGCGGGGGCAGGAGAAGATGGAAGCTGGAGGGGAGTGCAGGGCGGAAGAGGCAGGTGCTTTGTTCTGTCAGTTTGTTTTCTATGCTAGAGCCTTCAGCCCGTTTCTGAGGACCGGTGAGGAAGCAGAGTTTGAAAATAAGGGAAAGAAAAGGAAGCCTGATGGAGTAAAGTCTCTCTGTTGACAAGAGGGCACTGGCTCAAAGAAGTAGATAAGGGTCTCTTTGGGAGTGGAAAGGAGTCATTTCTTCCTTTGAAACTAGAAGGATAGAAGTGACGATGGGGATAAATTCAGCGGAGGGTTTCTGGTCCCTCTCTGAAGGAAGAGGTGAGGGTGAGTACTGTGAGGAGGGGCAGCCAGCACTGGGGAGAACAGTGTTGAGGACAGCCCTGAAGGACCTGCTGGGCTGGGTGTCGTGTGTTCCCATGTGGCGCCAGCCTAGACAACGGTGCACCTTTCTCCCTTTGAGATCCCCTGGCTAGGTGGCGATCCTGTTTGGAGTTTGGAGGTTGAAGGAGAGTCCAGTCAAGAGGGCAGGGATAGCTTGGAGAGCAGAGGTTCAAGGGCTGGCAGTCTTAATGAGGTCAAAGAGCAGCAGGAGTGGGAGGATGGAAGGAGTCCCGAGGAGTACAGTTGTGTGTAATCAGTAGAATGTGGCAACTGAAATTGCGAAAGTGAAGTGGTTCCAAGAGAAGCCAGGGGCCAGGGTGTAGGCAGCGGGCAGGCGAGTGGAATAGAGAGGATTCCTGGAGATGAGAGGTCAAGGAATTGAATGAAACATCTCAAGTTGGTCTGTCACCATTTTCTGTCAAGGGCCAGCTAGTAAATATTTTAAGCTTTGCTGGCCGTACGGTTGTCACAGCTGCTCAGCTCTGCCTTTGTGTAGTGTCAAAGCAGTCATAGGTAAGGTGAATGGGCATGGCTGTGTTCGAATAAAACTTCATTTACAAAAACAGGTGATGTGCTAGATTAGACCCACAGCTTGTATGTCGTTTGCCGACCTCTGATCTGTGGATTTAGTGTTCCCGATATGGTCCATGGGCCGGCAGCATTGGCATCGCCCGGGAGCTCTTTAGAAATGGGAAATCTTAGGCCCATCCCAGACCTACTGCATTTTAAGAAAAAATCCCCAGGCATTTTGTATCTACCCTAAGGTTTGAGAAGCACTTTGTTAGAGACACTGAAGTCTCTCCGGTGGTAACAGGAAATCAGTGAACCACTTCTCAAAATGTTTAGTGAGTGGTGTAGTCTGGCGTTTGATGTTCTGCAGAGGGGTGTGGCCAGATGGTGGGGCTTCAGCCAGGGCCCAAGGGAAGGAAAGCTGCAGAGCCATGGTCTGTCTCGGGAGAACACTGACCCACTTCCCGTTCTGTGGTCCCCAGGGCTGGGAACGGCCACCAGCCCAGTCTCTTCCACTCTTTTTGTACTTCCTTCTCGGGTTCCTGTTTTGGTGCTAGGCCTCTAATTGCTCATTTTCTCTAGGTGGGAGGAGTTTACTCTTATGACTGCAGTTTTGGCCACGTGCCCAACGTGGAATTGATGAAGTTTATCGCAATGGCTACATTTGGTTCTTACCTGTCCACTTGTCCTGAGCCGGAGCCAGGCAGCCCGGGTCTGACTGTCTACCACCGGGCATTTCTCCTCTACTCCTTCTTGCGCAGTGGGGAAGCCCTGAACCCCGAGTATTACTGCGGTGAGGGGCAGACTGGGGCCAGGGGTGGGGGGCCAGGGAGTGTAGCACAGACCTGGAGGTGATGCAGGAATGGGTCCCTGGGGGGGACTGGGGCTGACTGTTCTGGTGTGGTTCTCTCCCCTGCGATGGCAGCATAGCCTCCCCCCCACCCCCAGCTCTCTGTCAGCTCACATGTAGCCACCTGCCTCTCCCCCACCTCGCTGGTCTTCTAGGCTCTCAGCACCGCCTGTTTAATGAGCACCTGGTCTCTGCAAGCAGCAACCCTGCCCTGGCTCTGCGCCGAAAGAAGCACACCGAGAAGGAGGTGCCCGCTGACTTGGTCAGCACTGTGTCTGTACGCCTTCGAGAGGGTTACAGTGTCCGCGAGGTCACACTGGCCAAAGGTGAGGGTCAGTAGGCCCTGCCCCGTCGCTCGAGTCTCAGACCTGCCAGACAAAGTGGAAGGCACTTAGGTATCAACCGTGAAATTCTGCTCGTCGTTGGAGACAGTGGGTTCTGAGCTGCCTTCAGGGCCTCGTTCTCTCAGCGTTGAGCCTCCCGTTTCCATCTCCTTTGTCAGAGGGGGGGTCAACAGAGGGTGGTGTGGTGTCCTGACCATGGCTCTGTTTTCACATCACTCCTGCAAACTTCTGTTTGTGGTAGTTGGCAGGCTCTAGGCCTGAAATCTCTGGAACCGTGCTTGGAACCTTTAGCCAGGCTAGAGTTCCAGGAGGTAGGTGGGGGTTTCGGAAAGAACTCAGTCCCGGGTTGGAGTCCTATGCCCTCTTCCCCTGACTAGCCTCCCGCTTCCCCTGAAGGAGGGTCTCAGCTGGAGGTGAAGCTCGTACTGTTGTGGAAACACAACATGCGCATCGAGTACGTGGCCGTGGCGCCCTGGCCCCTGGAGCCTGAGGGCCCTCGAGGAACACGGGTGGAAGTGACAATGGAAGGGGGCTATGACATTCTGCACGACGTGTCCTGTGCACTGAGGCAACCCATTCGCTCACTGTATCGTACCCATGTTATCCGACGGTTCTGGAACACGCTACAGAGGTGAGTGAGGTCACCCACCGCTCAGTGAGTGATGCCCCGTTTGTTGGTGGGGGGGCAGAGGTGTGAAAATGGGAGCTAGTGAGAGCCCCACTGAGGCCCAGGCTTGTGTCCAGTGTCCCATGTCCCCCTGGGGCTCCCTTCCTCTGTGCCCACCGGAGTTAGGGGTGGCTCAGGGTTGGCCCTTTCTCTGCAGCATTAACCAGACGGACCAGATGCTAGCCCACCTTCAGTCCTTCTCTTCAGTCCCAGAGCATTTCACGCTTCCTGACAGCACCAAGAGTGGAGTGCCGCTCTTCTATATCCCGCCCGGCTCCACCACCCCGGTGAGTGGCTCTGATGCTCGTCAGCCCTGCTCCACGCCCACCCAGGCTCGGACTGGCACAGCTTCTGGAGCCCAGAGCCACCTTCTTCCTTCCCTCTCAAGTCTGAGGCACGTAAACCAGAATTCCTAAGCTTTAGCTTTGAGAACAATTCTCCTCCCTCCTTCCAAGTTCCTGGCAGAGAAGGATCTGTAGAGAGAGGCTGTCCTCAGCAGACCACGCGGCTTGGAGAACGTGGAGGTGCCCACGAGCCCCTTCACCCCATCTCCACATGGCGTATTCTGGCCTCCCCCGGCATCTTCACCCATTTCCCACCAGTGCCAACCACCATGAACTGTGCACTTCCCGAGGACCAGAGCTTCCTTTGTCCTGTGCTGACTTCACACTCGGCCCGCGGACGTCAGCCTCATGCTACCAGGCGGTGGCTTATGCTGGCACGCAGCAGCCGCACCCTGAGCTCCTGCCGTCCCTCAGCTGCTGTCCTCCTCAGGCAGTGATGGACACACGGCAAGCTCTGTCCTTTGCCTGAATGTAGCTGAAAGGGCTACCCAGTCTGTCTCTGGGCTCCTCCCAATCTGGCCTTCGTCCTAGAGGCCTCTGGGTTTTGCTTCTGTCCTAGGCTAGACTCTGAGCTCCTCTCTGACCCCCGGACCCCACGGTCCTGTTGGCCGTTTGGCCCTTGTGCTGTGTTTCACCACGGATGCCCCTAAAAGCAGCGCTTGCCGTCCCCAGGTGCTCTCCCTTCAGCACAGTGGGTCTGACTCCTCGCACGCCCAGTTTGCGGCCTACTGGAAGCCTGTGCTGTCCATGGACGCCAACTCCTG
Organism: Ailuropoda melanoleuca; assembly: GCF_002007445.2. NCBI lineage: Eukaryota > Metazoa > Chordata > Mammalia > Carnivora > Ursidae > Ailuropoda > Ailuropoda melanoleuca. The sequence goes on from NC_048219.1 coordinate 19,911,082, forward strand.
GCAGCGCTGGCTGCACATGCACCGCCTGGTGCTCATCCTGGAGCACGACACGTGCGTGTCCTCTGCGGGCTAAAGGGACGGGGTGGGGGGGCGATGGGGAAGGGGGGCGGCCAAGGAGCCCTCACTCACCTCAGCCAAGGAAAACTGATGACCCTTCCCTAGCCTTCCCAGTTACCCATCCCCACATCCTCAGATGGGACTGGGCAGAGAGGGACAGCGGTCTGTGCTTTGCCCCCAAGCTCGGGGCTTCCCGGTCTGACTTGGGCCCACACCACTCTTCCAGCCCCATCCCCAAGCACTTGCACACCCCCGGCAGCAACGGACGCTATAGCACCGTGCAGTGCAGGATCTCACACTCCTCGCTGACCTCTCTGCTTCGGGACTGGAGCAGCTTTGTGCTGGTCGAGGGCTACTCCTACGTGAAGCTGCTCTCCAGGTGTGCAAAGTGACGGCCCCTCGTGCCTCCTGCCCCCCTGCATCCCATGTCTCTTCCTCTAACCCCAAACCTCACCGCTCTTCCCCCTCCCACCCACTGACTCCCAGCCTAGAGCTTCTCACTGACCCCCATTTCTCCCTAGTGCCCCCGACCAGCCCCCCTCCTCCTTCTACATGGTCCGCATCATTTCCAAGGCCCCGTGCATGGTCCTTCGCCTGGGTTTTCCCATCGGCACACCAGCCCAGGCCCGACACAAGGTGAGCCGGGCCCTGACTGACTCCGAGACGTGGGAGCCCTGGAGGGTGGCCTGGCTCTTTCTCTCCACACCATACAGGGCCAGGGCCAATGGAGAGAGGAGCTCCCAGACCAAGGAACACTTGGAATAGAGGGCTCTCTCACCTTGTCTGGGGGCCCCTTCTCCCAGACCTAGAGGGGACGGGGTAGGAGGATCTCATCACATTTCTCCTGCAGATTGTGTCAGGCTTGCGGGAAGAGATCCTGCGGCTGCGTTTCCCCCACCGGGTGCAAAGCAAGGAGCCAACACCCAAGGTCAAACGGAAAGGGCTGGGGGGCATTGGTGGGGGCAGCTCTCCCTCCAAGTCCCCCCCGATGCTGGGCCCGCAGCAGGCCCTTTCTGACCGGCCTTGCCTTGTGGTCCTGCATAAACCCCTGGACAAGCTCCTCATCAGGTTGGTGTAGAGGCTGGAGCCCAGGCCTGGGCACATGGGAGCCCCAGCTGAGGCTCAGCTGGGTCTGAGTGGAGATCGAAGGGTTACCTCTATTGCCCAGGTATGAGAAGCTACCCCTGGACTACCGGGCGCCCTTCTTACTGACACTGGAGCCACCGGGGCCACTGCCATTGGTGTCGGGCCGCTCAGCCTCTTCCAGCCTAGCCTCGCTGTCCCGCTACCTCTACCATCAGCGCTGGCTCTGGAGCGTCCCCTCAGGCCTGGCCCCCGCGCTGCCGCTCAGCGCCATTGCGCAGCTCCTGTCCATCCTTACTGAGTATGTCACCCGGGCCCGGCCGGGCAGCTCAGGGCGGGGAGAGAGCAAGTGTAGACTCTGGGTTTGGCCCTGGCAGAAAGCCTAGGTCAGACCCTGCCCCTCTCTGAGCCCCTGTGCTGCTGCCGCCATTATGCACAGTACTTAGCGCCAAGCAGCTCCTGCCACTGCCCCCCCCCGCCTCCCCTCCGCCCCCNATGCACTCTGAGCGTGTCTCCCCATCTCATTCCGTCCCCACCCCCACCTTCATGGGGCTTTCAGAGTCCGACTCTCCGAAGGCTTCCACTTTGCCTGCAGTGGGGAAGGGATCATCAACATGGTGCTGGAGCTTCCAGTTCAGGTATGTGCCATCCCTCGCGACGTCTCCCCACCAGAGTCTGTCAGCAGAGGGACACTTGCCGTTCGGCCGGGTTGGGACTGCTGTAAACTCGGCCTCATGGGGACCCTATGACCAGAGGACCCAAAACCTGAGGCCAGTCCCAGGACAGTGTGGCGGGGGCTGGGGTTTGAGGGCCCGAGCTGGCCTGGCCGAGATTTACCCAAGATCTCCTGTTCTGGCCCCCAGAACGAGCCCCTGGGGCAGGCTGCAGGCGAAGAGAAGCACACCTGCGTCGTCCAGTACATCCTCTTCCCCCCGCACTCTACGTCCACCAAAGACAGGTGAGACCCCTGTCCTCTCTGGGAGTGGCGTCTCTCCACATTCCCACTTGTTCCCTACTGGCCCTGAAGTTCTGTCTCACGGGCTGTTAGAGAGTCAGGGGAGGGGGTGCTGTTTTCAGATGCTTCATCAGGCGGACACTGGTCCGGAAAGGCCACATAGGAGTACGTCCGTCCTGTGCTCCCTCCGTGGACTGAGCCCCTTGCACTCGGCTGTGGATCAGACTCCCCTCTCTGCCAGGCTCAGGGCTCCTCCTCCTTTAGCTTCTCAACAGATGATGACAACGATGTGGAGGTAGAGGCCCTGGAAGGAGACTCAGAGCTCAACCTGGTCACTGAGGTGTGGGTGGAACCTCAGTATGGGCGGGTGGGACCCGGCCCTGAGAGCTGGAAGCATCTTCAGGACCTGACATACTCTGAGATCCCTCGAGCTGTGAGTGACCTCTGAAAGAGCCCCACGCCTTACTGGGTGAGGTGCCGTCCCCTCTGGAGGACCACAGCCTGTGGGCTTCCTGGTCCCTCCGAATCTCTCTGTCCTGCCCATCTGTGACTGTGTGTGCTTCCTTGAGAGCTGGACACCAGAGTACTCTGGCCTCGGGCAGGCTGACCCCTGACCTCTGCTGTTTGTGCCCTAGCTCCACCCTCGGGATGCTGCCTGCATAGGCTCCATGCTGAGCTTCGAATATCTGATACAGCTCTGCCAGAGCAAGGAATGGAGCCCCCTGCCCCCCGAGCCAAGGGTCTCTGATGGTCAGTGGGGAAGGGGCTCCTGAGGGGGAGCAGGAGAGTGGAGGGTGGGGGGCAACCATAGCTGGGGCATCTGAGTCTCACCGTGGGTCTCGTCTTCCTGCCATCCTTCCTAGGATTGGACCAGGGAGGAGATACCTGTGTCCATGAGATCCCTTTCCATTTTGACCTAATGGGACTGTTGCCTCGGTGTCAGCAGCTCCAGATGTTCTTCCTTCTGCTTTCCCGAGGTGGGTGAACTTCCTACTTACTGACCCACAGGGCCAACGGGCGTGGGAGTGATGGGCACAGAGAGTAGATGAGACTGCAAGTGAGCAGATGAGTGCTGGGGCCAGAGGAGGCTTGGAGGCTACATGGGGGCCGCCGTGCTCAGGGCCGAGCCAGGGTGCTGGGCAGCGGGAGGCTCTCGGTGCTGAGCGGAGTATGTGTCGGGCAGAGCCAGAGGGCGTCCCTCTCGCCGAGGGGCCCTGTCCCGCCAACGACATGGTGCTGTGCCGGCTGCACAGCTGCCTGGGGCAGGAGCTGAGTGACCGGGAGATCCCGCTGACCACTGCTGAGCAGGCCACCTTCTTGAGTGAGGCGCTGCAACGGACCGGCCACAGTCCAGGTGCGCTCCCGCCTCCTGCCTAGACGGCACACTCTTGTCCAGCCTCCTTTTCCCCACCCCTGGTGGGGGGGGTTCTGTCTTTGGGTTTTGGCCTCCCCATCTCTTCACCTCATAGCCCTACGTCTCCACTGGCCCTGCCTTTGTCCACTCACCTCTGCCCCCATTGTAGGTCCAGAGGAGCCACCCGCGGGGGGCCACGGGATCCTAAAGGATGGAGCAATCGACAGCACCCGAGGCAGTGGAGACTCAGCGCTCTCTCCCCCGGTCAGCACTGCTTTGTCTCCTTGAGCCCGTTTTCCCACTGACCTCCTCCTGCTAGCACATATGCATGCCCCAACTTTCTATCACCAGGGATGCTAAGTGCCTCCTGCCAGAGACGGGATACTGTCACCTCCCTTTGTCCTGGATCTTATAAGCTATACCTCGAGCTGCACTCCAGGGTGGATGAAGGGAGCAGGGGTTGGGTGGTCCCTTGCAGATTGCTCTGATTTTGTTTCTTACAGGGTGGAGGCCTCCCTGAGACTCTCAAGCCTCTCCTCTCTGCCCAGCCCCCTCAGTGGCGCTGCTATGCAAGGCTTGTGACTCCCCAGCATGTGTTTCTAACTTTTCTCCCAGCTACCTTCTCAGGTACCACCTGCTCACCTTTGTCACTAGACCCAGGTACAAGCCCTGGACTCCCCCACCAGCCCAGCAGGCAGCTCTGACTTCTATCTCTTTTTTTCTCTTCAGATGTCCAACAGCTGGCAGCCTATGGCCTGGAGGGACACTCTCAAGAGGAGACCAAGCCTAAGTTCGGGGATTGGAGTGGGGTGACCAGCCTGAAAGATCTAGGAGAACCTGGGGTGAGGCCTGCAAAGGCCCAGGTCCCCATGCTCAGTGTCACCCCAGCCGGCGGTAAGGCTGCTGACTCTTAAGTCAGTTAAGCAGGAGCAGGAACGGGAAAAAATAGAAGGCTTAGAGACCATGTGACACCTCTTCCCACAGGCACTGACCAGAACCCAGGAGACCTAAGCCCACCTTTCCGTCAGGACTTACAAGCTTACGCTGGACGTCAGGCTCCACAGACAGAGGGTGCAGATGGTCCCCGGACCCGATGTCCTGTTTACATCTATAGCTGTGCCCTGGAAGCGCTGAGGGAGCAAATGGTTGGCGTACAACCCCCTCAGGCACCCCGAGACCTCATCTTCCGGTGAATACCCTCAGTGTTGACCTAGGTCCTCCCCCAGCCACGGCCCCCAGCCAGGGCTTATGACCACCACGCTCGGGGGTCTGGACAGACAGGTGGATCATCAGTGTCTGGACCTCTGTCCGTGGCCCGCCCGACGCCTCCTTCAGCTTATCAGCTTAGCTTAGCTTCCTTCAGCAAATCAGCTGGACGTGCTGGGCCATGAATATATTCGGTAGAGACATATGGACAGTCCACGGGAGCATGGGTGGATAGGGAGTCTGAGATATCCCTTAGGAGAGTTGGCCAAGCTCGCCCCTCCGTCCTATTCCTAGGACTCAGTTCCTCGACCAGCCCTCCGCATCCTCAGCCTGGATGGAACCCAGGTTCAAGGAGGCAGCCAACCATTGTGCCTTGCTGCAGGAGCACGCACAGCGGTGCTACGTCCGTGGTGAGGGAGCGTCAGGGAGGAGGGGGGCCTTGCCGGATTACGGGCATGGGGACTGGAGGGGCCGTTCCAGAGCTTGACCGTCATGGCCCTTTCCGCTTCCTCAGGGCTGTTCCGGAGTTTGCAGCAAGCACAGAGCGTCTCCTCGCAGGACTTGCTGATAGCGGTCGATGCCTGCGAGGAGCTGCTACAGGAAGTAGACATCACCCCTTTCCTGCTTGCACTGTGTGGCCACACACGGGGTTTGCCCCAGGCACCCCCAAGCCCTGGGCCTCTCAGCCCTGGGCCCTTCAGCAGCAGCATCGAGGAGGGCCCCGAGCCTCGGGAACGAGCTGTCCTGGCTTCTGAGTCCAGGTTAGGATGGTCCCGGAATGACGTGTCGGGGTTGCGTGAGGTCCGAGCCAGGTGTAGGGCTGTGCGAGGTCACGCCCACACACCGGGGAGGCAGCTGGCTTCTTGCTCCCATTTATCAGTCTCCTCTCTTTCTCTCCTCTTCTGGCGTGGAGTGGTGAGCTGGGTGAGGGGTAGAGAGTTGCCGGCTGCCATCAGTGAAAGTAGAAGCTTGTTCTGGGGACCCTCATGCGATAGTAGTAATCCCTGGAACTGCTCTGTGAGTTTCAGAGTGTGTCGCTCGCTGCTGAGTCCCCAGCAGGTCCCTGATGAAGGGAGGGAGAAAGGCCAGCGAGCAGACAGGTGTGTGTCTGGCCCCCTGCAGTGTATTAGCATCAGGGAAACAGAAGCAGCAGAGGGAGGGGGGTGCTGACGACGCCCAGGCCCAAACTCCAGCCCAGTTCCCTGTCTGGAGCTCTGGACCCTCCACCTGTCGTGCCCCGAATCTGGGCATTTTCTCCCCACCTGTGTTCTTCCACAGTGAATGAGATCACCCTCCACCCAGTGGTCTGAGTCAGAAAGCCGGGAGTCCAGTCGTTAAGAAACGTGGGGGTTCGAGCCAAAAGGGGTGGGGTGGTTCTCCTTACCTCTGCCACTGCCCGTGCCGTCGTGCTAAGCACCCTTGCTAGAGCCAAAGACGGTGTGTGCCACTCGCAGTAGGGAAGCAGGCTCCTCCAGGATTTGGTGGCTCTTAACGCCTCGACGCCCCTCACCCCCACCACTCAGCATAGAGACCGAGGACCTCAGCGAGCCTGAGTTTCAGAGCAGCCGTGTCCCTGGCAACCCAGACCCTAGCCTGGAGATCTCTCTGACGGACGTCTGCCAGCTCAGAGGAGAGGCGCATGACGCCCTTCATAGTCTCATCCAGGTGGGACGCTTGGTGGAGGAAGAGGAGGGTGGAGTCGCGCCTGCCCCGGCGCGGTGTGCTCTCCTGGGGCAGGGTGTGTAGATGTTTACTCTAGGCTGGGGGGAGTGTTCTGCTGGGGGCCGGCTGGCATAATAGTCTCCTCCTGCCCGCTAACAGGAGAAGTTCCTGGAGATCAGCGGTCTTCACTTCCGCACGGTGCCCTCCAACCCACACTACTTCTTCTATTGCCCTCCATCCAGCCGGCGAGAGGTCAGTGGCTTCCTCTCTTCGTCTCGGACCCCCAAGCCATAGCCCCATGCGCCCACCCGGATCCTTTTGACTCGGCTCCTTGAGGCTCCAATGTAGCTCTTGTCTGGCCTTGGATAAAGCTGTCTCTTTCTTTTGCTCAGGATGAGGGCCCCCGGGACACAGTAGACAGAAAAGTCAGTGACCTGGAGTTCTCAGAAGCTGAGCTCATAGGAGAAGACGGTGTGTGGGCAAGTGGGGAGAGGTGGGAAGGCTGCTTCAAGCCGGGATTCGGGGCCCTTCGCCAGCCTGCCCCAGTAAGCACACGACATGCATCCCCGTCTAGGAGACATGTCAGCCTGCTGCGTCGTCACCGAGAGTGACCCAGAGCTGGAGGTAGAGTACCGCGAGAGCCGTGAGCCCGACCTGGGGCCGGCGGGGCTTGACTCCGCCTCGCTGTCAGATGCAGACACCGTGAACCCTGACGAGGACTCCTTCAGTATCCTGGGGGGCGACTCACCGACGGGGCCCGAGAGCCCGGTGCGCGACCTGCCGCCTCTCTTCCTGCACCTCACGTGCTCTGTGCGGCTGCGCGGGCAGCACAGCTCAGTACCCGTGTGCAGTCTGCCCACCTGCCTGGGTGAGTCCGGGGTACCCCGGGCGGAGCGCAGGTCCCAGCACAGCCCGCCTGCCTGTTGGGGGGCCGGGGGCAGGACCTATGGCTATAACTCATTAGCGCAGGGACTTGAAGTCTGTGCTTGTCCCCGGGCTCCAGCAACCCCTGACTGTCCCCCTCTGCCAGGCCAGGTGCTTTCCAGTCTGGAGGGCCCCCCCGTTGGAGGCCGAGTGCCCCTGAGGGACCTCAGTGTTACCCTGGACGTCTTCGTGCTGACCTTGCCTCTGGAAGTGGAGCTTCCCCCGACCTCGGACCCTCAGCACCACCGGTGTGGCAGCAAGTTTGGTGGGGGCGGTCTGGGCCTTGCTGGGGTAGGGGCCCATTAAAGGAATCTAGGGACCCCTTAAGGATTCCAAGAAAGGAGTGCTGAGGAGGCCTAGGAAGAGAGTACCTGATCTTTGACCTTCACTCCTATCCTGTTCAGGTCCACGTCTGAAAGCAGTGCTTCATTCCCACGATCCCCAGGGCAGCCATCATCTTTAAGGTCGGATGATGGCCTGGGGCCCCCACTGCCACCCCCAGAAGAAGACAGGTACTTCCCCTTCTGCCTCTCAGAGTTCCTCGCTCCCTGTCAGTTTTGTTTTCTGGAAACCGACATCTAAACCTTTTTTCCACTTAGGCACCCCGGACTATCCAACTTGGCCACACCCCACAGACTGGCTATTGAGACCACCATGAGTGAGGTGAGGGCCTTCCCTCCCCCAAGCTAAGCACTGTAACTGATACCCTGGTCAGCATATGAGTAAGGAAGGGGCCCCTTTATTCTGGGATCAAAGTAGGGACACCCTAATCTGTGAGGCAGGGTCTTCTAGTCTGCAAGGGAGGTGATGCCCCAAGCAGCAGGGGAGGTGCCCTTAGCCACTTCCGGATTGCTCTGTGATTACAGATCCACTGGTTGCTGGAGGATGAGATGGTGGGGGCCCTCCGAAGAGGGGGCATCCCACAGAGCCCTGCCCTGCACCGGGCAGCTGCCCACATCCGTAGCTCTCCTGGACGCAGCACCTGCCTTCGCCAGACCCTGCCACTGAGTTTTGTGTTTGGGCCAGAACGTTCCCTCACGCAGTTCAAGGAGGTATGCTGCCCTCATAACACCCCCTGGTCATCCTGGGGCCCGTTCTTCCCTGGACTGCAGATACAGAAGTAGAAGGGCCTCTCCTGGTTTGAGTCCGTAGCATTGCCCTCCGGACAGCCTCCTCACCACATTGTCCCTCACCCCATGCCTGGCAGCCCAACTCAGTGGGAAGAGGAAGAGACCCAGCCGCCCTCCTTGCCACCAGGCCTTATTGAAGTCTAGGCAAGTCCCTGACTCTCTGGGTACCTCAGCAATGGGGGTGCCACTGTCTGCTTCACCAGGTGGTTGTGAGGATCTGATGAGGAAGTGTGGGGTGCCATGAATAGGCAGGGCTGCTCTTGCCTTAACTGTGACCTTGGCTCCTGCTCCCCAGGAGTTCCGCCGCCTTCACCTCCCTGGCCATGTTCTTCTTGAGGATCCTGACAGTGGCTTCTTCTTTGTGGCAGTTGGCCAACAGCCAGGTGCATCCCAGGGGGAGCCCCCTTCAGCAGCCTGGGCTTGGCACAGCCATGAGGACAGGGCCGAAGGCATCGAAGGGGAGGTGAGCCTTTCCTGGGATGATCTGGAAATGGAGGGGGGGTGGGGGTAGATGTGTGGGGGCTTGTATTCAGTTCTGATTTCTTGCCTCTCAGGCCCTGACAGCCAGCCCCCAAGCCCCTGGCTCCCCAGAGGGTTCTGAGGGCACTCCACTCCTCAGCCTGCCACAGGGAGGTAAGAGAGGACTTGGGCGACAAAGTCTGGGGGCTAGGACCAGGGACTTGTAGATCCCTGGCCCTGCTTCCGTTTTTGGAGGGCGGTCCTGAGCAAGATTAGTAGAGGTTCCAGGCCTTTCCCTTTTCTTCCCAGGGAGCCACCCTGGGCCCAGCCGGGGGCTGAGCCTTATGTCCAGTCAGGGCAGTGTGGACTCTGACCACCTGGGTAAGCTGGGGAGGACTCTAAGCTGATGGGAGGCAGATGCAGGGCTGCGCGGCAGAAGGACTGGGCAGGGGACATCAGAAGGGACTGACGTGAAGGGACCAGGCCCATCAAGCCTGATACACTTGGAGGATCAGATGAGCCAAAGGATGGGGCTGAACCTCACGTTTGACACAGGTTACGATGGTGGCAGCAGTGGCTCAGACAGTGAGGGTCCCAGTGAGACCCTGGGGGAGAAGGCTCCCTTCACACTGCGGACCCCACCTGGGCCAGCACCTCCCCAGCCTTCGTTCTCAGGCCTCCCTGGGCCCTGCCTCCCTGACTTCTGGCTCATCGTTCGGGTGCTGCAGGATCGTGTAGAAGTGTACGCCCACGCACGGTAAGTAGGGCCCTGCACCCTGACTCTGATGTCTGCTGCTTTCCCCTGGTCCCACAACACTCCTCTCCGGGGTCATTCCAAAGTGAGACTTGGGACCGAGGGTTTGGGTAGGGGTCTGACTGTATTCTGACCACTTCCCACAGTCTGTAGCAAAGCAGGTCACTCTCTGCTTTCCTAATGGAGTTCAGAGCTGGTAAGATTTGGGCTCCTAGCCAAGCATTAAGAGCTTCCACAGTTCAGAGCAGCCTCGGAAGTTGACATGGGGCTAACAGGTGATATTTACCAAGCACTTACATGTGGCAGACGCTGTTCTGAGTGTTCCGCCTGGATCAGCTCCTTTCATCTGTGCCACAGTCCTAGACTGTATTATTCTCCTTGTGGCAAGGGTGAAGAAACTCAAGCACAAGTAAGTTAAATACTTGCCCAAGGTCACAGGAAAGGGCAGATCCAGGACTCCCAGCAAGGCCCCCGGTTAAATGTGGCTCCTGTCATGGGGTGGAGTGGGTTTGAGAAGGGCAGACCACCCTTCTGCTGAAGATCTGGAAATGGAGAGGAAGGAAGCTTTGGTGCGCTGCCCTTGTGGAAACCGATGAGCCTGGAGCCTGTGCTTCCAGAATTGCTGCGGAGAGTTTCGCTCTTCCCGTTTCCACCGTGTTTGCCTCCCTCGGTCCGGTCCTACTCTCTTTTCATGGCTTCTCTTGGCCCCAGCTCCCAAGCCCCCGCCCCCCCAACTGTGTCTGAGCCATCCCTCCCCTCCAGGAGCCTGATTCGGGAGGATGGGGGGCCAGGCACCGAGTGTCGCCACCTGCAGCAGCTCCTGGTGAGGCGAGTTGGGGAGATCTGCAGGGAGGTCAACCAGGTAAGGGACAGCTGGGAGCAGGGCTTTCTAGGCTTGGGACACTGCTCAGAGAGGAAGGGGTTTCCAGGAACTTGACCTTCGGAGGCTCTAGATCCATCTTGAACATTTCCTTTGACACCTGGTTACCGGGGTACTCTCACTCCCTGGGCTCTCCAAACTGGGGCACACTCCCTCACCCACTCCCAGTAACATGGGTCACTCTCCCAGACCCTGGCTGTAAGCTGTTCATCTGCGGCATTGCGCTAGCATTAGGGATATAATAGTGAACGTGACAGGGAAACCCTGACTCTTTGGAGCTCGTGTCAAGTGAGGGAGGTAGACATTGAGCAACTAAATTACATGAATTATTTCCACTACGATTATGAAGAATCATACAGAGGAAAAGTAGAAAGTGCGATGAGCACATAGGACAGGGTCTGACCTCCTGAAGTGTCAGGGAAAGAATTTATTTTTTTAAGCTGAGACCTGAAGGATGGGGAACAGATTCTGGCAAAGAAGAGGGACGAGTGTTCCTAACCTGGAATTCAGAGCCCTAAGCCCAGTGACTGTGGGACACATCTCTGACCCCCCCAGTGATTACTGGTGCTCTCTTGACCACTGACCCCCCGTGATAACGGGCATCCTCTCTGGCCTTTGGTCACCCCTGACCGCCACCAATTGTATGAGGAGTATTTCAGTTCCCTGATACCCAGCTCCTCCTCCCAGCGGCTGCTTCTGCAGGACCTCCATGACAGTCACGTGTGTAACTCTCTTCTGGTGGCCGAAAGCGAAGAGGATCTGTGGCGCAGCGAGACCCCCTTCCACTCCCGTCAGCGGGCACCGCTGCCGAGCGATGGTGAGACCCCACCCAGAAGCCTCCCTCATGGGCTGCTGCCACCCTTCCTGTGTCCCTACTTGGGTGAGAAGACGAGGGTAGGGTCACCGTGACTTGGTCACCTGTGCCAGGAGAGCAGAGAGGATAGGACAGAAAAGGGTCACTGAGTTTGGCTGTTGAGAGTTCCCGTGTGTCATTAGTGAAAGTAGTTTTGGCGGAGAGGTGGGACTAGGAACCAGGGGAGACAAGTGGGAGGATCTTACACGGGTGGGGCAGAGAAGAAAGACTCGTTCCTAGTGTGGCAGGCACACAAGGAATTTGACAACAAGCCGGACTCGAGCACATGTATGTTCCACAGTGAGGGAGCCAGGAGACAAGGAAGGGTTGAAGAACACAGGAGAAAAGGGACTGTGGAAGGGGCACTTGTCTTCCTAAGGCTGTGCCTCTGCCTGGCCCCACCTTCCTTTCCAAAATGACCATCTCTCCCCTTTGGGTAATAGGGCCGAGGAATGGTGTGGGGGAGGGGGTGGGCGAGTTGGCCAGGTCACAGGTGGGAGAAGATCAGAGGGGAGGAGCTTAAGGCCTGGTAGGAGGATTTGCCTTCAGATCGGCTGTCTCCTGACAGGCAGGCACAGGACCCCTTTGGGCTTCCTGAGATTTCTGGTTGCGGTTAGGAAGTCCAATACTCTACTCGAGATGCTAATTGAAGTCTTGACACTTCCGCTCTCTTCTCTTACTCCTGATGACCCCTCACCCCAGCTCAGAGGGGAAAGGCAAATGATGTCATTCCTTTGCAGTTCTCTCATCTGGTTTAAAAGTAAAATCAGACCACTTCTTGTTTTTAATATTCTCAGCAAGTCTGTGGGTGAACGTTCCTAACAGTCCCGGACAGCACATCTCTCAGCACATCCTGAGGTGTGCTCCATACCACAGCACCATTCCCCTAATTAGCAGACTTCCCAGGGTTTGATGGCTGCTTCTGCACATTGAGCGTGAGCTAGAACAGCCGCGCACCTTTGCTGCAGTGCCTTCTAGCAGCGTGCAGCGGAAGACGGTCGGAGCCCGGAGACGGCGCTTCCTCATTATAGTCTCTCCACATGGTTTTGCTAGAGCCCTCAGCAGCCATCATTCCGTTCCAGACAGCCTCCTGTGTGCTCTGTACACTGCTCACATCTGGCAGCAGTTCTCTGGGAAACCAGATGGCCACCTCTGCTGTACTGGGAGGCTCATGAACCTGGGAAGTTGGAAAGGGGCAGACAAGGCACTGGACTGTGTCCTTGGGCTCCTGCATTCTGCCCTGCTGCCCTATGGGTTCTTTTGGAATAGCTGTCCTCCAGAGCAGTGTTTTCCCTGACTCTGCGGGTGCGTACCAGCACTCCTGTCGTCTTGGTTCTAACGGGGTTCTCATTGCCACTCCCTGTGAGTACGTGGATGGGGCGTATGTTATATATTACATTACGACACAGCCAGAGTGCCTTGACATTATCTTCAGGATTTTCTCACTCTCTGCCTTACCTGACACCTCTTCTTAGCTCCTTCTCCACATCTCCCTGAGAGCCTTTGTGCTGTGACCTGGCTTCCTGAGAGCATGGTCCTGCCTTGTTATCTGAAATGACTCTTTCCCCTGCAGGGTAATAGACAGGACCCAGGAGTCCTGGGGAGTGAGAACAAGTAGCCAGTTCATAAGTGGCTACTTGTTCCGCTTCTGATCACTGTCTCCCTTCTCCCCAGATTACGCTGCTGATGAGAGCTGTGCACCCCGAGGGTACCTCGCCGCCACAATGCAGTTTGTCCCTGGCCATTTCTCCTGTGACGTTGTATGGGGAACCGTGATTCGAGTCCATTCGCGCCTGAAAATGGGGCCCAGCATGGGGGTCTCTCGGGGTGTGTGATGGGTATGAGAGGGCAGGTGGTGGGGGGGACCTGGAGAAGGGGTGTCCTGAGCCCCTATTATTCCCACAGCCATCCAGGCCCTGCGCTCCGTTCTTAATGCCTTTTCTGTGGTGAACCGGAAGAATATGTTTGTCTATCAGGAACGAGCAACGAAGGCTGTGTACTACCTGCGGTATGTGGGCCCCGGGGAGAGGGGTGAAGCAGGGGTCAAGGACGGTGGCAGAGGCGGTATGTCCAAAAGACTGTGCCACTCTCTCCCAGGCTCCTGGAGACGTCCTGCAGCGAGCGGCCATGGGAAGGTGACACGCTGCCCCCCTCCCTAGCTCTGTCCCGAAGCCAGGAGCCCATCTACTCTGAGGAAGCCTCAGTACGTATCACCCCCACCCCCGATGCCCCTGTGCTCCCCTCATACTTTGCCCCCTGGAGCCAGGCCCCGACCCCAGTCTCCCTGTAGGGTCCTCGGTCTCCCCTGGACATGGCCTCTAGCCGCAGTTCCGACGCTGCTCGTCCCGTGGGCCAAGTGGACAGGCATATCCAGCTGCTGGTGCATGGCGTGGGGCAGGCAGGTAAGTGCTGCGTGGAGGGGGCGGGGGAGTGACCAGAGGAGATTCCGGGATCCTCCCGAGATTCTCTTGGCACCTTCCTGCCCTAGCTCATGCTGTGCTCCGGGTTTCCCTCAAGCAGGAGCTGGGCGGGACAGACAGACATGTTTAGAGGGTAGGCCTTGCAGGTGACTGAAATGTAACTCGAGGAAGAGGAGTCATTAAAGCTGACCCTGAGTATCTAGCCCGAATGACTGGGTGGATGCTGGCTCACCGGCTGGAGACCAAGGGCAGGTTTGGGGTGAAGGTCATGGGTTCAGTTTGGGCGATGTGAGCATGAGGTACCCAGTAGGCAACTGGATGTCGCAGCTCATGTTTATGGCTGGTTTAACGTGTACGAGGCCTTGGGCTAAGACCGTTACATACCAGGTAGATGTTACTATTACTCCCATCTTACAGATGAGGACGCTGAGGCTTTGAGAGGTGACACTCACCTGTGCAGGTACACAGTGAACTAGAACTTGCTAGAACTAGAGCCTAGTGCTGGCTGCCTCCGGTATGTGGGGGGATGTTCAAGTCTGGGAGTCAGGGGCCGGTCTGGGGGTTGCCGGCTCCTCTGCCAGGGTCCCCACCTTCCTGCCGTGACTGTGTCAAGGTCCAGAGATTACCGATGAGCTCGTACGGGTCCTGCGTCGGCGCCTGGACGAGGCCACGCTGGATGTCATCACGGTCATGCTTGTTCGGAACTGCAAGCTAACACCCGCTGATGTGGAGGTCAGCTCCCTCCCAGCCTCCGGCCGCCCTCCGAGGCTCGGGTACGGGGACAGTCTGCACTCTACCCTCTCCGTGCAGCTCTGACTCCCCTCCCCGCTCTCTGCAGTTCATCCAGCCGCCCGGCAGTCCCCCGTCAGAAGTGCTGCATCTGGCCCTCCCTGCCTCCTGCAGGCCCTGGCTCCCTGCCCTGGCCTGGTACCTGCGGCAGAACCTGCTGGTCTTCCTGCACTCTCCCAAGTACACGGACAGCAACAGCCGCAACCACTTCCAGGTGAGGTTCGGCCCCTCTCCACACTCCCCCTGACTGTGGAACCGTTGCCTGCGCGTGCCCGCGGCTCCCCTTCGCCTGTGGACCTGGATACACCCCTGCCTCCCCCACCCCTACGCCTTTATCGTCTACCTGTGTCTTCCCACGCTCCCGGCGATGCCCGTCTGCTGTTCCCCGCTGTGGATACCATTCCCTGATGCTTCCCGTCCATCTGCTTGGGCTTAGTTTTCTGTGGTGCTTCTCTCGCCAGCACCCGCTGCCACCGCAGGGCGGCCTCCCCGACTTGGACATCTACTTGTATAACAAGCCTGGTGGACAGGGCACCGGCGGCAAAGGTATGACGCTGCAGGGTAGCCCATGCCACTCCCGCGCGCTCGCAAGAGCCTTTTCCTGCCTTGTGGCTGACAGGGCCTTGCCCAGCCTTACAGCTCAGGACGATCTGGAGGTCTTGGGTCTGAGCCTTCCTGTGGGTTTCTACAGGGGTTGCCTGCATCACTCTAGCATTCGTGGATGAAAGCGGGAGCCCCATCTCACTGGCATCGTGGCCCTCCTCCTCTCCGGGGCCCCTAGACCCACTGCAAGAGGATGAATTTGAGCAGCTGACCCAGGTCACTCGCTGCCCGATTGTGCCGGACAGTTCTTCAGGTGGGTCAGCGGAGGGCGTGTTCAGTTAATGCTCTGGGAACCAGAGGGCACCCTCATGTCACCCCCGTTCTTTTCTCCAGCTCAGAATGGGGCCCCACGGCTTCGACTAGACGTGTGGGAGAAGGGGAACATCAGTATTGTGCAGCTGGAGGAGAAGCTCCGGGGAGCAGCCCGCCAGGCCCTGGCTGATGCCATCATGGAGCTGCGGCTGCTGCCAGCCTCGCTGTGTACAGAGGACACATCTCCAGGTACGTGCGGTCCAGAGAACGTGCCAGGCCCAGGCAGTACGCTGTTTCCGGTGAGGTTGCAAAGGTGGGTTGCAGAGGCTCCCTCGGAAGTACACATTCAGTTGTCCTTTATCTTCTCTGCGTCAGCAAGGCGACATGCCAGCAGAAGCGCACACGTGCAGTTGGTCCCCCATGTCGAGAGGGATACCTCCTCAGGAACCCCCTTCACACAAACACGTAGCTCTCAGTCACATACACCGACATTGACTAACAGGTGGAATAAGGGGCAAGTCGCTCTCATACCTGTCTCAGGGCTAGACGGTCTGAAGTAGGTAGGCATTGGTGGTCAGTGACAGGAGTCTGTCACGTCTCATGTCCACAGGAAGTCTCTGGAGCGGGTCATTGGAAGCCAAGAGCCCTGCGGGCCGAGCTGGCACCTTTCCCCCTGGCCCTGGCCCCGGCCCCGGCGAGCCTGTGACTCCCCCCAGCAAAGCTGGCCGGCGTAGCTTCTGGGATATGCTGGTAATGAGAGGATGGGAAGAGGTGGTGGAGTTGGCACCTGCCTTTGTGCCTGTCCCCTAACTCCCTTACACCCCTGTAGATCTGGCCCCGGATGGCCTGTTACATAAAACAGTGCTGTCCCTTCGGGGTGTGCAGCAGGGCGGGTTCTCTCTGATGTAGCGAGCCTCAGCTTAACAAGCGCCTTCACTTGCCTTTTCTCATGGAGCCCTCACAGCCACCGCAGGAGAAGTAGGGCTTTTACCAGTGAGGGTGCCAGGGCTCGGGAAAGCTGAGTGCTCCCCAAGGCCAGAGCCTGCCCCTGGGCCTCCAAACTCCCCAGGCTCTCGTTACTGGTCCTCAACGCCCCCATCCTTCACACCATCCCCCTTCCCAGCAGCATTTCCTCATTCACTGCCTTGCCCCCAGAGTAAAACAGAATGTGGGGACTTGGGTTCCCCCAAAACAACTGATGACATTGTCCTGGATCGGCCAGAAGACACCCGGGGCCGGAGGCGTCACAAAACTGAAAGCGTTCGGACTCCAGGTGGAACTGAGCGGGCACCAGGCCCAGATTCTGGAGCCCAGAGACAAAGGTGTGTGTGTGTGTGTGTGTGTGTGTGTGTGTGTGGTCTTGTCGCATCATGGGGGGGGGTGTGAAGTCACAGGTGGCTGTTGGGTGTATGTAAGCACACACGCATCATGTGTGGAGGTGGGGCTCTTACTCCCGCTGTGTCTTCAGACGCCGGACTACACAGCTAGAAGAGGGTGAGGTGGGGACCCTGCAGCCTGTGTTTGCTCGTGTGACTCAGCACTGGATGGAGTTTATGGTTCAGATTGGTGAGACCCCAGCACCCCCGTCCCCTGTACTCAACCCTATGGCCTGGTCCCCATCCTACAGCCCCACTGTGACTTCTCTGCCCCGGTTCCAGGTTGTGCCTCAGTGTCCAGGAGCTCCACCCATATGGTGTCCCGATTCCTCCTTCCATCTGTCCTCTCTGAGTTCACCACTCTGGTCACATCAATGGCCGGAGACACCAGTGTCCGTGTCTTTGAACAGCATTTGTGAGTTGGGGGTCTCCTGGGGACTGAGCTCGGGCAGGTGGGGGCTAGGCCTGGGAGGTGATGGCCAGGGAGTGGGGCCATGCATGGTTGGTCTGCTCTCTGTCCCTCCCTTCCTCCCTCCAGGGGTTCAGAGCCAGAGATCTTCAGTCCTTGCTGCCTTGGACAGCTGGGCCCAGCACCACGCCCCGCGGTGGAGCGGCATCTGCTGCTTCTGGGAAGGAGCTTCTTGCAGTGGAGGAGACCAACCCAGCAGGGTGAGGGCATGGCCTAGAAGGGGTGAGCTCAGAGTTCTGCGGGGGCAGGGTGGGTTCCAGGGGATCTGCCTCCAGACCCCAATTGAGCGCTCCCCCCTCCAGCTGCCAAAGCCGTGCAGCGCTTTGAGCCAGGAGGCGACGGGAGCTCCGGGCGAAGTGCTCCCCGGCAGAGGTTCTTGCTGCTGGAGGTCATGGACAAGAAGGTAGATGTGGGGCCAGGGGGTGGGTGGGAGAAGGGGTGCAGTGATCTCACTGACCCTACCCCTGACTTCCAGCTGCAGCTGCTGACCTACAACTGGGCTCCAGACCTGGGAGCGGCGTTGGGCCGAGCGCTGGTTCGCCTCGTGCAGTGGCAGAACTCACGTGCTCACCTCATCTTCTGCCTCCTCAGCCAAAAGCTTGGGCTCTTCCATCATTATGGCCAGTTGGACTTCCCGGTGCGGGATGAAAAGGTGCCCGTTGCTCGGGCTCCCTCCACTAGTTCTGGTTCCTACGGGATTAGTTCAAGGAAGTGCCAATCCAGAAGCAGGGGAGAGGGGAGAGGGGACAGACTGAGGGCAGAGGCAGTGGGGGGAGGGAGCATCTGAGAGAGGAGGCCATGGGTTGGGAGAGAGTGTCTGAAGGCAAAGGCCCTGAACCCATTGTGACACTCCATCTCTCTCAGGAGCCAAACCCATTTCTCCTGCCTACCATGGAAGCAGAGACCCTCATCCGGAGTGCAAGCCCCCCCATGAGCCGTGAACAGGGCCGGCTGAGTGCGTCCTCTCGGGGCGGGGGCCCCCTTCTCCTGGATACATTCCCCTTCGATGAGGCCCTGCGGGATATCACGGCTGCCCGCACCAGCTCCTCACTCGGTCCTGTGCCCAGACCCCCTGATCCCGTCACCTACCATGGACAACAGTTCTTGGAGATCAAGATGGCAGAGCGCAGAGGTGAGGGCCGTGGGCTGGGCAGGGGCAGTCTGTGGAGTGTGGGAGGGAGAGGGGTGACAGCTCCTGGGGGCCGTGACTAATGCCTGCACCCCCCAGAGCTGGAGCGCCAGATGAAGATGGAGAACCTGTTTGTGACCTGGCAGCAGCGTTCTGCCCCAGCCAGCATGCCCATCAGTGTGAGTGGCCCAAGCCCGTGTCCTCTGTGAGCAACCTGTGATCCTTTCCTGGCCACCGTGCTAGCACTCATCGCCTCATCTCCGCAGGCCGCAGAGCTAGAGACCCTGAAGCAGTCGTCCCGTCTGGTGCATTACTGTGCCACGGCCCTGCTCTTTGACCCCGCTGCCTGGCTGCATGGGCCCCCAGAGACCTCTGGGCCCCCCGAGGGCCAGGTGAGGCTCCAGACTCTTGGGTTTCTCCCATGGGACTTCCCTTTACCCGCCGTGCCCTCCGTCCCTCACTCCCATGTTGCGGTTGACAGCGGCTAGAGCCTGCCTTAATCTCCACTCCCACAGCGGCGCCATCGCCCCGAGTCGGGGGCTGGGAGCCGGGAGGCCCCCACGAGCTGCGAGCCCTCGGACTCACCTGCGCCGGGTGCCCGCGAGGAGCCTTGGCTGAAGGAGCTGAGCTCGGCTTTCCTGCAGCAGTACGTGCAGTATCTGCAGAGTATGGGCTTCGTGCTCGTGCCGCTGCGGCCCCCCTCACCTGCCCGCAGGTGAGCCCCCTTCCTCCCCTCTCGCTCCCCTCCTCCGCTGCAGGCGAGGCCCCACACAGCCTCGCCCTCTTCACCCAGGCCCCATCTGAACCACATGGGCCTTGTGCATGTCCATCCCACCGGGCCGAACACATCCACGAGGGTCCGGGCCGCCTTCGCACGGGCCCCAGGCTCGTCCTGTGAGCCTCACGGCCACACAGGTGTGTACACAGCTGCGTACATCCTCACAGGCTCACGCCCACGGCCGTCTTGCGTGCTGACGAGCCGGTGTACATCCACGCACGGGGAGCTCCTAGGCTTTTGGATCTGGGGCGTAATGATTCCTGGCCCCATCACCGCAGGGACCTCTCCGGGTATTTCTCATGGTTCGTGGCCCAGGGAGCCCTGTCCTCGCCGAGTTAGTCTGTCTCACCAGGTACCTCTGCGCCAGGTCCACCTGTGCCACTGTCCTCCGGCCCGTTCTGGGGCAGTCTTGCAAAGTAGGCAGCTCCTCTGTCACCACCTTTCAGCTCCCCAGAGCACAGTGACACACGGCCACCTTTCCTGTCCTCTGTCAAATTTCAAATTCCCATTTCTGTGGCCCCTGCTTTTATGTCCTTCTCAACATCTGAGCCTCCAGATTCTGTGTTCGCAGCACCTTCCCAGTGGCTGTGGGAACACACCTCTCCGTGTTGCACATGGTTACTTTTGTGTACAGGTTGTACTTCCTTACTCGGGACAGCACGTGGCCCAGAGAGCCAGTTCCAACTCCTTAGCATTTCTGAAACCAGCTGTCCAGCTCCCAGCCTCCCTCCCTGTTCCAGGCATGAGGAAGAGAGGACAGGCCTGCTCCTCGGGGACCCCACCCCTTTCGTTTCTGGGGAGGGCCTGAGGAGGAGCTCTGCTTGCTACCCTCTCAGGTCCCCCTAAAGGAGAGTCTCTGAGAGACTTCAGTTTCCATAATTCCATTCAGTTTGACGCTCTTCTCAAAAGTCTGGGTTCCTTTTTAAAACAAAAGACACCGGGGGCACCTGGGTGGCTCAGCCAGTTGGGTGTCCAACTCTTGATCTCAGCTTAGGTCTTGATCTTAGGGTCATGAAATCAGCTCCACGCTGGGTGTGGAGCCTACTTAAAAAAATAAAATAATTTTTTTAAAAAAGACAGTAGGGTGAAAAATAAGTTTCTAGAGCCAAATTTATAGTTAGGCCTTCCTCTCTCACCAGTCTTTAACCATCACCGATCACTGCTTAAGTCTCGTTCCAATTTCCTTGAGGATTAAATGAGACATTTCTTTTCGCCAGAGGCTTTGACACACAGCCCCACCCCCACCCCAGATCGCCAGCAAGAGCTCTGGCGGTGCATAGCTCCCGAGGTAATGCGTGCACCCTACTGGGCCTTGCTGTTTCCCTTGTTCGCGCTACCTTCCCTGCTTCTCTTCTCCCCTTACCTCTGAGTTGAGTAGCCTGTGGGACCCTGAAACTGCCATTTCTCAGTCAAAAGAGAACCCCTTTTCCCTCTCCGAGGAAAGTACCTAACAGGCTATCAAGCATATCCTTGATTTTTCCTCCTGAAGTCTTAGACATTCATCAGCCTCCCCTTCCCCCCATCCCCACTCCCCCCAGTACAGGGACATCTCCATCCCCTCATGGTGTCTCCCCGTAGTCTCAGCAGCCTCTCACGCCCTAACCTGACCCCTCTCCTCTCACTGGTGGAAAGGGGCCTGCTCTCTACCCCCCACGGAGCACTCCTCCAGTTTCCCCTTAGAGCAGGAGCTGCTGTGAAGCCCTGCTGCGTGCAGTCTAGACCTGGACTCCAGTTGCAGCTGCTTACCCAGTACCCCAAGCAGGTCCTTCCCCTCTCCAGCCCCGTCTCCACTCCTGCAGAACGCTTGCCCGTGAAAGCGACTGTGGGTCTACTGGCCAGACTGCTTCCCCACTGGCCTGCCTCATCCTCCTCCCTCTTCTTTTCTGCAGCACCAGCCGGCTGCGGGCCATGGCCATCCTTGGAACGGAGGGTCGCGGCTCCTTCTCCTGCCCTAAAACCAAGACTGACGGGAGCCCCAAGGTAGTGCATCATTGTGTACCTTCCCTGACAGTGCCATCAGCGATGGCCCAGACCCAGGTGTCACTGAGCCAGAATCACTGACCCAAAGGACTCCCCTGCTGGTTTGAGGCTTATGAATCCCCAACCCTTGCCCTTGAACCCTAGTCTTTCTCCTTTCTTTAGAGCACTGGCTCTCCGGTCACCACCTACCACCTGCAGCGGGCACTGCCCGGGGGCATCATCCTCATGGAGCTGGCTTTTCAGGTGAGCAGGAGGAACAGTGAGTGGGGAGAGCCGGACCCACCTGTCTCTTGCCCTCCTGACCTCATCTTCACCCTCTCTCCAGGGCTGTTACTTCTGTGTCAAACAGTTTGCCCTCGAATGTTCCCGAATCCCCATGGGGCAAGCTGTCAACTCTCAGGTATGTGGTGGGGACAGAGAAATAGAGGATCTCAGGCATAGCGCATCCCCAGTGCGCTGTGGCCAGTAAGAGGAATGCACGGGTCGTCTGGGCCAGTGGTGATCTCTTGCTGGGGGCTGGCCAGGTCAGTGGCCATTCCGGCACCACGACTGCATCATCCACCCATCAGCCCCATTCTGGCAGCGGGCTGGAGCTGTATTCCACCATAGCACTGGAGGCAGAAGGTGCCCAGCACGGTGGCTGGTCGGGTCCTGTGGTCATCATGGCACTGACAGGAGCCTGGCACCGTGGGCAATCCATAACCCTAGATGGTCAGTGAGGACCTGTGAACATAGTGGGTAATCTGAGACATGGGTACATCTGTGCCATGGGCAGTTCTGGTCTGACCTAGAGCTGGAGACAGCCAGGCTTTGTCAGAATCACCACTAACACTTAGAATGAGGACCAGAGTTCCCAGCCACACAGCATACCCCTGGCACTTGGTTGTTATTTATGTCCCTGTCTGTCTGCCTTAGGGCAGGGCCTCTCTACCCATGAGGGCCCAGCTCCCAGGAGTGCTCAGAATGAGTCAGGATCAAGTGAGGTCAGGGACCTGAAGCCCTCTGGACTTGAGTTAGTTCTGCTTCTTCGGTCACCAGGCAAGTCGTGTGAGGGCCTGTGCCTTCTTTGTGCCTCTCATTTCATTCCTGGGATCAGGATCTGACTGGGCCTAGTCTGCCTGACTCCTCATATCTGGATAGTTCGCATCCAGCCAATGGATGGTTGTTGCCTTTGCCTTGAGTGTGGACACCTAGTCCAGCCATCATGGGATAGGGTGACCCAGAAAAGCGTGGTGACTTTACATGCAGAAAGCTACCTGGGCCAGAGTGCTCTGGACAGGCAGGTACGCTTTCACACTCTGCTGTCCTGCTTGTGAGAAATACCCAGCTCCGTGACTCTCTCGAGCTTCTGGAAGTCCTTGTGGCTTCCTGCCCCTGATGTCCATCCAGTTGGCTCGGTCTTCCCTACTTGTGTAATCGCTGACCCTACGTAGATTTCTAAATCGCTTGTACTGCTGCTGTTGTTACTAAGTGTGGGGGATGCGTACTCAGTGGAGGGGAGAGTTTTCCTCCTGCTGCACACATAAGGGGACCTGTGCCCCCCACGGAGGTTCAGTAAGTGCCCCCTGAGCACACGCTAGTCGGCGGCAGGACTGGGGCTGAAATCCAGGTCTGTGGCCGGAGCCCTCAGCTAACGCACACCATCACGCACCATCCCCGACAGCCAGATCAGCGACGTCCCTGAGCCTGAATTATGTCCCCCGGCCTCCCTCACTTCTTCCGCTCCTCCGTGAGCATCCTGAGCACCTTTCCCGGGCACCGCTTAGTGCTCGCGATCGTCGTAATCCGTGGGCAGTTCAGTTTATCACACATTGTCTAGCTTTACGAAGACCTCTGCTTTATCTCTGTGGATGAGGGAGCTGAAACCGAGACACTGTGATTCAGCCAAGACCACACGGCTACCCTGACCCCTAGGCTGTCGCTTCTTCGGCAGCCAGTTCTTTCTTTCCTATAACTCCTGCGCCCAGTGCTTCTGAGGGCATGGGCGTGTAGGTCCTGCCGGCCAGGCACCACGGATCCAGCCGCTAACACACTCTCGGTGGCGGTGACTTCCGCCAGGAGAAGCACCAGCTCCGTGTCTCTGTCTGCCTTTCTTCCTCCGTCCATGGTTCATTCATTCATTCACAGATCAATTAGAGGAGGCCCACCCTGGCCTAGCCTTGGCAGGATGTCCCAGAGGACGCTTCACGAACAAGTAGGAGCTAGCCAGATTTGGGGAGCAGGGAGAGCAGCATTCCAGGCAGAGAGAACAAGCAGGTACAAAAGTGTGAAAAGAACATGTGATGTCCGGGAATAGCAGGTAGTTTGATGGGAAGGTCAAAGTGGAGAGGTGGGAGGAGCCAGGAAAGACTTCCCAGTAGTACATTCCATGCCTGGCCTCCCCTGGCTGCCTGCATAAAACTGCGGCCCTTCCCTAGATTTTCCATAACCCCGTCTTCTAACGGCCTACATACTCGTTTCTGCAGCCTAACGTTGGCCATCTGCCCACTGCTAGAACATACACTCCTTGCGAGCATGGTCTGCTCCTCTCCCAGTGCACCCCCAGCACCTCGAACAGTACCTGACAGGCACTGAACAAGTACGTTTTGCATCAGTGGATCTGTGCCCGACCTCAGCAGAACCTGGGCTGGAGTAAAAAGGCCGATCTATCAAAACAGTTGTAGTTTCACGTAAACAGAATGATAGTTCTGTATGAAAAAAAGAATACACTGAGGTGGGCTTCCCACAGAAGTCATTCCGGCAGAGGGGGTTCCCCTGGGCCCCCAGCAACGGGGAATGTGAACTTCCTCTTCCCATGGGAAAGGGAGAGAGACGGGAATGTGCTGGGCAGCCTGCCGGGTCCTGACCGGGTCCCCGCTGCTCCCCCCAGCTGTCCATGCTGTTCACGGAGGAATGTGACAAGGTGCGGGACCTGATGCACGTGCACTCGTTCAGCTACGACTTCCACCTGCGCCTCGTGCGCCAGCACGTGCTGGGCGCCCACCTGGTGCTGCGGCACGGCTACCACCTGACCGCCTTCCTGCGCCACTTCCTGGCCCACCACCCCGACGGGCCGCACTTCGGCCGCAATCACATTTACCAAGGTCGGTGCCCAAGGGCAAGCCGGTGAGCCAGAGATAGAACAGAACCTCTGCACCTCCTGTCCCATACTGTTAATCACCTCATGTCACTTGGACTGTGTCCCCGTGTCCCCGGCTTGTGTCTTAAGTTCTTCACACTGTTTCCTATCAAAGTTTAGATCCCGCTCTCTGTTCTGAGCCACTTCGGGCCCGTCTCCCATGTTCTACGGGACCTTAGGAGCCCCCCCAGAAAAGCAGAGCCAGTCCACCTGTCAGAGCCTTAGGAACGTCTGTCCCCCTGTCCCACCTATGCAGCGTGTCTGTCGCACGCTCAGGGTCTCCTGTAACTTGCCCCCCAGGGACGCTGGAGCTCTCCACACCACTCATTGCTGCTCACCAGCTGTACAACTATGTAGCTGACCACGCCAGCTCCTACCACATGAAGCCATTGCGGATGGCCCGGCCCGGAGGCCCAGAACATAACGAATATGCCCTGGTATCGGCGTGGCACAGGTGAAGTTGGGGGGGGCGGTGCCAGCACGTGCTCTGGCAGAGCTGAGGTCGGGGCCATTGGGCAGTAGGGAAACTGGTATCTTCTCGAGCCAGAGGGATGGGCTTCATTAGAACCTTGG
The DNA here is from genome assembly GCF_002007445.2 of Ailuropoda melanoleuca. Lineage (NCBI taxonomy): Eukaryota > Metazoa > Chordata > Mammalia > Carnivora > Ursidae > Ailuropoda > Ailuropoda melanoleuca. The sequence continues at coordinate 19,935,886 of NC_048219.1, forward strand.
GGTTGGCATCTTCCCCACCCCCACTGTACAGCTCCGGCTCCTACCTGGACTCTGAGGGGCTTCGTCACCAGGACGACTTTGATGTGTCCCTGCTGGTGTGTCACTGTGCTGCACCCTTCGAAGAGCAAGGAGAAGCCGAGCGGCACGTTCTGCGGTCAGCAGATCCCCCACCTTGAATTGCGCAGCCTCCCCTGTGCCCTTGCTCTCTGTGTCTCCCGCTCTGATCACCCCATTCCTGCCCCCTCCCCACCACAGGCTGCAGTTCTTCGTGGTGCTCACCAGCCAACGAGAGCTCTTCCCCAGACTCACCGCTGACATGCGCCGGTTCCGGAAGCCACCCAGACTGCCCCCTGAGCCAGAAGCTCCTGGGAGCTCAGCTGGTAGTCCTGGGGAGGCCTCGGGGCTTGGTCTGGCCCCTGGACCAGCTCCCCTGTTCCCCCCACTGGCTGCAGAGGTGGGCGTGGCTCGGGCACGGCTGGCTCAGCTGGTCCGCCTGGCTGGAGGGCACTGCCGTCGGGACACCCTCTGGAAGCGCCTCTTCTTGCTTGAGCCTCCAGGGCCTGACCGGCTACGGCTAGGGGGGCGCCTGGCCCTGGCAGAGCTGGAGGAGCTCCTGGAAGCAGTCCATGCCAAATCCATTGGGGATATTGATCCCCAGCTGGTAAGCAGCCGTGGGTTCTAGAAGGGGCTGGTTTGGATACTAGGGGTTCTAGCAGCAGCCGGGGTAGAGGGTGCAGAGATCTCAGGTGGCTCTGGGACAGCAGATCCAGCCCTGTGGACCTTCCCCTAGGACTGCTTCCTGTCCATGACGGTCTCCTGGTACCAGAGCCTTATCAAGGTTCTCCTAAGCCGCTTTCCTCAGAGCTGTCGCCATTTCCAGAGCCCAGACTTGGGAACTCAATACCTGGTAAGTCTCTTTGAGACTCCTCTGAAAGGGGAGACATAGCCAAATGCCTCATCAGAGAGATGAGAGGTCCCTGAAGGAGCCCCAGCCCAACTAAACAAGGCCTGCTTTGGCAGGAGGCCTAGGTGGAATGGAATCCATGTGAAACCCTTCAAGCACTGAGCACGAGCCTCGAGCCTCGACACAGGATTCGTGAGAACAGCCTAGGGCTCTGACCTTAAAAGCTCATAAAAAAAGCACAAACCTTTGGCTAGAGATCCTGAGGGCCAAGCTCTGGAACCTTATCAGTGGTGGTTCTTAGCGGCTGAAATCCCAAGAAGGACCACTGGGGCTTTAAAGCCTCGTTACCCCAAGTGTGGTCTTCACACCGGTGGTGGCGGCAACACCTGGGAGCTTGCCAAAATGCAGACTCTCAGGCCCCAGCCCCGCCCGGCCGACTCGGCCCGTGCCGTCCAGCCCGATCCCCAGGCGCACGTGAGAGGCTGAAGCACTACCCGGCCGGTAGAGGGACGAAGGCTCAGGTGGTGGGTAGCCAGAGAGTGTGGGCGTTAAGCGACTGAAGAGGTGGGCCTGACGAGAGCAGTGGCTGTGGGGAGGGCACGTTCAGAAGAAGACTTCAGAAAAAGTAGGAACTCGTCCGTAGGGAGGGGTCCCGCAACACTGCTTGTGGGCAAGGCTAGTTTCAGGGTGTGAAGGCGCATCCCGGGACGCTGAGGTGAGTTGGTAAGGCTGCACTTGTGCAGGGGGCTATGAGCAGATGGGGGTGCTCCTGTGGGTGGTGGGAGTGCTGAAGCAGGTGTGGCTTTGGGGGAAGGGTGATGAGTCAGAGGTCATGAGGCCCTCCCAGGACCACATTCTAGAAGGTTGATGGATGCTGGAGACTGGAGCCCAGAGAGAGACCTGGGCAACAGCTACATGAACATGTGGTCACTGAAGCCTGGGAGTAGAGGGAATCACCTGGGAGAGATCACAGAGCTGAGCAAAGGGACAGTGAGGCACAGGGGGACAGTCCCAGGGGACTGTCAAAGAGAAGACCCAGGACAGGAGGCAAGGAGGGGTCATGCCAGGGGTAGAGAACTCTGCGTCACTGACGGGCTTCAGTGTGCCGGCTTTGTGCAGGGCCTCTAGATAGACGAGCTCTGAAACCTTCCAGTCAGGCGCCTCCCCTCATTCTGAGGAGGCTGGTGGGGCTGACGGAGCCGGCGAGGATGAGCACTGAGGTTCAGTTCAGAGACAAGGTCCTGGCTGACTGGAATGCACGTGGGCTCGGGTGTGGTGATGGAGGCAGGCCTTCCTCACGCCAGACCCACTTCCAGAATGCCCTCAAGGAAGGTGGGTACTGCCTCAGGTGACACAGACCTCACTCCCCCTGTCACTTTGTCTTTCGCTGCAGGTTGTGCTGAATCAGAAGTTCACCGACTGTTTTGTGCTGGTGTTTCTGGATTCCCACTTGGGAAAGACGGTGAGAACAGGGGTGAGGGGCTTTGTGTCAGCCTAGTGGGAGGCTCCCCCGCAAGCCTGCTGAGGTTGGGGGGCCCTGCTCCCCGTGCCTGCCCTCCCTCAACACTGCATCCCCGCCATGTTCCCCACAGTCTCTGACAGTGGTCTTCCGAGAGCCCTTCCCGGTGCAGCCCCAGGACAGCGAGAGCCCCCCTGCCCAGCTGGTCTCCACCTACCACCACCTCGAGTCCGTCATCAACACAGCTTGCTTCACCCTCTGGACCCGCCTCCTCTGAGGGCCAGGCCAGTGAATGTCACCGTTCCTCGAATCATGGGGGTCTGTAAGATTGCGCACTTGAAGCAGGACTGACCAGCCCTTCTGGGCCCAGACACTGAAGGACACCAAAAGCTTTGTGACTAGATCTCAGGGGTCTGCAGCCCCAGCCTCGAAGTGGGAGCTGCCCTCCCAAGCACTTGCCTCCACAGGGCTCCAGAGGGGCAGGTGAACTCCCTGAAGTGCCCATCTCCTCTCAGGCCCTGGACCCTTTCCGAAAGGGTCTCTACCTTCCCGCTCACCTGGTGGAGTCCCGGGAATTCACACCAGGTGGCAGGCGCTCACCCCGAGAGCTCCTCTGCCTGAACGCCGCCTCCAAGTCTGGTTGCCGACAGCCACCCGCCCCCACGTTGAGCCCTCTGGTCATTTCCCGCTTGAACATCATTGCTGGACGTTGCCGTTGAGATTCGACACCTTGGTTCCGATGCCAGCTCTGCCTCTGAAGCCCCTGTGACCACAGGCAAGCCTCTCAGCTCTCGGACCTGTGGTTTCGGGCGTGTAAATGAGGAGGTGGGCTCAAAACCCCCGTGTGCACAGCAGCACTGGCGCAGGAGACCGGAGCACTGGAGCGCGAGCTGTGCGTCCCGTCGGGGAAGCAGCCCCGGGAGCGCGACGGGTTAGACACTGTGTGTCCTCCCCCCGCCCAATAACACACACGCGGCAAGTGTTCAGCGGGTGGTCTTTAATTGAGGAGATGCGGGCTGCGGGGCGCCCTGTCCCCAGCGGCAGGCAGGCGCAGGGCAGGACCTCACCGGCCAGCCTGTGGGCGGCCCCGCCTATCCCAGTAAGAGCGAAGCCAGTTCAAGCCCTCCACTGTGTCTCCTGAGGACAGAGGGAGGTGGCGGCCTCAGCCCGCGAGGAGAAAAGCAGCCGTGTCCCCTATCCGTCCGTCTAGAGCTCCCTGCCCCAGGGCCCGGCCTGGAGCCCCCACCCCCTCTCACCTTGAGGCCAGTACTCGCACCCCACAAAGCCCTTGTAGCCTTCATCCTCCAGCAGTTGGAATAGATAGGGGAAGTTCAGCTCTCCGGGGCTGTCGGGCTCCCCCCGGCCCGGGACCTGTGCCACCTGCACGTGCCCTAGACACAGATGGGGGCAGGTGTGGGGCCCAGGCTCCAGCCGAGTCCTGAGGGACTGATGCGGGGCGGGGGGGTTGGAGGGGTGGGAGCACATTAGACGAGAAGGAGCAAAGAAAGAGACCCCTCTCACCAACGAGGGGCAGGAACTCCCGTATGTTTCCTGTCAGGTTCCCATCCATGATCTGCCAGTGGAACAGGTCCTGGATAGAGAATACTAGTCAGAGACCCTGCAGGCCCCCTTACCCCCACCCCATTCTCCCCAGATGTGGGGAACACGGGCCTTCTGAGAAGCATTCCCTTTCTTCCACTTACCATTTGTAACTGGAGGTTGGGTCTTCCAACCTTCTGTAAGATGGCCGCCGCTGGGAGAGAAATCGGGGAGAGGGCCATGAGACCCAAGGAGAGCAGGAGAATCAGAGGGGACTCGGGGGGCACAAGGCTGCGGTCCTACCCTGCTGGGGGGTGTCCAGGAAGTACTGGGGGTCAGTGATGCGGGTATTGATGGGCTCCAGCAGTCCCACGAGGCTCTCCTAGCACCATGGTGGACCCGTGAACAGAGCCCTGCCCCAGTTTTGTCCCCCCTCAGCCAGTCACTGGTGAAGCCCCCCACTGTTCCCTCTGAGCTGGGTAGTGCCCGGCCTCGTGCCTCACTGGCTCTCCCCACCGTCGCCCCGCCCCGCCCCCGCAGGCATTCATGTCGGTATGCCTGTCTGTCTGTCCCTGGTCTCACCTGAGCCAAAACCCCAGCCGCGTGCCTCAGGTTCTCCAGAAAAACTGCCTCCATTTCACTCCTGACGGCTGCTCGGTCCGCCCCCTGGGGTACTCGGCCAGCCATCAGGTGAATCCTGGCGGAAATGGCGCTGGAGGAGGCTGGCGGGGCCCATCCTGACAGCAGGCCCCTCATTCCTTTGGCTCCGCGTGTGCCTCGTCCAGCTGCCCTCCCATCCCCCCTGCTGACCGGTCTGTCACCTGCACTCGTGTCAGCCTGAGGCCAAGCGCCTTCCCAGATACCTTCTGAGGGCCACCCCAACTTCCCGCCTCAGAGACCTCTCACTGAGCCCTCCCTGTCTGCTATCTCTCCTTTCCAGTGGCTGTCTCCTCGCGGCTATAAACGTGCACGTCAGCCTCTTTCTAACAAGTATTTTGACCCTTTCCCTTAAGTATTCCGTGCTGCTTGTCTCCACTCCTTGCATCTGTTCCTTAGCTGCTTCCCATCTGCTTTCTGCCCCCACCACACACGTAATGGCCCGTTACCAGTTCCGTCTCAGCCCATTTACCCTCAGCGCGATCTGACATTTATTTGATCAGCCCCACTGTGCCTCTTCCTTCCTCCTGCCATCACCTGATCTCTCTTGGCCACACCCAACTCCAACGGGTCACATCTCCAGCCTCAGGAACTCTGCTGAACACCCCAAGCCTTCTCGTCTCTGGCCACTGCATCCTTGCCTCCAGTGCTCCTTACAAGTAAATGCCCATTCATTCCTTTGAGACCCAGTTCCACAGCACGACCCGTAAGAAGCTTCCTCTGATCCCAGACAGGTGCCTAGTCTGCTCCCACAGCTGCCATCCACTGACCCTCAAATGGATCACTGCGTATGTTTGCTACCTCGCTAGTCAGCTCCTGGCACGGGATCCCAGCATGAAAGAGTAGCAAACAGAATGACACAGGACAAATAAAATACAAAAGGCAATTTACAAAGGACCGGGGCTGGAGGGGTGAAGAGCCAGTGCGCTGACTCCCGAACCTCTCCAACCTGGCGTTCTCTCCCAGACCCCAAACGTGGGGCAGGGTCTTGGAGGAGACAGGGCAAGATGGGGAGGAGGAGAGGACAGGATACCTGGGACAGCCCAGAGCCTTGGCGTACAGCACTGCCTGCTCCAGCCCCTCTCGGAAGGCCGCTTGCCTCCCGGGAACGGCCCCCAGCCCCATTTCCCCTTTCTCTCGGTCTCCTGCGGAGAGAACGGTCCTCAGCCCCGGCTCGCGTCCCCGGGCTCCCGGCGGCCCCCGCCCCCCGCCCCGGGCCCGCGGCGCACCAGGGGGCGTGTTGATCAGCACCAGCCGCAGCCCCGCTTCCCGCGCCGTGCGCGCCAGGGCCTCGGGCGGCTCCGTGTACGGCCAGGCCACCTCGGCGGCCTCGAAGCCCGAGCTGCCCGCCGCCCGGAGCCGCGCGGGGAGCCCGGGGAGCTCGGGGAACAGCCACGACACGTTGGCCGAGAAACGGAGCGGAGCCATGGCGGGCCGGTGACACGCGCGTAGGGCAGAGTCCGGGGTGGGCCGGAAGGCGGAAGGAGGCGGGGCTCCGCGGAACTGACCGGACCCGGCCTGGCGGGGGAGCGCGGATCCCGGGGAGGGCGCTGCGGGGCCGGGCCTCGCGGGGCGCGCCGATCCGGAGGAGGGCGCTGCGGGGCCGGGTTGGGCCCGGCCGGAGAGGGCGCGTCTGGGTAGTCCGACCCGAGGGGAGGGGCGCTGGCGCCGCGAGCCGAGCCAAGAGCCCTCTGTGCCGGCCTTTTTTGGTTAGAAAAGCAGTGTGGGGTAAAGACCACGGACGGTCCAGAAAAGTGACATTTTTCGAGACTGGAGAAAGGGAAATGCGGGGAGAGGCGACAGAGCCGAGGGAGAGGAGCTCCGCCCGGGTGTGGGCGGGAGAGCATCCCCACCCCGCCTCGCGCTTCCAACCACGCGAGGGTAGACGGGGGCCTGGGACCCCTGGGCTGAGAGCCCGGAGAGAAGGGCGAGAGAGAACTGGGCCGTCCCGAGAACGTAGTTAAAAGTGAGGAACGTGAACTTCAACAAATACTTAGTATTTTATTTCATTATAAAAATAGTATCTGTTCATTATGCAACGTTTGAAAGCTACGAGACGAAATCAGCAACATTTAAATCACCAGTCATCGCACCACTAACCATTAACTTTCCCTTACAAATTAAAAAATAAACATAAACAGATTTTTTTCTTAGAGAATTCTGATCATACTGTACATGCAGTTTTGTGGTCTGGTTTTTCATTTAATATTATTTTGTTAACATTTCCCCGTGTTCAATATCCTTCAAAGTCATTGCATTCGCTGTTCATTGTGCCATACCCGCAACCCAGAATTTATCCTACTGCTCTGTTGATGGTCGTTAGGGTTTTTCTACATTCGTGTGTGCGTGCTGTGAAAGCACTTTAATGCACCTCTTGGCTCCATCTCTGAATTTTTTCTTAGGTTCCTTTGAAATGTTCATTACAGTATCTGCCAGCCCAAAGTCCTTTACGAGGAAAACTGGCCCCTCCGCTGGTCTCTCCACTGAGCGGCTATAGGTGGGCTGTTCCCTCTTATCCCCAGCTGATTGGGCCACAGGAGGACGTCTGATCCAAGGGCAGCCAATGCTTCAGATGGCCAGAGACTCATTACCTGCCTAGTTTGGAAAGATGATCTAGCCAAGCAGATTCTCTTTCTCAAAGTTCAAACCAGGAAGTACTGAGAAAGTCAACTACGAGGTGGTCTTGCCCGAAGATGATTGTGGCTGTAGAAACAAAGTAAGCAGGGGTCGGGGAAGGAGCGCTAGTGCAGACAGCGGGTAACCAAGCACCGGGGTATTAGGGTTAGAGGCGGCACGTTGAGAAACCTCTGCATGGAGTTTCTCCGCTGGCGAAACCCACAACTGCCTGGGATCTATGCACTTCCCAGGCTGGGATGTTTAGACTTCCCTAGGTTTCTGTGTCTGTAGCTTCTTATGTTTCTTGAGAGAATTGCAATGAGTTTATTTCATCCTCAATAACCCGAATGACTGGGAAAATGCCTAAGGTTGGAATTACGTAGTCAGCAAATAGGAACATGTTTAAGGTCTTGATGATTTGCTGAATTGCTTTTCAAAAATATTGCAAATTTATACCCCACCAGTAGGCGCATGGAAGTCCTCTTGGTCTGTTTTCTGTGCTAGCTTTGACAGAAGGAAGCTGCAGGCGCAACGGCAACTCGCACGGCCTGTTTGTCACTGCTGGCCTCGATCGCAAGGCAGGCGCACTCAGCCCCGGAGGTCCAGGCCGGCATCAGAGTTCATCCAAGTGCGAGCAAGTTCGGCTTCTTCCGCTCTGCCTCTGAGAACAGACTGCCATCAGCTCGGACTGATCACCTGATTTCTTGCCCGTTTGCAGCTGGTGTTACACTTGGAACTTTGACTTGTCCTGAAACGTGTTTCTTGGATATAGTCCAACCAGGATGTGACCTCACTAAGTTTAACATTTTAATCAATCCCAACTTCAACATGTCTATAGTCCAATGTTGACCGTGCAGAATAACATCTAAGGAAAGTAATTCCTTTTTTTTTTTTTTTAAGATTTTATTGGGGCGCCTGGGTGGCACAGCGGTTAAGCGTCTGCCTTCGGCTCAGGGCGTGAGCCCGGCGTTATGGGATCGAGCCCCACATCAGGCTCCTCTGCTAGGAGCCTGCTTCTTCCTCTCCCACTCCTCCTGCTTGTGTTCTCTCTCTCGCTGGCTGTCTCTATCTCTCTGTCAAATAAATAAATAAAATCTTTTTTAAAAAAAATTTTATTTATTTGTCCGAGAGAGATCACAAGCAGGGGAGCGGCAGGCAGGGGGAGAGGGAGAAGTAGGCTCCACGATGAGCAGGGAACCTAACACGGGCCGCTCCTAGGACCCCGGGGTCATGACCTAAGCCGAAGTCAGATGCTTCACCGACTGAGCCACCCAGGCGTCCCAGAAGTAATGCCTTTTTAAAGCTTCACTGTAAATCTCTGGGTGTGTCAATTCTACTCAAGACTTTGAAAGCACCACATCTGCTGGGGTCCACTCCTTCTTTGCGTGTGTACCCTGCAGGGCAGCAGAAACGATGTATAAATATAAACTAGAGGGGCACGACGCACTTCCCCCTTAATTTTCTTCAACACCTTTACATTACACATCAAAATAAATGCAAAAGGAGGACAATGCCTTTGAAAATTATTTTCTTTTTTTTTTTTTTTTGAGATTTTATTTTTAGGGGCGCCTGGGTGGCTCAGTCGATAAGCGTCTGCCTTCGGCTCAGGGCGTGATTCCAGCGTTCTGGGATTGAGCCCCACATCGGGCTCCTCCGCTGAGAGCCTGCTTCTTCCTCTCCCACTCCCCCTGCTTGTGTTCCCTCTCTCACTGGCTGTGTCTCTGTCAAATAAATAAATAAAATCTTTTTTAAAAAAAAAGGTTTTATTTTTAAGTAATCTCTATACCCAATGTGGGGCTCAAACTCACGACCCCAAGATCAAGAGTCACATACTCCACCAACTAGGCCAACCAGGTACCCCGAAAATTATTTTCTTTACTCACTGTTTGACTTTCTGCCATATGCCACTTTGCAACATAGGCATTACACTAAGTTATTATTACAAATCTTTTTTTTTTTTTAAAGATTTTATTTATTTATTTGACAGAGATAGAGACAGCCAGTGAGAGAGGGAACACAAGCAGGGGGAGTGGGAGAGGAAGAAGCAGGCTCTCAGCGGAGGAGCCCGATGTGGGGCTCAATCCCAGAACGCTGGAATCACGCCCTGAGCCGAAGGCAGACGCTTAACGACTGAGCCACCCAGGCGCCCCTAAAAATAAAATCTCAAAAAAAAAAAAAAAANTTACAAATCTTGATTCTTTGCATTTAACTTTTAACCAAGGAATTTGGTATGACAATGAGTTAAGGTAACAACTTATAAATAGTTACATGGATGATGACTAAGACTTGAGTGCAGAGTTCAGAGTCTTGGTTAATCACTGGATTGCACTTGCCAGTGTGGTAAAAAAAAAAAATATATATATATATATATATATATATACACACACACACACACACACACCCCTCATGTGACATGCAAATCAAAACCTCAATGAAACTCATTTTAAACCTTCCAGACTGACAAAAAATTTTAAGTCAGACATGATCAAATATTGGACTGGAGTTGGAATCACTGGAGCATTTATTCACTGCAGGTAGAAATGTGTGAATCCCTGCAGTCACTTGGGAAAACAATCTGGCGGTATCTCTCAAGGCTGAACCCCCATATACATTTGGTCCCATAGTTCCTTTCCCGGGTCTATCCCCGGAAGGAACATTTGCACAGGCCTACCAGGAACCCCGCCACGTTCACAGCAGCAGTACTTATGTAGCAAAAATACGACCCTAAGCCCAGTGTCCACTTACGTGTAGAGAGATGAGTGGCAGGATAGCCATCCAGAGTTGTATAGAAAAGTGAAGAGAAAGCTGGTGGCTCAATGATACAATGAAGGTTTCTCTTGTATTCCCGGGATATATGAAGAGCTTAGTCTGGGTCAAATTGGAAACATCAGTGTGAACACATCAACCGGATAAATCTCAGCAACATAATCTTGAGTGAAAGAAGCAAATCCCAGAGAAACACATGGAGTGTGATCCCATTTGTACAAAGTCCAAAGCAGGGAAGACCAAATCTTACACCATATCTCGAGTAAGGATACAAGCCTCTGTGGTAAAACTGTGAAGATGAGCAAGTGAATAATGATTGCAAAATTCAGGGTGAATGGTGAGCTCCAGGAGGGGAGGGAAGAGGGGAGCATCAGGGGCTTGAAAGTAATGGCCCTCTCCATTCTCTGACACTGGCCAAGATGGCCCTGTGTGCACACACCTCCATTTCATCACTACTCTTTATATCTCGCATCTGTTTTATAAATACCATTTGCATCTGTTTCATATTTAATAAAAATGAGTTTGTAAAACCTTCTGTAAGCGTTACTGCCACCTGTTTGCACATTTTGCATTAATCCTTCTGGTAGTGTCATCTTTTTTTTTTTTTAAGATTTTATTTATTTATTTGACAGAGATAGAGACAGCCAGTGAGAGCGGGAACACAAGCAGGGGGAGTGGGAAAGGAAGAAGCAGGCTCATAGTGAAGGAGCCTGATGTGGGGCTCGATCCCATAATGCCGGGATCACGCCCTGAGCCGAAGGCAGACGCTTAACCGCTGTGCCACCCAGGCGCCCCTGGTAGTGTCATCTTAATCGCAAGGCTTTTTCTACCGACTCAGCCTGTTTGTCATAGACTGTAATCACCACGTTTGGGATTCAGTGTGTCACTGTTCTGCATAGCGGTCTTTTATCATCTTACCTGCCTAGAACCTATTATGGTAGCCAGCCTGTCCAATGGTACCCCCATGATGTCCACCTCCTGGTCTTCACAACGTCTCCCCTTGAATGTGGGCTGGACCTGGCAACTTCCTTCTAACAAATAGAATAGAACCACCGAGATTAGGTTACAAAAAGGCTGTGGCTTCTGTCTTGGGCGCCCCCCCTCACTCTTTCACTCCCTCCCTCTGAGGAAAACCAGCTGCCCCGTTGTGAGCTGGCTCATGGAAAGACACAGGTCAAGGGGCTAATGTCTCTGGCTAACAGCCAGGAAGGACCTGAGGCCTGCCAACAGCCATGTGAGTGAGCTTGGAGGCAGATCTGCTACCATTAAGCTTCAAGACTGTACCTCGAACAATATCTTAATTGCAGCCTTGTGACGGATAGAGTTGGAATCAGAGATACCAGTTAAGCCACACCTGGATAACTGACCTACTGAAACTCCTTGAGAGTAAATGTTCGTTGTTTTAAGCCACCAAGGTTTGAGGTAACTTCTTAGCAACAGTAGATAAATAATAAAGCGTCTCTTTCTTCTTCTGGGTAATTTCCCTGGTTTGAGGAAACAACGTCATTTCTACCACTCCTGAACTTTACGTTGTAAATGGGTGCTGCCATTTTCTGATATGATTCTTTCGTCCAAGTCCCAGTGATTGGTCAATGAGTGGGCACCTGACCCAAGCTGGAGCAACCGTATAACCTGTTACAGACTCAGCAGGTCGCCTACCCAACGTCTGTGCCCTCTTTCCTCCTTCCTACTAGAACCATAGCTCATGGGGACAGTCAGCCAGAGAGAATAAAGCTAACTTACAGAGCAAAGCAGCAAAGAAAAACCGAGAGGCATTTTGTTTGGCCCTTGGAACCTCTGTAAGGGAATCAACCAGGCTGGCCTTCTTATTTCATCTTAACTCTTTCTAAAAACTACATGTCCCAGAACGAACTTGCTTTTTTACATCCCGGGATCCAGCATGGTGCCCATTTCAGGAAATTCTTGGTTCTCTTGGTAAAATGTAATTTCCTCAGTGTAAAGACCTGAACCCTGTGCACTGGGGCTATGTATTTATGTCCCTTTCTGAATTTATGTAATTTCAGATGGCCTGTAGCGGAGTCTTTATCTTTCAAAGTCATGACTTTACACTGATGTTGTTCGTTTCACCCCATCTTCATTAAGCTCTTTCCTACCTTGTTTAATACAGGACCATCTTCATTTCTATTCCACTTTCTTTTTGGAGCCACCAGTCTTTATACCACGTCCATACAGCAATGTTCAAATTGGATTCCACATATCATGTTCTATATTTTCACATCCAACCATGTGTTCAGCCACAGGTGCCTAGATGTAAGGATATCAACATTCAAGCATTACTCTATTTTTTTTTTTTTTGAGCCATTGAAGCTACATTGCTAGGGCTTTGGAACCGATCTTTCCTGCTTTTCTCAGTATGCCAGCCGTCGTCTGTATTACACGGATTCGTGATTGCTTAGAACTGGGTTGGAAAGGAAGCTAAGTCTTCGGTCAAGTTTTTTTTCTTTCCTAGTTTTCTCTTATATCCAAGCACGTCATAGAGAAATAGCCATGGTGTATCTACATTGGCGCTCTCCCACTGACATCTCAGCACACTCAAGACGAATCATCTCACACACACAGTACATTGAATAACATCATTACACAAAACAGCATGGAATCATTTTATGAAACTTGTTTGCATGAATGATCATATAATATTCTTGGAAGAGTATTATCGTATTTGCTGTTTCATGTGATGCACCCTTATCTTGCAAAGGAGATTTCCTATATAACTGGCCCTCTAGTTTCTATTCTATTACTGGTGGTCGGATCACATCCAGACACTCTTCTGTGCCCTTTCCTTACATACGCATGCTATTAGTAACACACAAGGCCCGTGGCAGTCTTAACTAATGGAGTGTTAACTAACCACACACCCATCCACACGCAAACTTTAAATTTGGTTAAATACAACCAGTGTATGCACGACTCAAAGGGTACAGGTGTGAATATTCAAAAAGCTGGTTTTTACATTAGACATTTTGAAAAATCTCAGTAATCCTGACTACAGAATCCTATCCTTCCCTTGTTTAATCTTTACACGTGTGAATTCTACTCTTGGTGTTATGTCTATATTTTTTGCTGCTTGTTTATTTTTCAATAGATCTCAAATATATGTAGGAAATATATTTTTAGGAAAATATAAATAAACTCAGTCTACCTTACTCTTCTCTTCCCCTTTCTTTGGCCATGCTTTTAACTGCATTTTATTCCAAAATATGTAGTTTTTTTAGAGATTTTATTATTAAGTGATCTCTACACCCAATGTGGGACTCAAACCCACAACCCCTAGATCAAGAATCACATGCTCTCTTGACTGAGCCAGCCAGGCACCCCAAAATATGAAGATTTTTATCATTCCCCTATTGATGGACAAGATTGCCTCCAAATCAGCACTATTACCAACAGTAAGCATTCTTATATATGTTTTATGTGTGTGTACAAATACGAATATTTCTCCAGCATCCATCCCATAAGTGGACTTGCTGGGCCACAGGACATGTGCATTGAAAGCTCTAATTTGGGGCACCTGGGTGGCTCACTCAGTTAAGCGACTGACTCTTGGTTTCAGCTCAGATCCTGATCTCAGGGTCATGAGATCAAGCCCCACGTCGGACTCTGTGCTCAGCACCGAGTCTGCCTGGGATTCCGTCTCCATATCCCTCTGCCCCTTCCCCTTGCTCTCTCTCTCTCTCAAATCAATAAATATATCTTAAAAAAAAAAAAAAAGAAAGCTTTAATTCACTGCTAAATTGCTCTTCAAAGGGTTTTATCAATTTGCATTCTTTCTAACCATCTATCAAATTACCTGTTTCCCTGCATCTTCATCAACACTGAATCATGTCAGTTTTTAAGATTCTTGCCAACCATGGGGCGCCTGGGTGGTTCAGTTGGTTGAGTGTCTGACTCTTGATTTCCGCTCAGGTCGTGATCTCAGGATAGTGAGATCAAGCCCCACGTCAGGGCTCTACGCTCTGTGCTCAGCTGGGAGTCTGCTTGAAATTCTCTCTCTCTCCCCCTCTGCCCCTCCCCCACTCTAAAATAAATAAATAAATAAATCTTTTAAAAAAAAGATTCTTGCCAACCCGAAAAGGAAGAAATGTCTTTATTTTTTAAAAAGATTTTATTTATTTATTTGAGAGCGAGAGAGCAAGAGAGCACAAGCAGGGGGAGCAGCAGAGGGAGAGGGAGAAGCAGACTTTCCATTGAGCAGGGAGCCCGACACGGGGCTGGATCCCAGGACCCTGGGGTCATGACCTGAGCCGAAGGCAGTCACTCAACCGACTGAGCCACCCAGGCACCCCAGAAAAAAATCAAGTCCTTGATTATTACTGAGATTGAAGATCTTTCCAGATGTTTATTTGCCAGTATTATTCCCTCTTCTGTGACTTGCTTACTAGTAGCCTTTGTCCGCTTCTCGCTTGGATTCTTCGTGCTCTCATGAATCAGTCAGTGGGTGCTCTTTATAGAAATTCCAGACATTACGTCTCTAGCTTTTTTGCTTCTCTTTCACTCTATTTAAAGCAACGTTTGCTGTTCGGTGTGGTGGAGGGGGGCTGCCTTTCCACGGGCTTCCTGTCCCTGTGTGGAAGGGGGCCTGCCCTCAGGCTTCCCCGAGCCGAGGAGTGACTGCCATGGTTGATAACTTGGGTGGAAAGGAGGAGCCAAAATGCTCAACTCAGTCCTGTCCCCCCGATCTCCGGGGGAAAGCCATCCTCCTGCTCTGCCCGGGGCCTCCCGTCTGCCGGGCTGGCCCTCACAGGGCTGACCTCGGGGAGGGCTACCGGCAAACCTGCCGGCCTAGCGGACCTAAGCCATATTTCCAGTATCAGCGGTGGAAGTCGTAAAAGTAATATTTGTCTCTCCATCTGTCACACTCCTGTGTCTATCTCTTGATAGGTTCTTGGATCAGTCAGAGTCCAAACAGAAAACAGATGGCACATTCAAATTAGGATAATTCAGGAGATTTTTAAAAGGCACCATTTATGAAGGTGTGGGCAGGGTGTAGGTGAGATACGCCCGCTGGCCCAGCAGCCCGGGGCTAGGAACAGCAGCTCTGCCACCAGTCCCAGGCCTGGCAAGGTGAAGGGGAAGGGGACGCAGTGACTCGAATCCAGGAGGAGCGGGTCATGTAGAGACAGCTGCCCTCCAAGGAGCAGAAGCCCTCCGAAGGACACTGGCAGCTTGAAGCGGCCTGCAGGGAGGAAGCCCAAGAAATAGATACCCTGACCTTACTCTCCTTCCCCCTTCCAATCTCTAGATAAACCAAACAGATAAGCCAAACCAAACAGAGGCAGAGGACAAAGGGAACCCATTGATGTAATCCATGTAGATCTGCCTACTTGGACAGAGAGCAAGGAGGAGACAAACTCTGGAAGGACAAACATGTTGTATCTGGCACAGTTCACGTCTCTCCTCCCTCGGGTACACTCTTACCCTGCATCTGAGTGAGAAACTCATGTCCCAGTCCACGTAATGCACAGGGTCCCAATGGCTGCTGTTTTACCATGAGGCAATCTTAAATCCGGCATAATCCGCACCCCTCCCCCACCACTGATATTCTTCAGGTAAGGAATCAGGTGAAAGTTAGGGGAAGCAAGCCAGCAGAATCCTGAAGTGGCCTCTCAAATTCCTGCTCCCCAGCGTGCACACACCTTCTCTCTGATATTCAATCAAACACTCATGTAGGTACTGCTAGAAAGAGAGTTTGCAAATGTAATTATTGTCCCAAACCAGTTATGAAAGTTTGATTGCCCCAGGTGAGCCTGACCTAATCAGGTGAGGTCTTGAAAGGGTGAGGGCTCTTCCCGGAGAAGGGAATCTATGGAGGCCTCAAGCCTATGGCCACAGGGAACTGAATTCTGCCCCAACCACGTGCTCCTACAGAGGACCCTGAGCTCCAGATGAGAACACAGCTCAACCCTGATATTAGCCTTCTGAGCAGAGAACTCAGCCATGTTCACGTGCCTGGACTTCCGACCTCCGGAATGCGAGCTGATGAACGGGTGTCGTTTTCAGCGGTTATATTCGCAATAGAAACCCAACACGGGGTGAAGAGTAAAGTCACATGAGCACAGCTGTTACAGTCCTCATCTCTGTAGCTGGTGATGGGGCCTAAGTCGTAGCCCAGCAGGCTGCGGCCAGCACCGATCCCAGTTCCCGCTGCCCTCTCCTAGCACCTCAGCAGGGCGAGCCTTCTGACCTGGTGAAATGACCCACACGTTCCTTCTGCAGGAGCTGAGTCATCGGTAGTCTTGACAGTACTGGGTTGTCCAGCTTCCCCTGACCAGAGCTTCAGAGCAAGAGAGGAAGACAGGTGCCCTCCACAGAGTCTCCTCGCCCTCACTGGGGCACCGCAATTTCCCCTGGTGATCAGGGACCGTGACCCAGCCACGCTAGAGAACCCCTGCGCTGGCAGTGTAGGGACACGAGAGCCTAAGAGCAGGGTCAACTTCAGCTTCGAGTTCATGAGCACCATGACCATGCGTCCTGGTGGAGGAATCGCTACGGTGCACGCGAAAACCTTCGGATCCACCGAGCCTGCGGTTCTGAGGACGGAAAGCAGAAAGGTCTTCTCTGAACCACATATCCTGGCTCTGGGGAGGATGACTCAGCTACAGATCGCGGGTTTAAAGCATATGCCTTTTTTTTTTAGGTTTATTTATTTATTTATTAGTAATCTCTACACCCAATGTGGGGCTTGAACTCATGACCCTGAGATCGAGGGTCGCGGGCTCTTCCGACTGACCCAGCCAGGCGCCTCTAGGCATATGCTCTTTGGAAGTTGTTTTCTTCCTGCCGGCCTGTGACCGAGGCTTTAGAAATCCACTTGATCGTTCTCTCCAGCTACTCGATCCTGGGCAGTTAACCACATGCTAATACCGGTGAATTTCACGGGCATGCGCCAACGGCCACGCTCCTTATGTAAAATGCGTCCCTTGTTGGAGGTGCCGAGTTCCGAGTTCCGCAGCTCAGAGAGGGCTGAGGTGTTCTGCGAGTCTGCGCAGGATGCCGGAGGAGCGCTTCAGGCGGAAAAGACAAAAAAGCAGAATCCGTATTTAACCCGTAAGAGCAAAGCTCTGATCCCTCCACGATGGAGTTGGCCAGGTCCTCCCTCCGACCCCAGTGTGCCTTTCTTTGTGCTGTGAAATTCGAGAGGCAGCACCTTCCCTTTCACTCTAGGAGCCCCCAGACCAAGGAGGCCCCAGAAATTGCACCGACTGGCAGGGCTCTCGGCCTCAGGCACACAGACCTCTTACAAAGGCATCTGTCTGCTAGGCGCTTCCCCCTCACCAGGTCAGTTAGTCACTGGAATGAAGCAGGGTGACATCCTGTAGGACAAGATGACTGAATCCCCCTTGCAGTCTGGCCTATGTTCGTCGCTCTCCAATGCACCAAACAGCCGGTTTAGAAATCCTGTCCAGCTTTTACACTTGTTTCCAGGGGGCAAGTTAGTCCAATACAAGCTACTCGTTATTGCTTTTTATTTTATTTAGGTGTTTTTCTTGCTTACACTATGAAATACAGAATACATTCAAAAGGATATGTATAAATAGAGGCAAATCATTAAAAATAATAAAATACATATTTTAACAATATAAAAATAATAAAATATAATAGTGAGGTTAGGAAGGAGAATAAGAAGAGAAACTCTGAGGTTTTTTATGTGCCCCTCTTCAAAGGCAAATGTGTCCTACTCCCTGAACCCAGAGGCAACCACTATCCCAAATCGGTGTTGATCATTTCATTGCTTCCCTTTTTCTTTTTCTCTTTCCTTCTTTTTTTTTTTTTTTTTTTTTTTTTTTTTTAGATTTTATTCATTCATTTCAGAGAGAGAGAGCGCAAGCATGAGGGGGGGCAGAGGGAGAAGCAGCCGGGGGGGGTTCAATCCCAGGACTCCAGGATCACGACCCCAGCCCAAAGCAGAAGCCCAATCGACTGAGCCACCCAGGTGCCCCTCATTGTTTTTCTTCATAGTTTTATTATATTTGTGTATATATAAAAATATGTACTATTATATCTATAATACTATATATTGCTTGGTTTAGCCTGTGTTGTTCCCCTACTACAAGTGAAATTGAAATGATACTGTGTGTTCTCTCTTGTGGTTTGCTTTCTATCCCGGTGATAGAAAGCAAATGTTCGAGATTAATGTTCGAGACTCATTCTCGCTACCACACGTCGCCCGTTGGTTTTTGCCGCTCTGTCGTGCTGCGTTCAGCGTATCACATTGTATGGATGTATTGCTTGATTTGTTTGCCAGTGGATGGATATTTGAGTTTCCAGTTTTCCATAATTATGAATAAAGCCGCTATAAACATTTGTGTATAGATTTCAGCACAAACATAAGGTTTCATTTTTCTCGGAAAAATGCCCAGGCGGGTGACGGCTGAATGACATGTTAAGTGTACGTTTCCCTCCGCGAGGCACCGCCAAACCGCTTCCCGGCGTGGCTGCTGCACCTGGCGCCCTCGCCAGCGCTCTTGGATCGGCCCGGGCGCTGGGCGCGGTCGGCCCTCATCCCTGCGTGCTCCCGGTCCTGCCATGGGGAGGTGCCGTTGGGGACTCCCGTTGGCGCTTCCCTAATACCTAATGATGTTAAGCATCTCTGCATTTGCTTGTTTCCTACCCAAATATTTTTTTGAGTGAAGTGTCTGGTACAAACATTTGCCTATTTTTAAACTGAGCAATTTTGTTATTACTGAGTTTTGGAATTTTTTTTTTTAATGTCCTCTAGATACATATCCTTGGTCCTATAGGTTTGGGGCAGCTATTTCCTCCTAGTCTGTGGTTTGTCTTTCCGTTCTTCAACAGGGCCTTCCACGGAGCAGAAATGTTTAATTTTGATAAGTCTAATTTATGTTTTTAATTAAAGTTTTTATTTATCTTTTTTTAAATGAATCGTGCTTTTGGCATCATATATAAAAAGGACACCGTAGTTTTCTTTTAGGTTTTCTTCAAGAAGTTTTGTAACTGTAGGTTTTACATTTAGCCTCTGACCCATTTTGAGTTCATTTCCGTGAAAAGTGCAAAGTATGCGTCCAAGTTCAGCTTTTGCAAGTGACTATTCAGTTGTGCCCGCACTATTTACTGAAAATATCATCCTTTCTCCACATTTGCATTGTCGTCTTTGTGAAAAATATATATATATAGACCACTTATGTGTGGGTCCATTTCTGGTCTCTATTCTTCTTTCCCACTTTCCTTTACTTTCTAGAACTTCTATTTGGTTTCTTTTCAGCCCTGTCTAATCCTTCCTGAGGGTCTGTTACTCCTCTGTCAGACTTTTGATGTCTTTTGTACTTCTTGAGGCACCTGGGTGGCTCAATTGAGTGTCTGACTCTTGATTCCAGTTCAGGTCTTGATCTCAGGGGGATGGGATCGAGCCCCGTGTTGGGCTCTGCACTCAGCATGGAGTCTGCTCGTCCCTCTCCCTCTGCCCCCCCAACTCAATCAATGAAAAATAAAAATGGGGGTGGGGGCACCTGGCTGGCTCAGCCGGTGGAGTGCACAACTCTTGATGTCGGGCTCATGAGTTTGAGCCCCACGTTGGGCGTAGAGATTACTTAAAAATAAAATCTGTAATAAATAAATGTGTATGAACTCATGTTCTTTGGAAAATTATCTGTGCGAAGTGAAGCCTCGGTGAAAATGTGTTCCTCCATGGAGAAATCTTCCGTGTTCACTTCTGCCAACTCGTTGGAAGTACCACAAGCCTGGAATCACTTCTAAGTTTTGGACTTGAGGTTTTTTGACACACCGTTCTGAGGCATCACTTCCAAGCAAGGACAGCCTCGGGTTTGGAGATAGGGCATCCTCATCGTCTTTTTCCGTTGGCAACATTTTTCAGTTCAGCCACGTCTCTAGTTCACCTGCAGGGAATCCCAGCCTCACTTGGAGGTTTCCAGTCCAAACTCCTTGCCAGGCACCCCAGAGGGGAAATCCTTTAAATCAACTTTTAAAACAACATTTCCACCCTATTTCTTGTTGCTCGTGGGGGCAGGATATCTAAAAGAGTCATGGAAACCTAATTTTACGTGAAATATCCCCAAACTAAAATATTGTACTAATATTCACTCCTTTAGTGGCTCTGGGATTTTTACTCCTGTGTATTGCTTTATGAATAAATCAAACATATCTCAAAATCCATATTATGAAGTTTTTTTTCTAACAACCCAATTTTGTCACTTGATCAGAGAGAACGGGGAGCTAGGTCTTCCGACACACAGATGAAACAAACACAGGTCAACATCATTTTGTGCTAAAAAAAAATCAGAAATTTGAAAGAAGGAATTCATAACTTTGGATTCTCAAAACCAAAAGTCATGCTAAAAACAGAATTTAATATCAGTTTAAAGACCAAGTCCATTTTCTATCAGGCAAATTCATTTCAATGGATGAAAACAGAATGTGTTGCAAAATAATTTACAGTGTGTTTTTCGTAAATGTTAACATAGGCAGAGGATAGAGTACACTGCTCAGCCCCATTCACGTATAGGCAGACAGGCGTTAGAAAGAGAACATCAGTTCACAGCATAAATTTATATTTTCAATCATGTTAAATTGTTACTTGGGAAGCACAATCTTAAGGAAACAATAATTTCTGAAGCCCTATAAATACTGTGTTTTATTTGATTGGCCCTCAATCAAGCTAAAATATCAAAGAAGACTCTAGAACAAAGCTCTCTGTTCCACATATCAATCCCACTTATAAGAAAAGATATTAGGAGGGAAAATTAGATATGCTTTTTAAAGATCCATTTTTATTTTAATCAGTGACTACAATTCATGAGTTGGGGGGACCTCCTCTTGGTTCCTTATTAAGGTAAAATGTAGTTATGACAATAAAATGCTCAGATTTTAATGGATTTTGACAAGAATATGCGCTCAAATATCATTACAATCAAACCAGTAAACATTTCCATTACACAAGAAAGTTCCCCCTGCTTGTTCCAGTCACCCCTCCCCCACCCTCGCCCCCGGACGTGGCCGCTATTGTCCTATCTGTTGTCGTAGCTGGTTGTCGGGATCACACATTGGAAAACTCTTCTGTAAAGGGACAAATCGTAGAGCACCTGGCTGGCTCAACTGGTGAATTGTGCGACTCTTGATCTCGGGGTTGTGAGTTTGAGCCCCACGTTGGGTGCAGAGATTCCTTAAAAATAAAAGACCTCTAAAAAGAGACACGTAGTAAATATTTCAGGGTCTGCAGCCCACTTACGATTTGCGACATTACTACTGCTCTTCCTCCTCCTCCTTTACAATCCTCTAAACATATGAAAACCACTCTTAGCTCAAGGGCATGCAGAGAAGCCCACGGCCAGTGGGCGGTCGTCTAGAACCCCATAGAAGTGGAATCAAACAGTACGTACTCTTTTGCGTCGGCTTCTTTCATTTAACATGCTTTTAAGGGTCAAACCATGTTATTACATGGATCAGTTACTTGTCTTTCTTACTGATTTGAGGGTTGTTGATTTTTTTCTGTGTTGTCTGTTTCTCTTGCATTTGTTTCTACTTTTATCTTTATTATTTCCTTTCTTCTTTATTATCTGAGTTTAATTTGCTCTTCTTTTTCTAGCATTTTAAGGTGGAAACTTAGATAACTGAGGGAACACAGCAGGGGAGTGGGAGAGGAAGAAGCAGGCTCCCAGCCGAGAAGCCCGATGTGGGACTCGATCCCAGAACGCCGGAATCACGCCCTGAGCTGAAGGCAGACGCTTAACGACTGCGCTACCCAGGCGCCCCTCTAACGTTAGCATTTAAAGCTATAAATTTCTTTCTAAGTGTTTTTTTAGCTGCGTTCCCCAAATTTTGATATGGTATGATTTCATTATCATTCACTTCCAAATATTTTTTAATATCCCTGTGATTTTGTATTGATGTACAAGTTTAAAGTGTATCCTCTGATATCTAAATGTTTAGGTATTTTCTGGTTTTTAAATTTATTTTTATTTGTTTTTAACTTACTTCCATGGTGATCGGAGAACATACTCTGTGTGGTTTAAGTCTTTTGAAATTCACTGAGACTTGTCTTATTGTCTAGAAAATAGTCTACTTTGGTAAATGTTCCTTGTGCTCTTAAAAAGAAGATGTATTCTGAAGTTTGGAAATCAGTGTTCTATAAATGTCAATTAGGTCAAATTGGTTGATAATGTTAGTTTGAATTTTCTGCATCCTTACGATGTTTAGTGCACTTCTTTTATCAATTACCAAGAAGAGATAACAATTTGAACATGTGTGCGTACCTGTATCAGTCCGCTCTGGCTGCCATAACCAAATACCACAACTGGGTGGCTTAAACAACAGACATTTACGTCACATAGTCCTGGAAGCTGGGAAGTCCAGCATCAAAAGTGCTAGCAGACTCAGTTCTGAGTTGAAAGCCCTCTCCCTAGGTTGCAGACAACCAAGCTTGTCACTCACTGTATCCTCACAAGCGAAAGCGAGGAAGAGCTCTGATCTCTCCCTTTTCTTACAAGGACACTAATTTCATCATGAAGGTCCCACCCTCGTGACCTCATCTAAACCTTATCACCTGCCAGAGGCCCTACCTCCAAACACCATCACTTCATGGATTAAGGCTTTGACATATAAATTTGGGGGTGGTGGGACACATTCAACCCATAACATCAGCTAATAACAGCTTCAAAATACATAAAGCAAAATGGACAGAACTATCAAGAGAACTAGTCAAATCCATAATCATCGGAGATTTGACCCTCTTTCTTGAAAGGCTGATTCCTTTTATCATTAAGAAATGATATCTTTATCTCTGATAATAGTCCTTGTCTTAAAGTCTACTTTCTCTTTTTTTTCCCTCACCTAGACTTCATTTTTTTATTATTTAAATTTTACCTAGTTAACATAAGAACAATATTGGTTTCTAGAGTAGAATTCAGTGGTTCATCACTTACATACAACACCCAGTGCCCTTTGCCAAAAAAATCTACTTTTTCCAATATTAGAACAGCCATAAACGATTTCTTACACTTCCAGCCAAGACAGAGTAGCAGGCACCAGATTAACCCTCTCACTGGAAACAAACAAACAAAAACACAAAGTATATGGAACAGAAGTTTTCAAGACAATGAACATCAGGCAAAGAAGAAGAGTGATTTCCGAGAGATGGGAAACAAATGATTTAAATCCTATGATTGTCAGGGCATTTGGGTGGCTCAGTTGAATGAGTGTCTGACTCTTGGTTTCAATCTCAGGGCCGTGGGGTCAAGCCCAGGATCGGGCTCTGTGCTTGGCATGGAGTCTGGTTGGCATTCTTCTCTCCCTCTCCCTCCCACTCTGTCCCTCACCCCACTCACACTGTCCCTCTTAAATAAATAAATAAATAAAATATTTTTTAAAATAAAAATAAATCCTATAACTGTCCAAACTTAATGCCTTGGGAGAGTTTCTAGGTCATGGCATAAATAGGGAGAACTTGGGCAGAATCTAGAGATGCCATGAGTTGAGAAGATGGAACTGCGAGTCTGGAGACAAGGCAGCTAGAGTTTCCAGAACAGAATACAAGCGTGGGGAGAACTGCAGAGAGAAAACCCTGAAGATTCACAGAGGATCCCACTCCAGAATTCAACAGAGTCCTGGTCAGCACATGTATGTAAGGACACCTCCTGAGACTAGAGAAAGAATCATCCAAAAGGATTAGAGGGAACAGTGCCTGGCACGTAAACAAGTCCACGCTAGAAAACTCTAAATTCACCAGCTATTAGGCACAGTACTCAGGCATTTTGTAGAATGCTCCTCTGGAGTGGGAAATAATTTGTCTTAGACTGAGCACTGCTGCAGACTCATTTAACAAATCATAAAAGCAAGACCTGAAAGTATCAAACTGTTTGAAAGTAATTTAGTTGCATCCCAGAACAAAGCTCAAGAAAGATTAAAGGGTGGGTCATCTAGGTGGCTCAGTCATTAAGCGTCTGCCTTCGGCTCAGGGC
Source organism: Ailuropoda melanoleuca (assembly GCF_002007445.2). Taxonomy (NCBI): domain Eukaryota; kingdom Metazoa; phylum Chordata; class Mammalia; order Carnivora; family Ursidae; genus Ailuropoda; species Ailuropoda melanoleuca. Next base: position 19,959,776 of record NC_048219.1, read on the forward strand.
GTGATCCCGGCGTTCTGGGATCGAGCCCCACATCAGGCTCCTCCACTGACAGCCTGCTTCTTCCTCTCCCACTCCCCCTGCTTGTGTTCCCTCTCTTGCTGGCTGTCTCTATCTCTGTCCAATAAATAAATAAAAAATCTTTAAAAAAAAAAAAGATTAAAGGGTCCTGCTTTAAAAAAAATAAAAATTAAAATTTTAGTCTGTCAATTTCCACCTTTTAATTGGGATATTTAATCCATTTGCAGTTAATACAATTATTGATATGGTTGGGGTTTAGTTGACCATCCTGTTATTTGTTTTCTATTTATTCCCTATGTTCTTTCTTCTCTTTGTTTTTTTTTAGTGAATATTTATTTTTTTAAGATTTTACTTATTTATTTATTTATTTGATAAAGAAAGAGAGCACGAGCAGGAGGAGTGACAGAGGGAGAGGGAGAAGCAGGCTCCCCGCTGAGCTGGATCCCAGGACCCCAGGATCATGACCTGAGCTGAAGGCAGATACTTAACTGACTGTGCCACCCGGGCACCCCCTTTCTTCTCTTTGTTTCCTTGTTTGTCCTTTTCTCCCTTCATTTTGATTAATCATATATTTTTAGCATTCCATTTTTATCTCTGTGCTGATATTTTTATCTTATTTTATTTTTTTTAAAGATTTTATTTATTTATTTGACAGAGAGAGAGAGAGACAGCCAGCAAGAGAGGGAACACAAGCAGGGGGAGTGGGGGAGGAAGAAGCAGGCTCCCAGCAGAGGAGCCTGATGTGGGGCTCGATCCCAGAACGCCGGGATCACGCCCTGAGCCGAAGGCAGACGCTTAAGGACTGAGCCACCCAGGCGCCCCTGTGCTGGTATTTTTAAAACTACAGTTTTATTGATATATAATTCACATGTCATACAATTCACCTACTTAAAGAATAACATTCAATAGTTTGGGTATATTCACAGAGTTGTGCGACCATCACCACAAACAGTTTTCAAACATGTTCAACACCCCCCAAAACACCTCACACCCTTTAGTTCCCTTCCCCTCTGGGGACAACCATCTTCTAGCTCTAGTTAACCACTAATCTACATTCTGGCTCCATACAATTTCCTGTTCTGGACATTTTGTATAAATGGAATGTTCTATCATGTGGCCTCTGGGTCCAGCTCCTTTCAGTTAACATAATGTTTTCAAGATTCATCCATGTTATAGCATGTATCAATACTTCATGTCTTTTTATTGTCAAAAAATATTCCTTTGTATGGATAAACCAATTTTATTTATCCATTCTTCAGTTGATGGACACTGAGTTGTTTCCATTTTTTGGCTATAATGAATTATATCTCTATGAACATTTGTGTATAAGTTTTTGTGTAAACATGTGTTTTCATTTTTCTTGAGTATCTACCGAGGAGTTTAAGTGTTGGGGTCATACGGTAACTCTGTGTTTAAACATTTGATGAACTGCTAGGTTGTTTTCCAAGTGACCCATTTTACATTCCACTGGCAAAGTATAAGCATTCCAATTTCCCACATCCTCACAAATGCGTATTATATGTATTTTTATTATAGCCTTCCCAGTGAGTGTGAAACGGTATCTCATTGGGCTTTTGATTTGCATTTCCCTCATGGTGAATGATGTTGAGATCTTTTCATGTGCTTATTGGCTATTCATATATCTTCTTTGGATTCTATTGACTTTTTACTCTACCAGCAAAAGGGAGTGAGTGGGACGAGAAAATTATAATAGCAAGCAGCAGGTGGACTGTGGCAAGGTCACTTTCCTTTAGGGGATAGCAGGGGTCTATCAGGCAGATTACCTCACTAGTGCCGACCAGGTGATTCCTGAATGATTGGTTTAATATTCCAATTCTGGGAGAGGCTGAAACTGTAATTAAGTCTCAGTTTGGTGATGGAGGGCTTTGCCTAAGTGACTCCATTTGGGGCCTATTGTCTTCTTATTAAGAACCGCTTCTCCTGAAGCGGGCAGCTTCTAAAGTCTCTGCTCAGCTCTTTTAGGCTTCCAGCTGTTTTTTCTCCCGTAATCTCTTTGGAGTCTCTCCACTCATGTAGTTTAGGGATCAGCCAAGGATTTCAGAAAACTTTATATATAGATTTAGTGCTGCACCTTCTGTAACTCCCTCCTTTCTGGTTTTCCCTCCTCAATGTCCTGCTGCTCTGACAGTCCCAAACTCTGTCCTGTGACTGCTCAGGCTACGGCTTTCTGCTTTTTCTCTAGCCCGCTGTCTTGCAGCAACTGGAAAGTAGTCTGGGAGGAGAAACCATAGAACCGTGGATCTCACCCACACAGTTGCCTTCTTTCAAGAATTGAATCCCCTCAAGTTTCTGCCTGCTTTTTGTCATTCACCAGTGCCTTCCAGTCATTTGTAAACATGTTTTGACCAGCGCTTATAATTTTTATCTGCAAGAGAGCTAATCTGCTATAAGCCACACTGCCAGAACCAAAAGTTAGAACCTTGTTCCTGCACAGTTAGCTCTTTCATATTAGTTATAAAAAGTATTTATTATTGTATCAGGGTGCCTGGCTGGCTCAGTCAGTAAAACACGCAACTCTGAATCTTGGGGTTGTGAGTTCGAGCCCCCTGTTGGGCATAGTAGAGATTACTTTAAAAATATAAAATCTTAAAAAGAAGTATTTTTACCTATTTTATTATACAACTGATAAACATTCATATGTTGAAAAATTACCAAAGGATACAGAAGTATACAGAGGGAAAATTAATTTTTAGTAATTAAAACATACATCGCTTTCGTTATGTATTTAGTTATTCACATCTCACCCCCCCTCCAGTAATAGTTTGATATTTCTCCTTTATAAACGTGCACACACATTATTTTTACACGAATGGTACGATACTATGCATGTTTTTGACAATCTGCTTTTTGTTCACTTACTGCAAGTTTTAGAGCTTTTCTATGGGTACCTATTTATTGTTTCATCTCATATCCATAGAACATTTTCTGTGTGTTAGGCACTGTTCTAGGTCCTCGGAACCAATTCAGTGAACCAAATATACACAAAACTTGGCTTCACGAAGCTTACCTTCTACTGAGGGTGGGAGAAGGTGTACTGGAAATAGGCAATACATGAAATAAATAAGGTGCTAAGTGCTGTGGAGAAAAAATAAAGGAGAAAGGCAGTAGAGTCCTAGCCCTCTGGGAGGGTAAGGGTTTGCAATTTTTCAAAGCGTGAACAAGGAGGGCCTCCCTCACAATGTGATGTTTGAGCAGACGGGTAAGAAGCAAGGCTGTGGGAGAAAAGGGCTTTCCAGGCACAGATGGGGCAAGAGCGAAGACTCTGGGGGAACATGCTAGCGTGTGTGGGGAACAAGAAAGAGGGTGCCGTGTCTGAGGCAGGGAGAGTGAGGCGGCAGTAATAGAATACTGAGTCCGACTGCTACAGAGGGCCAGGTGACACTGGCCTTGGAGGCCACCGTCGTTGTCTATCTCTACGTGACATTCCAACAAAGGGCGCACTTTGACCCCTTGAACCACAAGTATGTTTTCTTCGGTTGATACCACATGGTGTTCCTGTTGCACTGCCCCCCCCACCCCCAGATCCAGTGAGCGCTTTTCTACCCTGTTGATGGACTAGTTGGCCTGGGTCTGTCTTAGTGGAGCTGCAACCCCGTGATAGTTTCCCCCAAACAATGCCAGGCCGAGGGACTCTGTCCTGAAGGATAGCTTTCCCTGTGATCTCCAGGATACTCATTCTGAGCCAGGATCCCACCTTCCTTCATGGTCCTTCCTCCCTTGGGAACCATGGTGTGCTTGCCACCGGCAGACCCACATCAACACTTCAGGGCTCCATCTGACCAGGTCAGATCTGCTTCGTGTCAAACATCAGAGAAGGAGGCCTCTCACTGCCATCCCTTCCTTCTCACAGGCCTGGAGCTTCTGACGCAATCAGTTTACCTTCTCACAGACCAAGCCTCCACACCAAGGGCGTGTGTAAGAATCCTGCGTTTATGAAGCCACAGAAGGCTTCTCCCTCCATTCCCTCAGGGCAAGGGGCGCCTTTCTCGCGCACTCCCACATAAATAATGGATACCACTAAGGCTGGCCTTCTCGGCATGGAGGAGACTTGTTTCAAGGTGAAACATCAAATCCACCTAAGCAGAGGAGAGGGACAGCTGCTTGGCGCTCTTACATATGGATATATCGTAATATAATTGGTCGTTTCTCCACTGTGGGGTATTTGTTTCCCTCCTTTTTTATTATTATAAATAATTCTGCAAGAGTACCTTGGCATGAGTGCAGATATTTCTGTAGAACAGATTCTTGAAAGCACAACTGCTGGGTCAAAAGACACATGCATTTAAATGTAAAACATTCCCAAATTGCCCTACAAAACAGCTTTACTGATTCTCCTGTGCAAGCACTGCCCCACTCCATCCTCGTCACGAAATAGCAAGAATCATTTTTCACTTCTGATATTAATATTGTTTCAATTTCCATATCTCTGATTACTAGTGAGCTTGAACATGTTTTTATGTTTATTGACCATTTTTCCTCTGTTGTGAACTCACTGTCTGCGACCTTTGTTTATTTTTCTATTGGATAGTTTGTCATTTGCTTATCTTGCACACATTGTTTTAAGTGTATTCCTAGGTATTTTGAAGTTATCATTGTTAATTGATTGCTACAGACAAATAGAAAAGCTATTGATTTGGTATGTTGGCATCCTTTCTGAACATTTCTCTTGATTTTAGTGGTTTTACAGTTGATTATCATTCCTTTCCTAGGGAGACCATCATATCATTTGCAAATAAGTTTACTGTAATTACCAATGTATTTGGATTTATGCCTACTGTTTTATTCTATATTTTCTATTGATCATGCTTTCTGATTTCCTTTTTCCCTCCCTGCCTTTTGAGGCTTGATGGCACATCTTTGATTCTTTTGTGGTCTGGACATTCTGCATTCTGTTTCCATCCTTCTAGTGGTTGTCTTTCATATTTTGTTAAATACTGAAACAAATTTTTCCACCAATGTCAAGAATGAAATCAGTTAATGACTCCCCCAAGCAAGGGAAGATCATGGTACACCTGAACTCCATTCCTGACCCCGCATGTCCTGTTTTATTGAAATCATTTGAAATCTTAGCACTGGATTATTTTTTAAATTTTTTTTTCACATTCCATCTCTATTACTTAGGAATCCTTTACTTTCTGCTTTTTTCTATTTAGAATGTTCTGGGGGCTAATGGCTGGCTCAGTCGGTGGAACGAGCGACTCTTGATCTTGGGGTCGTGAGTTTGAGCCCCAGTTGGGTGTAGATTACTTAAAAAAAAAAAAAGCCTTAGAATGTTCTGTTTTCTTTTGTCACCTTCTGTGGTTTAAAAGGTTGTGACTCTTTTTTAAATTTTAGTAGTGATTGACTTTTTTTTTTTAAGAGTTTATTTATTTATTTGACAGAGACAGAGACAGCCAGTGAGAGAGGGAACACAAGCAGGGGGAGTGGGAGAGGAAGAAGCAGGCTCATAGCAGAGGAGCCCGATGTGGGGCTCGATCCCACAATGCCAGGATCATGCCCTGAGCCGAAGGCAGACGCTTAACCGCTGTGCCACCCAGGCACCCCAGTGATTGACTTTTATATCACCAGATATATTCTTAATTTTTATTTATTTATTTATTTAGAGAGCTTGAACAGGGTTGGGGGGAGAGACAGAGGGAGAGGGAGAGAGAATCTTAAGCAGACTCTCCACTGAGTGCAGAGCCCAAGATGGGGCTCCATCTCAGGACCCTGAGATCATGACCTGAGCTGAAATCAAGGGTCAACTGCTTAACTGACTGAAGCAGCCGGTGCCCCCAGATATATTTTAAACCTCTAGTTCCCTGGTTAGAAAAGTTGAGAACACTCAGCATCTCCTAACTCCCTCCCTCTACCTCGGATGAAGGCCTCTACGTGCCTCCACCTGCCTTGCCCTCTCCCCACTCACTTCTGTCTTTCAAAATGTAATGGGGTTTATAAATGCAACTTGCGTCTCAACCATCTATATCTTTTTTGCTGTTGTTCAATTCTTAGGATATATTTAGTTGGTTTTAATGCTCACAACCCCATCCTCTATAGTTTTATAATGTTACCACTTTCAAGTTCTTGATTTTAATTCATCTCCTGAGCAGCTGAAGTGAGTCTTGAAGTTGTTTGCTTAGAACACAGGAGTGGTACATTCTTTTCTACATCCTTCTCTGTAAATCTGGAATATATTTCTGTCATTTGTGCACATGAATGACAGTTCATTGGGTACGGAGCTCTTGGGTCACAGTCTTTTCTTCCCGAAGCTCTAACCATTGCTCCCTGTCTTCTAGGGTTTAGAAATGCTGAGGCAAAGCTTGTGTTCCCTTTGTCACCTGACTTAATGTATGGATCCGTATAATATTTTCCCTTCATCTTAGAAAAAATACTTTTTTTCATTGCCAGGATATGCCCTCATACAATTCTTCATTAATTTTCCCTGGAACTTGTGGACTTATTCACCTCATCATTTCTCAGCACAGGAAGTCATTCCCATTCGGTCTGTGAAGATTACTTCCGTTCATTGGCTCCTAATGATTCTAAACATGTCTTGGCTGTGACTTGGTCTCCGTCATCCCTCTCCAGGGCAAACGCAGCAACCTTCAAACTCGTCTCTCTGCTCTCCCTCGACCCCCTCTTCCTTTCTCCTTCTCTACCTTCATTTATGAGCCTTGAGGCCGGGGACCCTGATGACTTTGCTCACCGCTCTGAACACTAGCTCCCCACTGCTCTCAGAATAAGATCCAAATCCTAACTGTGGCCAGTGCAGCCTCGGGTGAGTGCCCCCCACCCACCACCACCTCAGGGCCCACTAACCTCCCCCTGCTCCCTGCGCTCAGCCCTGCTGGCCTCCTCCCTCCAGCCCCACCTTCACAGATCCTGTCCCTCTGCCCTTGCGGCCTGGCCAACCCCTCTGTGTTCTTTGCAGGTCAGCTTAAATGTTGCTTCCTGAGAAAACTCTCCCCGACTCTCACACCTCCTCTCTACTCTGTCCGGAACTTTGTCCTTTGTTCATTTTTTTCAGTTAGCATTTACTGAGTGTCCACCACCTCCTGGGCACTGTTCTAGACCCTCAAGGTACGTCAGTGAACCAAAAAGACAAAGGTCCCGCCCTTACGGAGCTCAATTCTACAGGTATTCTTCCCAGCGCTTCTTGGGTAACTATGTAAAATCACGGATGGTGGAATCGTTTTTATGCTGCCTCTCCCACCAAACGGTAAGCTCTCTGAGGGCGGCGGTTAAGTCCGTCCACTCGTTCACTCTTTAGCTTCAGGGTGCAGGACACGCCTGGTATATGACAGACCCTCAGCACATGCTTGATGGCCGAACAAGGCTATTCGGAGCTGGGGCTCTGTGTTACAATGCATCTCGAGCAGTAGCGCCAAAGGAGGGCCATGGCTGTGGACTCTTCAGCTCACTCCGGCGGGAAGTCTGCAGGCGGCTCGGGCACCCTGCACGGCGAGATCCAGAGCCTCGCTCCGTGCCAGCAAGCCTCCCTCTGCTTCCCTCCGTGTGTCCATCTCCTCCTCCCCAGCCCTGGGTGGATCGCCTCCATGTTGCCAGGGGAGACAGGTACCGCCAGTTCCAAATCCACACATTCCCCACTTAGCAACACCAGGCAGAAAAGCCTTGGTTTCTTTCACCTTCCGCAAGGCGGCAAGGCCCGGACAACTGGTGATTGGCCCAGCTGAGGTCACATGACTTTCGTGGCCCTATCACGGCGTCGGAGAGCATGGGGCATTCTGATTGGCCGAGCCTGGGCGGAAGTCAGGTGAGCAGGGCAGCGGGCGCTCTGCTGCGAGGCGTCTCATATCCCCGGAGGGCTTCCCCGGAGGAATAGCAGGTGTTACCCACAGGAAGACAGAAATGTGCTCCGAGGCCGAAAGCAATAATTGCGCATTCTCACACAAGGGGTTTTCTTGTGTTCCTCACTTCCTGCAGCCAGTGCTTTTGCACGCACGTCTCCCTTTCAACCTCCTCCTTCGGTTTTCTCTTTAGTAGCTGTTTCCCGGAGGTGCTGTCCTCATGCTGAGTCTAGGCAACGGAGGAGTCCAGGGAACCTCGAGGCCGCTGTACACAAAGCCACCTTGTGAGGACAGTGGCTTCCGATGGCTCTTGCATACTTTGGGGAGCTCTGTGCCATAGGGCTGCTCCCCTGGAGAAGTGCTACGCAGACCCCGCCAGATCACTGTGCACCCCTGGACTAGACCTGAGGACCGGTGAGTAGAAGGCCCAGTCCGATTTCATGCGTGAGGCGCTAGCTCTTCAGCTAGCGTGGGGCCGGCCCGATGCCCGGTTCCCTGGCTGTGTTCAGACGTCCGGCCCAGGCCGAAGCCCCCTGCGACCCCGTGCAGTGCCCTCAGTATTTGCAGCATCCATGTAGAGGCTGCAGGTCCCAGGGCCACACTGTTTTGAAGGCCCTGCATGCTTCGTTTTCGTGCAACACAGAGTTAGGGTCTAGGTTCAGATTATTATCAACAGGCCGTCCACTTACATGAAAGTCAGCGGGCTGGTCCCAAGTCGGGCAGGGTATAGTGCGATTCTTCACTGCGTGGGACCGTCCTGAGTTTGCAGAGTACCAGCACCCCTTGCACCTGACCACTGAATGCCAAGGACTCCCCTCCATCGTGAAGGCAACCCAAACTATGCCAGGCATTGTCTAAGCACCCTCCAGGGAGCCGTGGACACACTCTGCCTCAGCTTTTGAAGACTGAATGGGAGCTTACCTCTCCCCACACCCCCCAGTTCTGCCAGTATCCTCAGTGACTTCACTGTCCTCATGGACAGCCCCTCCAGGAGTGAAGGGAGCACCGTGTAGGTGGAGGGAGGGTTGGCCTTTGTTTTGGTTAGAACTTTTCCAATACCTGCTCACCATTTTGGAAAACCACTGAGAACAAAGCCGCTAGAGATCTGTTCATGCCACACGCTAATTTGTAGCCACGGTGTTCCCTGTGATTCCACATTCACATACGAGCATGTGGCCCCTTCATTGTGTCTTCAGAGCAGTCGTGCCTGAGCGTTTACATACCGACACACAAGTGTACCCTCATGCATCATTCTCCCTGTGTTTCTCCTTTATATTACTCTCGGGGCCTTACTTAGAACGTTTTTGACATTTGAACAGTTTAGACATTCAAAACTCTAACATCGTAGGTAATCTTACCTATGCATTTATTTCAAGAGAGTAAAGGAGATGTTAGGAAACATTTGTGAGAAATATGTGTTGGGTGTGATAGCATTGAAAATGACAGGTCTAGAAGCTTGGCAGATGTCAGCAACAAGAAGGGATATTTTTTTGTTCAGAGCTATCTTACTTTCCTTAAATGACAGACCCATGGTAAAAACGTAACCTGCCTTGGGCCAGGCTTATCGGTCTTGGATACTGCTGGGGACCCAGTGGCAGTTAAACTTCAGATTTTCTACCTTTTCCCTCACAAGCATCACACCTAGACTTCCCTGCTCCCCAAATGGCCAGCCCGAGAGAGGAGAGTCCTGGCAGGGCCAGGCTCACATGGGGGCAGAGAGCGGGCTCCTCCTGCACTCATCAGTGGTCTTTATCACTCGCTTTTCCTGGGGTCTCATCAAGTCCCTCATTTTTTTCCTGAAGCCCCTTACGGCTCTGAAAGTCTCCTACTCCATGGGCCTACGGTCAGATTCAGGGCAAGCATGTGGGCTCCCCAATCCCCCACTTCCCCAGGTCTTTCCTGACGTGTTCCCCGACCACGGCCAGTCTGGTTCCAGAGCCTGGCCAGCTGGAGTTGGTCTCCAAAGCAACAAAGCCCTCCCTCTCCATCCTGCGGAAGGAGAGCTGGGAGCCTTCTCGGAGTCCCAAAGCCATTCTCCTGGGCGAGCCACCTCTGTTGGGCTGCACGGGGTCGTGTTTGTCCTGAACACAGAGGAGCAGAAACAGGAGGGCTTCGTTGGGATTCCGAGCACAGGGCCTCTCTCACGCCTCCACTTGAACCATCTCTGGATTTTGCTGCCTTATCCCGTGGCCTGCATGTGAGTGGGTCGAATAGAAGATCTTCCTCTGCCAGCCTGGAGGCCACCTCCTGCATGTCTCTGTTTCTGCATCCCAGACACACACAGTTCCAGCTCCCAAGGCAGCATTGGGTGATTTGGATTTTCCTGCAGGTTTGTGAGATGACAGAGGAGTGCTAATGCCCCTCCCCGCCCCGCTGTGCTCCTTTGCCCAACTTCTGCCTGCCTGCAGCACGTCCCTCCTCTCAGCATGCAAAGCCCGGGCACCAGCCAGACAGAGGCTGCTGGTCATTCACCTGGCGTCCCCCCGGGAGGGCCTGGGTTCACCTCCCCACCCTCTCCTGCTCGGCAGATGCTGTGGTCTTCAGCAGAGTGCAGTCGATGTGCTATCTGCCTATGTCCCAGAGGCTATTTGGGCTCAAGCCCCGCCCACTGCCCCCTCCTCCCTCCGCTCCCCAGTCTTGCTTCACCCCTGAAGCTTCGCTTGGGGATGTGCTCCCCAGCACCGGCCTAGCTGTTCAGTTACCCTTCCCTCCACGGCCTCTCCTTGGACCCCAGCCAGGCCGGGGGGACCTTCAGGGGTTACCAAAGCCTTTGGGCGGTGCCTGGGAGCTAAGGACTAGGAGGCTGCTGCGGAGGCAAACCCGCGAGTCCTGGGACTCCCCAAGCACCAGGCCAGCAAGCTGCACCTTCTGCCGGGGCTGCCGGTACCCTTCTTCCAGGCCTATCAGTCCATGTGTCTCACTCCCTCACTCCCAAAGGGGCAAGCAGGGTGACTGCTCTACCTACTTCAGGCCCCCTCCCCCAGGAGAAAGGCAGTGTTTGCCATGCTCCTTTCCCACGGGCACAGTCTGCTATAAGACACCCTTCACGGCCGCAGTCCGGACATGTTCGCAGGCCAGGAGAGAGTGAAGGCTTTTATGCCATGAAGCCCCGGACTGTTTGGAGCTGTCCTGGAGACTGCCAGACTTTTGCTGAGGCCTAGGGGTGCCGAGAGACCCAGTAATCCCAATGGACCACTCCAAAGACAAAGTAGGGAGCAGTAGCTAGCCAGGTTCGGGGCCCTTGGATGAGGGGCTTCTCTCCCCCTTCCCCGGGCTTCACTTATTGAGAACTTTACCTACATCACCACCAGCTCCCTCTGATGCCAGCCCCGATTCTAACCTCCCTTTCTCGCTCCTCACTGAGAGCTAGAAAGAGGGGCCCCTCCAGATTCTGCAGGGTCTAAAGTTGTTCAGGAAAGCCTGGCTAAATTGTTCCCCCACTGACTGGTTTCAGCCCTCCCAGATTCTCAAAGCTGAGCTCGTGCACCTCGTCAAACAGCTCACCCCGAATGTTCCCAGAGATGGTGCACACAGTGAGAGCACCTCCCCACCCCGGGTGACCTGGGTTTACTAAGTCAGCGCTGGAAGGCAGCTCTGCGAGGCGCTGTCACAGCCGCCAGGCTAACAGGACCACAGACACTTGGGTTGGTTCCTCAGAAGCAAACCCTCAAAGGAGGATTGGAATGCAGGTGATCTAAGAGTTCCCCGGAAAAACTAATGGGGGCGGGGGGGGTGGGCTCAAGTGAGGTGGAATATTGAGCCAAGTTCCACAGAGGGTAACTGTGGCTTCATCACACAGTGGGCTTTGGGGGTGGTGTAGGCACCCCCAGGATTGCCCTGTTGGGGAGCAGGGGAACCCCACAGTCACTGGTAAAGGCTGCCCCCGCCCCAGGTCAGTTCTCAGGCTCTCCCCTGAGCCCAGTATCTGGCTGAGATGGAGTGCAGGCTGCTGGGTGGGAAAGCCCTTGGGGAGCTGGTGTGCAAAAAAACAGTCCAGGGGAACGTGGGCGGAGCACTGACCGCGCCAGTTGCAGCCCCTCTCCTGTTACTTCTAGGGCTGACTTGAGAGCGGAGACCTGCCGTGCTGCCTTACTCCTCTGGCATGTTCTAGCCGCTCCGCTAACTCATCTCCCATCCTGGGGGCGGACCACCTTCTTGCTCCGTCGCCTGTTCCCCGGCGTCTGCTCAGCCAGCAGGTGAAGCAGGACTGGACCCCAAACTAGTCCGGGTGTATTTCCCCCCAACTCCTTCCCTCTCCAGGAAAAGATCCAACCCCTGAAGGAATTGTAAGTCTGTCAAGGCTGGACCTTCCTACTTCCTCATAACGGGGGGACACAGATCCCTCCTACATGAAAGGTAGCAAGGGTAGCCCCACAGAGCAGGCAGCCTCTAGACAGGTGGGGTCTGTCTTGGACAAAACCATCCTCTAATCCATTAACCGTGTGGTGGATTCCCCTGTGCCCCCTCTGGTCCTCCTACCACTTTCCTTCCGTGGTACTCTTTTCTTCCTCCTTATCCTCTGCTGTCTCCAGATCGAGGGTTGTAGAGAGGCCTTGCCACCCCGCCCCCCATGGACAGTCGTGAGTGTTTCACCCTGGCCTGGGATCAAGGCATCACTGGACTCCCAAGGGTTACCAGGCACCCCCCTCACCATCTGTCACCCCACCTCATCCTCTCAAGGGGAGGGCTGGCTTTTCCCTGGCTTTGCTGGAGCATTTTCTCTTCAGCTGGCTATGGGGTTTAGGGTCAGTGTCCTCAAATGTGTTTCCCATCCATCCAGGTCTCCCTTGGCTAGAAGTGTAGGTGGACGCACAATCTTAAGAGCTCTGGCCTCTGGCTGCGTTCTATAATCTGTCAGGGACCCTGAGGGCCCCCCCCCCATAGGGGGTTTCCTTTAGTGCTAAACTGTCTCTTGCCTACCTGGGGCCAGCAGATCCATCATGCAATCCAGTCTCCAGTCTGCAACCCTGGCTCTGTACATGGTGAATTAGCAAGAAACCTCTCCGTTGTGTTGACAACGTTGCTTTGAGTAGAAGGGGAATGTACTGGCTCATGAACTGAAAAGTCACAAGGGCGGTTAGCTTCAGGATCAGCCGGATCCAGGTACTTAAAAGGTTGGTAAACTACAGACTGTAAGCCACGTCTAGCCTGTCGCTTGCCTTATAAATAGCTGTTTATTGGGACGCAGCCATGTTTACTTGTTACCTATTGCCCATGGCTGCTTTCAGCGTGCAACCGCAGAGCTGAGTAGTTGCAACAGAGCCGGTATAGCCCGCGAAGCTGAAAATATTTGCTCCTGATCCTTTATAGAAAACTCTGCCAAGGGGCGCCTGGGTGGCACAGCGGTTAAGCATCTGCCTTCGGCTCAGGGCGTGATCCCGGCGTTATGGGATCGAGCCCCATATCAGGCTCCTCTGCTGTGAGCCTGCTTCTTCCTCTCCCACTCCCCCTGCTTGTGTTCCCTCTCTCGCTTGCTGTCTCTATCTCTGTCGAATAAATAAATAAAAAAATCTTTAAAAAAAAAAAAAAGAAAAAAAAGAAAACTCTGCCAAGCCCTGGCTTAAATAAGATTGTTGGGAATCTACCTCTCTCCTTGCCTGAAGGTGTTGTCAGTTCCCCTCAGCCCTGGCCCCTACGCTGCAGAGACAGAGTGGCTGAGGTGTGGTTCCGCAAGTGACAATCGGAGTGTGGTCAGCCGGAGGATAGATGGCTTCTGAGCAGGCCAAAACAACAGATGTCCGCTCTCCAGGCTCCGGTCTTGTTTCCCGTGCGGTGTTATGTCAAGCTGCCGCGGTGACGAACCGTCAGCCACCTGGAGTTTATCCTTCAGCTCGGTGGCATACGGGGTGAGACTGTCCCCGTGTGTCCCTTTGTTGTCAAGCCCAGAGTAAGATCGACAGTGGCCATGGCTCGGGGACAACTATCGCGATAGAGAAAAGCAGGGTCCGGGGCAGATTGGATTGGCCCTATACCCCCACCGCTGGTGCTTTGGATCTGGATAGAGCATTGCACGCACGTTTAATAAAGTTCTGTGCAATCCCCTGGCTTGGGATCCCTTAGGGGGAGCAGTCCCAACCTTGCCATTACAACGCTGCGGGCAGGACCATCCTCAAAATCTCACAACTTCTTGGTGGGGATGTTTAAAAACGGGAAAGCCATAAACTGAGAACCTCTCCCACCACACCCCTGCCGCAGAGGAAGCTTCTTGATCCCTGGTGGAAGACCCAGGCACAGGAGGAAGTGTCTGGTCCTGATTTTGACTGTCTGGTTTCAGAAGGCGATGACCAAGGCACACATTGCCCAGAGCGCGCCACTCTGCATCGTCTCCAGAGGGGCTGCTTGGTGAGCCGTGTGGCCCACGCAATGCTCTGGGCGCAGGTGTCCCAGTTTATTTGGACGTCCTCTGCCATCGTGGGCCAGAGGAGCCATGCCCTAATTAGTCCCGGCATCTGTTCCCTCCCCAAGGCCTGAAATCACCCTGCGTGGCCCTCAGTGCTGCAGGGCGGCCTCTCTGAACCAGTACCAACTGCTTCCACGGTTCGTTTATGCAGCACACGATCCTGCGCACTACCCGCGAATCAGGGCGTTCTCTGTCATCCCCGGAGTAGGGCTTTCAGGCCGTTAGAGGAGTTTTGTATCCTTCTGCCAAAAGGACCCGTTTCTTCCCCTTCATTGTCAACAGCTGCTCACTTCCGGTAAAGTTCTTGCTCCTTCCCCACCTCTATCTGGGGCTGGGAGGTCCTCGATGTGCATCACGTAATTCAAGGTCGCAAGGATAGCTTTAGAGGGTTGCCCCAGGCTGTCAGCCGAGCCTCTTCTCCAGACCCCTCTGCCATTCCAGCTGGCCTACACTCCCTCATGAAAGATGGTTTCAGCGACCCGAGGATGTGACCTTTGTAACCTAGCAGCTGCACCTTCAGAGCATATGAGAACGCTGGACTTACTCCGGAATTCCCGCAAGTATCTGATTCAACCCTAGGAAGGGAGGCGGCTAGCGGCCCACACTGGTGGGGTGCTCCGTGTTCACATTCCTTAAATATATTCTGGATAATCCGCAGCAGCATTAAAAACTCTATTATAGTCTGCTAACTCTATAGTCTGGGCCTTGCTGCCAGATGGGCTTTGATGAGCGAATATCATCATTTTATTATCCCCACTGACCTAATATAACACTACCTTTCATCCTTTCGTCCTAGACCAAGGTGGTGTGCGTTGCACCTTCCCTCTAGAGAACCAGGCCTCCTTCATTTCATGTGGTTTAGATGGCACTGATCCCCCCTCGGTCCCCACCTCCAGAGCCCAAAGGTGGGTTTATGACACGGGCCTGAAGACCACTCTCTAGTCTTAGTGAGGAGTTCAGGGATGGGAGTGGGGCCAACCTGATTCTTCCCTGGGAGTCTTCCGTCAGATCTGTGAAGAAAATGCCCTGAGTTCCCAGAAAGCACCAGCTGGAGCTGCCTATGGCCATTTCACTGTCCCCACGGGAGAGTAAGTGTACAACAAAGAGAATGAGGCCAACGGGCCAATCCGACCATAGATTAAATAGAACTGAGAGGTGGACAGACAGAAACAGAGAAAGAGATAACTCTGGTGACCATGATTTAAGCCCCTGGTCCCAGCCAATTCGGAGCGTTTATCCCTTGAGGAAATAAAATATTATAAGCCCCCCCATCTCTTATTTCATCTTTGTTTAGAATTGTCCTTGAAACCAGAGGTTTCAGTAACCATAAATAAGGAACCTTAAGAGAATGAGAAGCTACTGGCATGAGGGCTTTTGAGAATGCAAAGCATTGGCTGGATAGAATTTTTTGTGTGGCAAAGATTAGGAGTAAGTTGAAAGGTACAAGGAACAGAAAGAGAAAGAGCGAGAGAAGGAGAATATTAACCATATGGAGTTAAGATCTTATTTCAAATTACATTTATTCTGATTTTGTATCTCGTCGTGATGACATCGAGTAGTTTGTATGCAAGAAGGTCTCCTGTAATATTCGACTCTAACTACGACGGTTTATTGTTTTATAACCCTTAACCTTGAGACTATGATGCTTGTTTATTGTAGAAAATTGTATTTACTATGGTAAGTTTGTTAGAGGATATAGAACTTTCCATCAGCCTTGTAATATTTAACCTGCTGAGGATGACTTCAGCGGTCTTGTTTTATTTAACCCGCAGAACAGGAGCGGTAGAGTTTCTTGGCATTTAGGAGACATAGCTGTAAGTTCTTTGCACAACGTGTGCAAGGCAAGCAAGTACTGATCAGAGCAGAGTCACGTTAAAAGCACGGTACAATGGCTAACGGGGTCGGACATAGGAAAGCTTTGAGCTCTCGCCCCAGGGAGAACATTGTCTTCCTTTTTTTTCCTTTTTTTTTTTTCTCTCTTTTTAAAAATTTTGTCCGTACAAGAATATGGATGTTAGCTGAACCTCGTGGGGTAATCACTTCACAATATATGTAAACCCAGCCATCATGATACACACCTTAAGCTTACACAGCCACAGATGTCAATAACTTCTCAAAGGACTTCTCACTTCCGCAAACCAATTGTCTTTTTCCTTTTTCTTTTTGTTTGTATGTATGTATGTATGAGTTTATTTAAAGTAATCATCTCTTCACCTAATGTGGGGCTAGCACTCATGACCCTGAGGTCAAGAGTCTCTTGTTCTACCGACTGAACCAGCTGGGTGCCGTGAGGCACACATATACTTACTCAACTTTCCCAAGGCCACACCAACTGTCCTTTCTTTGCCATGTGCAGTGGAAAGAATCCTAACTAATATACCTTCTGGGAGGGAGTGGTGAGGGACACCTAAGCTAGAAGGGTCAGCAGAGTCAGAGGAGCTCAGACCAGCTGCTCCCTGGGGTTCGGAATACACTGCCCTCCTTCAGGGCCCCGGCCTACGCCAGGTATTTTAGAGATTCTTAGGCACTGACACTGACCTAACATTGATTCCTAGAGCTTTAGGATGCCCCTAAGGCCCACTGGTTAGAGTGGGAGTGGATGGGGTTGGGGCAAAGAGAGATCCGAACCCGAGTCCACCTTACAGGAGGCCCTGGAAGGTCCCAACCCTATCCTGCCATCATGCACCTAGTTCCTGAGAGCGTAGCTGGAACGCACAGCACTAGCAGCTCCCAATCCCTGCCCAGATCCCTGACCTGTAGGGATTAAGAGCTTTTTTCATAGGAAAGACCTAATGTGAGTTCCCGGATTCTCCCTCCCTACTAAACAAAATAAAAGGCCTGCTACATCCCTGGGACAATTGCAGATGTTAGTGAAAACACTAACAACTTGAAATATACAGTCAGTGATTCCCGTCACATAACTGATTCTCCAGTGTTTTTTGGCATAGCCAAAGAAGGATGGGTCTTGGGGAATGGCAGTGGGTCATCAGATGTTTCTTCTGTGATGACGGTTTGCAGCTGTAGCTCGAGGTTTGGTCTGGTCGAATGTGTTCGCACAGCTCCCTGCACGGGCCTCCTCCCCTCCACGCCATCTGTGGCTGTGTGGTTCTCAGCAATTACACCCTCCAGCAGCTCCGGGGGCCAGGCGTGACTGGGGCCCCCACCTGGTCTCTCCTCCCTGTCCCTCTCATGCTGGATGCCCACAGCTCCTCAGTACATTCCTTACTCCTCCGCGGATGCCACAAGGGGGCCCAGAGCTCGCTCAGCTCAGGGGGATGGTTGGGTCTGGTCACAGCTGACACCTGCTTTGATCGATACTTCTGGGTGGTTTTCCCTCCAATACTACACTCTAAACATGGCAGGGAGGGGGAAACACCGTTTACCATAAATAAGCGTACTACGAGCCAGAAACACACTTACCCAAAGTGCAGAAAAATGGACAAAATCATTCTCGACTTCTGACTTGAGCTTTTCTTCCAACCTGTACAAGAGCATCCAGAGAACTGTTTTCAGGGATGGCTGACCCCTAACAGCACCTCCATAAGCAAGGGGCTTTTCTTTTCTTTTTTTTTTTTTTTAAAGAATTTTATTTGTCAGCGAGGGAGCACAAGCACAGGGAGAACAGTAGGCAGAGGGAGAAGCAGGCTCCCGGCTGAGCAAGGAGCCTGATGCAGGGCTCGATCCCAGCACCATGGGTTCATGACCTGAGCCGAAGGCAGACGTTTAACCACTGAGTCACCCAGGCGCCCCTGCAAGGGGCTTTTCATGCAGGCTCTCCCTGCACCTAAAATGCCCACCCGCTCCACACTGGGAGGAAAGCAGTTCTCTCTCAAACTGTCCTGCTCTCTGCTTATGCTCCACCTGTTTGTGTCCTATCATCCCTTCCTTTCCCTCCTGCAGGAGCCTGCCTCCTTGGACTCCGGGACAAGCTGTCGGTTGTTGGGTCCTGGCTGGTTTCACACCAGGTGAGGAGGGGCGGGGTAGGCCTGGGGCCACTGGTTAGAGTATCTATGAGAAAGAAAGACCAACTTTCCTGCTACCAGCATCCATCTCCTCTTGGCACCGGGCCCGTGTGCCATTATGCAGAAAGAGCTGTTGACTCTCCAGTCGGGAGTCACATGGCCACATGGCTCTTTTGTCACTCTGATCTTTGTATGTCACATGCTTCAGGAAGGCAGCTAGGGGCCCACGGGGGACCTTGTAATGCCACCGTTGTTATTTCTATCTCAGAGTGGTTTCCACAATTTCCCCCTGACTTTGAGATGGGATTCCAAATTTCATTACCGCTCAGGCCCGATCAGTCTTCGTTTCTCTGTGCTGTCAATCCCCAAGCTTGGCGGTCAGAGTGAGTTTGTACTCCGGAGCTTGAGGAGAAAGGTTTAATCCAAGATGTAGCCTAGAACCATCGCCCGTTAGGTAAAAAAATCTCAGATGAGACCCCCCCCCCACCAGTGGTTTCCTTGAGCCACTGCTTGAAGTCACACACCATGAAGTCCCCTCAGATACAACCTAACTCCAGTGCAACCAAAAGTTTCCGGGAGAGCTGCAAGAGTGGGCTGCCTGGCCCTCCGGACCTCAGGATCCCCTCAGGCGCATGCTCCCAGAGCACCCCTTTCCCCGGGGGCACAGCCCCAGTCTCCCTCTCTTCCCCCATCGCTTGGCGCTCCGGCCCCTGCCTGCCAGGCTGGCTCTGGCCCTCCCCGCTCTGTGTATCAAAATCCTGCCAGCCTGAATATTCCACTCAGTGAAAGAGAAGCCAGCCAAAGGGCACTTTGCAAAACAAAAGCCCAGTCATTAGCTAAGCCGCCAAACTAACCAAATGTTGTTCCTCGAGTGTGCCCCCCGTGGGCCTCTGTGTCCCCCACCGCTCCAATGACACAGACCCGCGTCCAACTTTGTCCTATTGTTTCAAATGACATTTCTGCTCCTACCCTCAACCCATCTTTCTGCCCACCCCCTTCTCAATGCGTGCAGTTATGAAAATAGATTGAAAAGTTCCATCCCTTGTTCACTGTGTGTGTTGCCCGTAAATGCTAATGGGGTGAACAGTAATTATCTGGTGCTCAATAATGAGAGGTTTCATTGTGTGAATAAACTGGGTAGAATTACATCAGAGAACTGACCCTTGACTGATTAGGTTGAGGGGAGAGAAAGGGCTGGAATATACAGAGAAAGAGACCTGTACCACCCCCCAGATCAAGGGTTCCGCTGGGGGGCACCTGGGGGGCTCAGTCGGGTAAGCTGATGACTCTTGATTTCGGGTCAGGTCGGGATCTCAGGGTCCTGGGATCGAGCCCCACATCAGGGCCCTCACTAGGCAGGGAGTCAGCTTCAGGATTCTCTCTCCCTCTGCCCCTCGCCCCTCCAAATAAATAAATAAATCTTAAAAAAACAAAGGTTCCGCTTGTTGCCGTTAAATTGAAACCAAATGAAATATTTCTGCTGCCTCACAGTTTCACCTTTTTTTTTTTTAAGATTTATTTATTTTTTTGTCAAAGAGAGAGAGCACAAGCAGAGGGGCTGCAGACAGATGGAGCAGCAGACCGCCCGCTGAGCAGGGAGCCCGATGCGGGACTCAATCCCAGGACCCTGGGTCACGACCTGAGCCAAAGGCAGACACTTAATCGACTGAGCCCCCCAGGTGTCCCACAGTTTCACCTTCTCTACAAAGAAACATAGTTTTCTGAATATTTACATTAAATTTTAAGCTCACAACTTTAATAAAGTTTTATTTGAATTAAAAATAAAAAAGTTCTGCTCTTGCCAAGGTTGGAACAAAATCACTCTTTCCCCAGTATTCCAAGCTCTAACCTTACTTGTTTTTGTTAAATGACCCTCTGGCCTAACACTACCCCATAGAACTTTGTGCAATGATGGAAACATTCTGTGGAGGCACATCCAATATGGCAGCCACGGGCGTATGTGGCTACTGAGCACTTGGACTGTGGCTGGAGTAACTGAGGAAAATAAATTTCTAATTTTATTTAATTTTAATTAAAATAGCCACAGGCAACTGGTGGCTACCATATTGGGCAACATGACTCTAGCCTAATTCCACCGATGACAATGAAGGACATCCTATGAAACTGTCAAAGAAAAATCAAAACTACATTGACTCTAGGATAGGGCTCGGGGTGTTCACTAGCCCATACGCTGCCCTCTCGCTAGGAAACATTTTTCTCGGGTCCAGGGACCTAAAGAGGCAAAGCTGCTCTTAAACAACTGGGTGGTTTTGTTTTGTTTTTAATGCTAAAGATGCTATGACTTGCATCTCAGTTAAGTTTCCTTTTTCCTTCGGCTGTCAGGAAGCTCGGCCGAATTTAGACCCAGCCGTGGATACCAACATCACCCTGAGTTCCAGTTGTCCCTTTCCTACCCTGTTGTCTTTTTCACTTGTCTGTTTTGTATTTAGCGTCTCTTTCAATGATTTTTAATACATTTATGGAGTTGTGCGACTATCCCACACACATTTCCATCACCCCAAAAAGAATCCTTGTGCTCATTTCTAGTCACTCCATATTCCCACAGGCAACCACTAATCTACTTTCTGTTTCTGTAGATGTGCTTTTTCTGGGCATTTTATATAAATGGAATCATATCATATGTGATTTTTTTGTGTTTGGCTTCTTTCACTGAGCATAATGTTTCTGAAGTTTCATCTGTAGGCTCTCTCAGTACTTTATTCCTTTTTATTGCCAAATAGTATTCTACTATACAGATACGCTACGTTTGGTTTGTCCTTTCCACCAAGTGATAAAACATTTGAGTTGTTTTGGCTTTTTTGGCTATTGGGAACACTGCTACCATGGACTTTCGCTTGAGAAGTCCTTCTGCAGACAAATGGTTGCGTTTTCCCTGGGCACATGGCTACAAGTAGGATTGCTGGGTCACATGGTAAATTTGTGTTAAGAATATGTCAAACCCGTGCCAAGTGCTGCACCGTTTCTCATTCCCACAAACAACGTGTGAAGGCTCCCGTTTCTCCACGTCCTCATCAACACTCGTTATTATCTGTCTTCTTTATTATAGCCGTTCTAGTGGATATGGGGGGACCTCATTGTGGTTTTAATCTGCATTTTCCTAATAACTAACGGTGAGCGTCTTTTCACACGCTTATTGGCCATTCATGTGTCTTCTTTGGCAAAATGTCTGTTCAATGTCAATGTCTTTTGCCCATTTCTAAATTTAGTTGTTTGTCTTCTTATCATTGAGCAGTGTATTGTGGATACAAATTCTTTTTATCAGACATAAGATTTATAAATATTCTCTCCTAGTCAGAACCTGGTTTTCACTTGGTGTTTTTTGAATGGAAAAGTTTTTAATTTTTGTGAAGTCCGATGGATCATTTTTTTCTTCTATTACTTGTGCTTTTGGTGTCGTACCTGAGAACTCTTCCTAACCCAGGGTCACGAAGATTTACTCCTGAGTTTCTTCTAAGACTGTTACAGTTTTAGCTCTATGGCCATTTTTGAGTTAATTTTTTAGTATGGCCTGAGATAGGAGTGTAAATTAATATTTTTGCATGTGGATAGCCAATTGCCCCAGAACCTTTTGTCGCAAAGACTTGTCCTTTCCCCATCAAATTGCCTTGGCATCTGTGGTAAAAATCAACTGACCATGGGGCGCCTAGGTGGCACAGCGGTTAAGCGTCTGCCTTCGGCTCAGGGCGTGATCCCGGCGTTATGGGATCGAGCCCCACGTCAGGCTCCTCTGCTATGAGCCTGCTTCTTCCTCTCCCACTCCCCCTGCTTGTGTTCCCTCTCTCGCNCTGGCTGTCTCTATCTCTGTCAAATAAATAAATAAAATCTTTAAAAAAAAAAAATCAACTGACCATAACTGTAAGGGTTTACTTCGGGACTCTCAATTCTGTTCATTCATTTCTATACCTATCTTTATGCCAGCATCACACTGTCTTGATTACTGTTTTTGGTTTTTTCTCAGTTTCTTCATATAATTACTCTTAATTTTATTTAACTGGAAGAATAGGTCATCCCCTTTCTCTTTCCCCAAATTGATATTAGCTCTTGGCGAGAATGTAATTGAGGCTTCCTAAAATCAAGCCATCAAAGCCTCTCTTGTGAAAATCATTGAGAAGTCATTAAAGGGACTATGACCATATTCTTATTCATACAAATCCCAAAGGGGATCAAGAAAGGAGCAGACATTCTACCCTTGCCACAATAATCGGATTTACTGATTCCCAGAGAGAAGGGAAGACACACTGCTAATTATGAGGCAGTTAAGGAATTATTTCCTTTCTCAATATGGCTTTAGAATGTGTTAGACCTAAGAAGTAACGTCTGTCTTTGAGCTACGGCTAGGAATGCATTTGTTTAGCAAGTTCAACATTTAAGGAAACCCATATGAATATAGGATATCAAGAAGAAAGCCCTCGAAGAAAAGAAACACACCTTGAAAGATGGGGTGTAGAATGCCAACTTGCCCACAAGCATGATCTTCGGGAGGACGTGCCAGCGTGCACGTTACTGACCAACTTACTGAAGCTGCAGGCCTGGCCCCCAGCTGTCTCGTCCTGGGGAGCTGAACAGGGGAAGGGAAGGGAGCCAGGAGATGGATGCGCCCCACCCTTACTGGTGAAGACCGAAGGGATTTTCTGCAGGTCGGTTACAAGGGGGCAGTTAAGGAAGGATGAAGTCCGGAGAGAAGCCGTACAATGGAGGACAGGACAGTAAAGTTAGCATTTATTTATTTATTTATTTTTTAACCTGGAATGTCTTTTTTTTTTTTAATTTAATTTTATTATATTATGTTAATCACCATACAGTACATCCCTGGATTCCGATGTAAAGTTCAATGCTCCATTAGTTGCGTATAACACCCAGTGCACCATGCAATACGTGCCCTCCTTACTACCCATCACCAGTCTATCCCATTCCCCCACCCCCTCCCCTCTGAAGTCTTCAGTTTGTTTCTCATAGTCCATAGTCTCTCATGTTTCATTCCCCCTTCTGATNGCATTTAAATCTTGAGCTCCTGGGGTGCCTGGGTGGCGCTGTCAGGTGAGCGTCTGCCTTTTGCTCAGGTCATGATCCCTGGGTCCTGGGATCGAGCCCCACATGGGGCTCCTGCTCGCCGGGGGGTCTGCTCCCTCCCTCTCCCTCTGTCCCTCCACCCAGCTTGTTCTCTCTCTATCTCAGATAAATAAATAAAATCCTTTTAAAAAATGAATCTTGAGATACTTTTCTCTTCGGTCTCTAGGAAAGTCCTACTTATTGTCCAGCTGTATTTTCTCCTGCTGCATTGTAATTACTCTTTGAAGCTGTCCTGCCCTTCATTAAAGCAAGTCACATACAGCAGCCCAGCCTCATATGATGGTCTTGGGGGGAATAAAAAGGTGCTGTGGTGAATGGGGCAGGGGTCTTGCTCTACCCCCACCCCGTTGCTGGGGTTCATGGGGAGGGAACAAAGTTTTCTTGAGGTATCTACATCCTAAGCTCCAGGTGGTGAGGAGTGTTATGAGATATGATCCCCTTTAGAACTTAGAAGAACATTTAAAATGTCAGGCCAGCTCCCTGTTGAACCACTTAAGGGAGGTCTAAGACTAAGCCTCCCACTTCTCTGTTTATGTTAGAGGAAACCCACCTCTGAAAATGGGTATCGGGGAGAGGTAACACGTATGTAACAGTTTGAAATGCATTCATTTGTTCACAAATACAGAGTCCTACTAGGTACCAAGCACCTTACATCACATGTTTTTTTATAAGTCACCCAAATCCTTTGTGAAAGAAGATAAGGGAGAGAAAGAGGAAAAAGCACTCAATAAATCTTGGTTGAATGAATGAATTGCAAGAGCCAGATGGCATGAGCCTTAAATGAGCAGGGATTTTTTCCATGAGGCTGAAGGAAGAATGATCTGGGAGTGGCTTTTGAGAGCAAGGAAGGCTCTGCCCCTGCCTCTTCGCTCTGTGGCTGTGGAGGACAGCAGCCCCCCGGAGACCGCTGCTGGGTCCTCAGGCAGGAATTAGAGAAAGGACCTCTGAAGGAGCTGAGGGCTTCTGGAGGGCTACAGGGAAGGCTGAGGTGGGAGCCTCGGGAGGTTGGATCAGGCGAGAGGTTGGTGGAGGGTGAAGCCAGCTCTCATTCAGATAGTGGCTGAGGATTACCAGGATATGGGGCCCAGTGGGATTAGCTTTTAAACAGTGCTCCAAACTGGTGCTATTAGAGGCTTGATTATGCTAATTCTGGTAATCATCAAACGGCTTCTATTTTCAAGAACCTGTGATGTGGAGCTCTGGGGATGCTCTTTATAAACACAGTTTCATGTCACTCTCACAGTGCTGCAAAGTAGGTAGTGTCCCCTTTTTACAGAAGAGGAAACTGAGGCCTAGAGAAGCAATTTGTCCAAGACCACACTGCTAGTAAGTGCCACGGCTGTAATCCAGACCAGGTATGTGTATCTCTGGATGCCAGGCTGCCCCCAGCGTTGGGTCTGTCCTGACTGGGGCCAGTCTAGCCTGTGACGTTGGTGGTATTGGCGCCATGTGGGGAGTCCCTGGAAACCTGGAGGTGTTCGTGATATACACCTATGCAGCTCCAGGCCCCTAGCCAGAAGGTCTCGCCACGCTTCTGAATGCCATGCTCCACGTTGCCTGAGATGCCTGTAGGCTCCACCCACCTTCTGCACAGAGCTGGGGTCCCAGAGGGATCCATATGCATCATTACTGGTGGAAGAAACAGGGCCCTGTAAGAATGTCTAACAAACAGCCCTGATCTAGACCAAGGGTTGGGGAAGGCTGCCCCAAGGAAGTGATGCTTGAACCAAAAGTGAAGACGAGCTGAAGGTAAAACAGGCAGGGTGTGGGGGAATCATCTAGAAAGAGTGTGCGGGTGGTTGGGAGGGGGGTGTTCATGCGTGTTTGAGGAATTGAAAGGAATCTGGCACAGCGGGAGGGAGCCGAGCAAGGGGGAGGGTAGATGCTGGATGCGGCTGGTCATAGACAAGGGGAGGGCCTTTGGCACAGGGTAAGGAGCTGGCTTGTTATCCCAGGAGCAATGAGAAGCCATCAGAAGGTCTTAAAAGGGGAGTGACGTGATAAGACTGGAGAAGGGCAGGGCAGGTGCAGTGAGATCAGTTAGGAGCCCCTGTAGGAATCCAGATAAGACGCAATGGTAGCTGGGACCAGTGAGGTGCTGGTAGAGATGAAGAGAAGAGCGTAGGTTAGAGAGATGCTCTGGAGGTAAAACTGGCAGGATTTGATGATGGCTCCCAGGACTCTGGCTTGCCTGTTAGGTGGACAGTGGTGCCATTCACTGAGACAGAGAACGTTGGAGAGGTGAGAGAGCAAGGTAGGTCTTGGACACGCTGGGGTTGGGTACCTTTGAGACACCAAGGTGGAGACGTTGACGAGGCAGTTGGCCCGGCTCCTGCTGGTCAGGAGTTTAGACAGGAGGTTCCCGGGCTGGAGACACATAGATGTGAATCATCAGCAGACGCACGGTAATCGAAGCTATGCGCATGGATGAGGTCACCAGGGAGAGTCCACAGCGAGAGGGGGAAAGGCCCGGGAAGCGGCCTTGAGGAACACAAGCGTTTGGTGGAGAAGGGCGACCGCAGAGAAGCTTGAGGAGGAGACCAAGGAGTTAGGAGACAAACAAGGAGAGTACAGTGTCCAGGGAGTCAAAGAAGCCAGTGTTTTAAGAATGTGGTAATCAGGGGCGCCTGGGTGGCTCAGTCATTAAGAGTCTGCCTTTGGCTCAGGACGTGATCCCAGGGTCCTGGGATCAAGCCCCACATCAAGGTCCCTGCTCCACTGGGAGCCTGCCTCTTCCTCTCCCACTCCCCCTGCTTGTGTTCCCTCTCTCGCTGGCTGTCTCTCCCTCTCTGTCAAATAAATAAATAAAATCTTTAAAAAAAAAAAGAATGTGATAATCAAGAGATCTAATAAGATGAATACTGGGGGGAAAAAAGCCTATCCAGTTTGAGACGTGCAGGTCATAGCTCAAGCATCATGTTCTGGGGGAGCTGGGGGAGGTGAAAGCCAAATTTGACTGCATGTTGGCGTGAGTAGGAGCCCATGATGGCCAGCAGTGAGGAAGGGAGGCAGGTGGATAGGAAGGATCCAGCTGGGAGGGTGCTCAGAGAAAAGGGCGAACACTGGATGAGTGGCCTGGGGAGAGGGGGATGGGCAGGAGTTCCGGCCTGAGATAGGAGGAGGGGTGCTTTCCCTAACGCAGCAGGGGAGATGGCAGATGTAGGGCGATGTGGGCTGTGCCGGTGGGAGACCGGGGGCTTTCCTGTCTGGTAGCTTTAATCCTCTCTGTAAAGAAACAACAAGGTCACCTCTGCCATCGAGGAGGAAATGGGCTAGTGGGAGACTTATAGAGAATGGGGAAGGTTAGAAATAGCCATTGCAGGGCATGGGTAGAGAAACGTGTCGAGGGCCCATATGCTGTCAGGGGCTATGATTTATGGGAACATCAAGCTGACCTGTGGCGTCACTTGGCTGCTTGAGCGCAGGACAAGAAGGCAGACAGGAGGGGCGCCGGGCTGGCTCAGTTGGTAGAACACGTGACTCTTGATCTCGGGGGTGCGAGTTTGAATAGAGAGTGCTTAAAAATAAAATCTTTAAGGGGCGCCTGGGTGGCACAGCGGTTAAGCGTCTGCCTTCGGCTCAGGGCGTGATCCCGGCGTTATGGGATCGAGCCCCACGTCGGGCTCCTCTGCTATGAGCCTGCTTCTTCCTCTCCCACTCCCCCTGCTTGTGTTCCCTCTCTCGCTAGCTGTCTCTATCTCTGTCAAATAAATAAAATATTTAAAAAAAAATAAAATAAAATAAAATAAAATCTTTAAAAAAAAAAGGCAGATAGGAGGGCTCGCTGGAGTTGGGGGTGTGCCAGACACAGATGATCAAAAGGCAGAGAGGCAAAGGGTTTGGGGTATTGGCAAGTGTTATTAAAATGTGGGGCCTTGGCATCTAAGTTGGCCAAGAAGAGAAGTGAAACAAGGAGAGAGCTGATGTGTTAGGAGAACGCCAAGAGATGAACAGGGCGGGGGTCTGATGAGACCGAATAGCTTATCTCGAGGTCACATGAGCAAGGTGGGGGCGGTGGAGGTGCGGTCAGAGATGGGGACAGGCCGGTAAGGATGGGTGGCCTGGGCGCCTTCTAGCTCGGGGAGCATGAGGCTCTTGGTCTCAGGGGGGTTTGAGCTCCACCTCGGGTGTAGAGATTACTTAAAAACAAAATCCTTTAAAAAAAATGGGCGGCCTCAGTGACATGTGGAAGATGGGCATTGTGATGACGTCAAGGAGCTGGCCTGTCTGCACTTGGACCCAAGTGACCCAGGCAGGTGGCAGGAAGCAGCAAAGGCCGCTGGGAAGTCCGCTAAGCTGAAAACAGAGGCAGGGCCATTGGGTTTGACAAATAGTCATTATGTCAACAGCAATTGCCGTGGAGGGTTGGTCCGGGAGCGAGGCTATAGTGGGCTGTGTGTGAGTATGACATGGGAGAGTAGAAACAGCCCTGGGATTGCTGCGAAGGAGAGCAGACGAATGCTCGATCTCCCACTCTGAGGGGAGTGTGGGGTCAAGGCAAGGAATTTTTCTTAGGATGGGAGCCATCTAAACATGCAAGCCGGTGGGAATGCCACAGTAAAAAAGATGGGGATGGCGGGGGAGGGGGAGAAGCAAAGGCCCGGAGGAGGGGCGAAGCATCTTGCACCCAGGCGGGGATCAGCCCCTGCTCTGGGGGGAACCAGGAGGGACACAGGAAGGAAGGAGACGGGGCGGGTCTGTGGATTTTGGTAGTGCGAAAAAAAAAAAAAAAAAAAAAAAAAAAAAAATGTTCTATTGAGAAATTAACCCCTGGCTCATTTTACCCCCTTATAGTGACTCATCAGAAAGGAATGAGAGGCATTAACCAGCCTTTTGTGTTTGAGGCCTGAGCCTTTTTTCTCCCACCCCACACCTGAGAAGGTAAACAGACTGCTTTGCAGTTCTAGAGTCTGAACGCTTTCCAGTGGGCTAAAAGGGAGAACACCACGTCTCTCAGGGAGCTGACTGGCCAACACGGAAGAAGACAGGGCCAGGGGTCAGGCATTCCCCATCCCTCTGTGACACAGCCTCCAGGAAAGTAGCTGTGTATCACCAAAAATGCCAAGAACTCAAAGCTGCCACTTTGGGCATCAAGGCGAGAGGCCCCCTTGAAAGAGCCTGGATGGGGGCAATGGGGGGATCCCCTTACCAAAGCCTGGGCTGCACAAGGGAGGCCCTGCAGATGAGGCCACGCAGTGGAGGCCCCACGGCAGTGACGGCTGGTATCTGCAACGGCAGGGGCCTGAAAAAGAGTTCAGCCCTTGCCTGAAAAGCTGGGGAGCACAGACTGACCGTTTGGGGGTTATGCAGCCCCTGGAGTTCTTGGACAATCGGAGGGAGGTGGAGGAGAGCTGTGAGTCATAGGGAATTCTTGCTGGTCTGCTGGGTAGGGACTCAAGCTGAAGTTAATCTGATTTAGACCGACTAAGAGATGTATTTACAACGTGAGTTTGAGGAGAGTGTCTGGTGGGCCCAGGCCCTGGACAAAGGGTGAACAGCGAGTGGGAGCTGACATCTGGCTCTCCCCTCACCCTGTACCCTGGGGCTGGAACACAGCAGACACAGAACTACCGCGTGGTACCATTCGGCCTTCACAGATGAGCACAAGGACGTCCCTCCCCTCCAGGCCCAGGAGCAGGGAGGCAGGTCAGTCCCACACGGACCCCATGCTCATCAGTGTTTGGCAGTCTGGACAGAGCCTTGGCTCCTCTCCTTCCATAGCTGTCATGCACTCACAGGCCCAGCCACCTGAGGTCCTTGTCTGTGTGGCCCTGCGGCCTGGGCCTCTGGTTCTCCACCTTGGCCTGGTGTCCGGTTTCATATGAGGCCTGGGCAGGCTGCACATGCACATCCCCGTGCCCTGCCTCGGCCCACACTTGACCACATGGGTTACCGAAAGATGGGTGAGCAGGGGACCGGAGCCCAACGGGCTGAGTTATCAAGACCACTGTGTCCTCGTGGGGGCTGAAGCAAGAGCCTGGTTAGCACAGCAGAGAGTGGGTCTGCCGGCTTCAACCGCACGAGCGTAAAGGCCCTTGCCCAGCCAACCTCCAAGTGTTGTGTTCACAGACCAGGCTGGGCTGGGAAGAGGGAGCTGAACTGCCAGAGCTTTTGACCTAGTGACGCCCAGGCTAGCAGGCATGCAGGTCAACAGACATCACAAGCCCCTCTTCAGCATATGCGGGGCCTACAGAGGCCCCAGGTATGGGTGAGCTCTGTGGCTTGGTCCGGGAGCTTTTCCCTCCCTAGTCATTTATGTCTGATGGATCCCCGAGCACAGAAGAGGAAAATTTACCTTTTTGCTCCCTTAACAAATACATATTGAACACCTATTGTGTGTTAGGCCCCCATGTTGGCCACAGGGATATGGCAATGGTCAACAGTCTCATCCCTCCTGCCCTCAAGGAACCCACACTCTGTGGGGTATTTTTTTAAAGATTTTATTTATTTCTTTGACAGAGGGAGAGAGAGAGAGAGAGACAGCGAGAGAGGGAAGACAAGCAAGGGAAGTGGGAGAGGAAGAAGCAGGCTCCCCGCGGAGCAGGGAGCCTGACATGGGGCTCTGTCCCAGGACCCTGGGATCATGACTGAGCCACCCAGGCGCCCCTCTGTGGGGTATTGATACCTAGTGCTTAGCACTTCAGCAGGCCAGCCCTCAACCCAGCCAGGGATTAAGAATGGCTTCCTGGAGGAAGCTATAGCTATAAACAGCTCCAAGGTACACACTTAGGGGCGCCTGGGTGGCTCAGTCTGTTAAGCATCTGCCTTTGGCTCAGGTCATGACCCAAGCTCCCATTATCGAGTCCAGGTCTGGTATGATCAGGCTCCTTGCTGGGCGGGAAGCCTGCTTCTCCCTCTGCCTGCTGCTCCCCCTGCTTGTGCTCTCTTTCTCTGACAAATAAATAACATCTAAGGTGCCCACTTAAGGAAGAACAAATCTTAAGGGGTGTTACTTAATGACCATATGCAAGGGATTTTATGACCAACTTGGTTGGTTGGTTGTTTTTTTAAGATTTTATTTATATATTTGACAGAGAGACAGCGAGAGCGGGAAGACAAGCAGGGGAGTGGGAGAGAAAGAAGCTTAAGGACTGAGCCACCCAGGCGTCCCACCAACTCGGTTTTGGATGGACTGAAACTCCCAAAATAGAAATTCTGTCTCTTTTCCCATCCCCCTCCCCTTTTCTCATCTTTCTGTCTCCCCCTACCTCCAGCCCTTTATGGCCCTCACAGAGCCACGTGGTCTCTAGTCACTTTCGGTTTTTCAAGGTTTGCAGGACTGGTGACTGATTGGATGGAGGTGCAGGAGAGAAAGGGTCCATGTTTCTGGCCCTGGGACAGGATGAATGAGGATGTCATGGCCTGAGATGGAGATTCCTGCTGGTCAGCAGATCTGGGGTGGGAGAGAGAGTGAATTCAGTTTGCCCAACAAAGGTCCAGGGACTGGTATGGAAAAGGTCCTTGGTTAGATGAGAACTGAGCCCAGAGGAGAGGCCCAGACTGGAGACAGATTGGAAGTCATCAGCATACAGTTGGCAGTGTCCATGATGGTCTAGGGGGTGGGGGTGGGGGGGAAGGGGTGCCTAGGATAGACCTCGGGAGGAGCAGGAGATGGTAAAGGAGGCTGAGAAAGGGTAGCCAGTGTGGAAAGTATACGCCATTGTAGCCAACGGGAAGTCAGCAAAGAGCAGGCATAATTGGCTAAAAAGTATATGTTTTTAATTTCGTAAAACAAAACCAAGAAACTAAACCAGCTCCGAACTCAGAAAACCAGGCAAAATGTCTAAAGATACATAAAACTTACAATACCTCCCCCACAGTACACCAAAATTACCAATGGGTAAAAAACCACTGACTGGGAATATTCATTTTTGATCCATTTGTCATCCGCATCGAATTGTTTGCCCAGAATTACCGGAGCCAGTCCATCCCCTTCTCACACACCAGGGGGCGCACATGCACTGTTTCTGAATCCAAGTCCTGGGCAAAAGCAGGCAGTGAATTAGGTGATAACCAGAACTTGACCCCTCAGCCCAAATCCCTAAACACCACCTCCACCCCTGCCGTGCACGTTAACGCTGTGATCCCCGAATCCAAGTGCCTCAGCAATCCCCAAGCTTTGTTTATTTCTCACCTGACCTCCAAACTCACAAAGGTATCAGGGAGACCCATAGAAGATCAGAAACCCCACAGGGGTCAACTGACCTAGAGCAGTAGGGGCAAGTTCCCATCTTTCCCAGGGAAGGAGAGGGCTCTGTGGCTGATTCTTAAATGGTGGGTCTGCAGCAGATGGGGAGTGGGTGCTTTCATGCCAACACGTGTGGCTCTTGCTTTGGAGCTCACCAAGTCTCCTTCTGAGTTAGGGCTTGGAAACAATCTTCAGGTCAGTTATAGGTTTAGCCCAGAAATGTATAAGGTCAGCATTTGAGTTTGTTATGAGAAGTCAGAAACCCAGTACCAAGGGTTTTTTGGTTTTTAAAATCAGGTTTGGGGGACATTATCAAGTCTTGAACTCAGGGACCAATGAAAGACTCGATTCAGGTTCACAGCTGGAATTGGTGTAAGTATTAGGGTGTTGGCCAGCCTCCGGTTGGGGTCGACGTCAGGTCAGATAAGTAAAGGGTGAGCATGGGGATAAGATTTGTGTGGCATTTCTGCAAAGCCAGTCTCATTAATCTTGCATTCTAAGATTATTATTGGAGTTGGAGTAAGTTAGCGTCTTAAATTGCCCCAAGGATTTGTGGGGTTTAATTATGGTCAATATCTGTGGTAGGGTCCTTTTCTGATGACCCAATCCAGTTCTGGAATTGGGAATCCCAAGTTGGAAAGTATTGGTGTTGACCTGGACCGGGAGTTTTATGTACGTGTGTAAGTTTTGTGTAAGTCTTGGGGTTCAGAGAGTACCGGGGTTTTATGTAAGTCTTGGGGTTCAGAAGAGAGTGCTGGAGTCCATAGCAAGGTAGCTGTTGGACATTAAGGTACATAGGGTACATCTGGGGCCCAGCATTAGTGCTGGGGTCCATTTAAGCACCAGAGTTGGTGCTGGTGTCACTATCAAGTTTAGGTGGGTAGAGATGATAAAGGGGGTTAGACTCAGGACTGGTATTTGGGGTCAATGTAGGGGTGCAAATTAAAATGACTACTTGTGGCAATGTGGGGGCAGATTTAGGAGTTAGGACTCAATACTGTGTTTGGGGATGGGGTCTGGGCTCACTATCAGGTGCAGATTTGTATAGGGAGGAAATGGGGTCCTAGAGTAGTTATCAGGTTCATACTAGGAGTGGGAGCCACTAATAGGATATGGACTTCGTATGGGAGTTTGGGTCCGTCCATGCTCATTACTGGGGTTCTGGTCCAATATGGGAGCTCCAATCGGTTTAGACTCAGGGTTGGGTTGTGGCCTCGCTGGGCCTACGCGGCTCCACCGCTCTACGAGTGAGAGTGCACGAGGGGAGGGGCGGTGCCGGGGACGCGCACGGCAGGGGCAGGGGCGCGGGCGCGGGCGCGAGCGGGGGCGCGCGGCTTGGAGCTGGCGCGGGAGCG
>NC_048219.1:20330482-20367390 GCF_002007445.2 Ailuropoda melanoleuca
GCTGGGCCTGGGCCACAGCTCCGACGAGCTGGTGCGTTTCCGCTTCTGCAGCGGCTCCTGCCGCCGCGCGCGCTCCCCGCACGACCTCAGCCTGGCCAGCCTGCTGGGCGCCGGGGCGCTGCGGCCGCCGCCGGGCTCGCGGCCGGTCAGCCAGCCGTGCTGCCGCCCCACGCGCTACGAGGCGGTCTCCTTCATGGACGTCAACAGCACCTGGAGGACCGTGGACCGCCTGTCGGCCACTGCCTGCGGCTGCCTGGGCTGAGGCCTCGCTCCAGGGCTTGGCGGACTGCACCCTCGCCCGCGGCCCCTCGCACCCGGGGCCCTCCTGCGGGAGAGCCCCGGGGGGGAGCCGGGGGCCGCAGCAGGGCAAGTGATGGCCCTGAGCCCTCGAGAGACGGAGGGACGACTGACCTGCCGCCCCAGGTCCTCGCCCTGCCGGTCCCAGCGCTGCAGACACCAGACACCTCCGGTGCGGAGAACTCAGGGTCCGCTTCTCACAGACTCTTGCACTGACTCAGCCACGGGCCCAGGACGACTCCTCTGGAGAACCCAGCACTGCCGGAGATCCCAAGCCTTAGCCCAGGCCCTGGGGGCGTGCAATCGGAGGAGACACACTGCGGTTGCCTTGCCCACCGGGCCTGTACTCACTCGTGGGAGCTGGACCCCTATTTATTATTCCTAAGTTATTTATTTACATCCGTGGTTTGTCGGATCCTTTCCTGGGCAGTGGGACTGGATGGGTAAGAGCAGCTGGATGGGGAGGCTGCCCTGGCCATCCCGCTCACTTCAGGCTGACTCAGCAATCACAGGCCTGGCCTGGATTTTCCCTTGCTTGCCTCCACCCAGCAGCTCTGGGACACGGGGCATGGAATACAGGCAGAGTGGGTAGCACAGGTGTGTTCTCCAGTCCCGACAGGCCAGCTCACAACCCCCCCTGCACGGTTGCCAGGACTTGGGACCTGGAGTTACAGGTGGAGAGAACTCTACCCTTGTCACGTCAGGCATTCTGGGGGCTTCACTCAATGTGTAATGACACAGAGAACCACACATTGCCCCATCCCATGGTCACTCATCTACGTCCTACCCTCTAGGGCACTCCGACAGGTGCATACACTGCCTCTGCTTGTAGACAATCCAGCATGGGGAACTCACTGCCCACATTCCATGAAGCAGCCCAGGACAAAAGAGCATCTGAAAAGGCTGCAGGTGGGGAAGGAGGTGCAGCTGGTTTCGTGGGCATGAAGCAGAGAGCATCAAAGGGAATAAAAGGGCAGGAAAGGACTGAGGGTCCCCCAGAGGGACCTGCATTTTGAGTGATGAACAAGGATATTCATTCGACAAATATTTATTAATTACCTATTATATGTCAGACACTGGACACCAGAGATACAGAAGTGAAAGGGACATGATCCCTGCCCTTATGCTTAACTCAGGAGAGACAGAAAATAAATAATTATGTAAGTTCAACTGGACAGGTACTATGAAAAAGGACAAGAAGCTAAGAGGTACACACCTGCAACTGGAAGGAAGGAAAGGTTAGTGCTGACCCTGGCCTTCCACAGTGTCCCCGAATCATCTCTCAAAAATCAGTTCAATCCCTCTGAGCTTTCCCGCATGTCCCTGTGAAACCCTGTTTCCTGGGTCCTGTGAATTTGTCCAATTTGATGTTCTTTGGAAATAGGATGAGAGCCTGTGTTTGGAAAGGATGCCAAGTCTGAGGAACCTGGGGCGTGCAGAGGGGCTGCTGGGAGGAAGGGATATGCTGGTCTGGAGCTGAGGAGAGCTGGGCTGGAGGTTGGCAGCTGTGAGCACAAGGGCAGTAGCTGCAGCCAGGCACCATGGGAGGGAGCCGGCTGAGGGCGGGGCCCCTCGGGCATCTGCTACTGCTAACCAAAATTCCTTCCGAACTAAGTGCCCGGCTGCTTGGGCACCTGTGCCCCCTTCACCCAGGCGAGAGTGAGGAATAGGCCAAAGTGAGGGCTGTGTGCATTCTGGGTCAAGGAGGAGAAACGGGTCTGTGCTTCCGCTCTTTGTGTTCACTGCCCCAGTTCCGGGTGCCCCCTAAACTCTAGTGCTCTCACACTGCCTTCAGACACCCCTTTGCCCCCTCTCTGCTTCCAGACTGATTCAGTCTCCAGCCCTTCCCACCCCACCCGAAGAAAATGGCACCAGTGCCATATAGTTTGCAGATGCCTCATGGAGGCCTGGGCCCTGGCCCTGGTTGAGGATGAGGTGGGGAACCCGTCAAGCAGGGTCATTGGGCCCAGGGAGCCCCTGCTGGAAAGACTTGAAAACCTGGCCTAGCCCCCAGGCCCTGCCCTTCAGTGGTTATCTCTGCTCTTAGAGCCACTTAAAGGAGACAGAAGGACCCAAGCCAAAGGTGTGGGCTCTCAACAGTCCTGATTGCCAGTCCTTGAGCAAGTAGGGTCCCTCCAACTCAAGGCTGCATTCTGGGCCCCAGAGAGATTGTGCCCAACATCTCACAAAGTCCCAGATGAAACAGTACCTTCTCTAAGAAGAACACGGTCCCACAAGAATCCCAAACCCTCTTTAAAATACATAAATAAATAAAGCCACTTTCCCCCAAAAGAACAAGCTCCAGAGCTGCCATTCTTTGCCTACAACTTAGCAGGGGTCACTGGCACATGACCTCACCAGGGGGAGCACTTTCCACTCCCGGGAGCCACAGGTGGTTCTGGTATCTCCAGTCCTTTTTTTTTCTTTTTTTTCTTTTTTTTTTAGATTTTATTTATTTATGTGACAGAGCATAAGCAGACAGACAGAGAGGGAGAAGCAGGCTCCCCACTGAGCAGGGAGCCTGATGTGGGGCTCGATCCCATAACTCCGGGATCACACCCTGAGCCGAAGGCAGACGCTTAACTGCTGTGCCACCCAGGCATGCCCGGTAGCTCCATTCTTGACCACAGTCTTTGTTTCATATTTGCAAAATACACTGCCCGTTTGAGTGGTCTTCCCAGAACCAAGGTATGGTCTCCTCCAAAAGGCTATCAAGTCGCCACCTCTTGTAAGATGGAAAACTACAGGCAGCTTTGAAATGGCAGTTTTTCCAGCTGCAGGGAGCACCCAAAACTTCCCTTTCCATTTGGTTCATCCAGGAATCGATCGAGGTGTGGGGTTCCATGTGCTGCCGCCTGCACTTGCCAATGGCTTTCTTCCTCTCTTGTCCAAGGATGGCCCTATTTCCCCTGCGACAGAATGTATGTGCACTGGCCGACTCACTGAGGTCTCATCTGGGAAAGGAGAGGCTGTGTAGAAAGCTGAGGGATCAGAGAAAAGATCTAGGAGCATCTGCACCGCATGACATCAACTTTCTGGTTCACAGGAGTGGTTCTCAACCTGTTCTGGGGTTGTAGAGTCCTTAGGGAATCTGATGAAAACCAGGGGTTCTCTCCCTGCACCCCCAAATGATGAAAAGACCACTCCTTCAATTTATCCTACATCCTACAGATAGTTTTTTCTAAAATGCAAATCCAATCATCACTGCCCATTTGAAACACCACTTAAGGTTTGTTGAATGACTAGGGGCACCTGGGTGGCTCAGTCGTTAAGCGTCTGCCTTCAGCTCAGGGCCTGATCCCAGGACCCTGGGATTGAGCCCCGCATCGGGCTCCCTGCTCTGTTGGGAGCCTGCTTCTTCCTCTCCCACTCCCCCTGCTGTGTTCCCTCTCTCGACGGCTGTCTCTCTCTGTCAAATAAATAAATAAAATCTTAAAAAAAAAAAAAAAAAGATTTGTTGAATGACTAGATTCCCACTAGATTTTGCTTCCACGCTAATTGAGCCCCCCTCCTCACCCATTTCTCTCTACTCTTCAAGCCCAGACCAAGTTTCTCGTCCTCGGGGAAGCCTACACTCACCTTCTTCAGCCTCAGCAGCTATTGCCAACGTCAGCTTCCTCCATGGAATACAAGTACAGAGCTCCTCCTTT
Source organism: Ailuropoda melanoleuca (assembly GCF_002007445.2). NCBI lineage: Eukaryota > Metazoa > Chordata > Mammalia > Carnivora > Ursidae > Ailuropoda > Ailuropoda melanoleuca. The sequence goes on from NC_048219.1 coordinate 20,334,430, forward strand.
CCCTTTTGGTTATTTTTTGCCCTGCTGGCATAGCTGGCAAGGGTTAATAAAAGGACGGAGCACCTGGCTGGCTCAGTTGGAAGAACACGTGACTCTTGATCTCGGGGTTGTGAGTTTGGGCCCCACGTTTGGGTGTAGAGATGACTTAAATAAATAAACTTTAAAAATAAGAGTTAATATAAGGACAAGTAGAAGTGTGAGGAGTAGAGGCTGCTGGGGTCTGAGGCTGACCAGATCTATGGCTGGTCTCTGCTACACTAGCTGTGTGTCCCTGGACAAGAAAAGCTCAACCTTCCTCAACCTGTTTCCTCATCTGAAAATGGTGACTAAAAAACCCACCTCAGAGTTGTCCGGAGAATCCGACCAAGGTATGCAAAATACAGCTTGTTCCTAGCACTTAAATGTGAGCTATTCTTATTCTAATTACTCAGCAAGAGAAGTTGCTTCCGCACCTTAGGAAATTCTCCGAGTACTGTCCATGGTATGTGGTTTCCTGGTTGCTCTCTGGGCACTCCGGAGAGCCGTCCTTTTTTATTCCTGGGGCGCGCCAAGCCCCTTTCTTCTTAGGGCGGTGCTGGTGCCTTCTGCCCAGGCCGCCCCCTTCCTGGGCCCCAGGAGGCGCCGGCAGCGCGGCACCAGAGTGACCTGTTTCTCCCCGCCAACCCCCAACACACACCTTATCCTCTAGCCTGCATTCCCAGCTCCAACCGCCGGCCCCATGAGTCACATCCTCCTATAGGGAGCAGCTCATCAGCGCCTCCCGCGGGTCTGCCCCTGTCGCCGGCAGTAGGTCTGGGGTCCGCGGGGCTCCGCGCGTCCGCAGCCCACGCGCTCCCGACCTCTGCCGCAAGGCGCCGCCCTCCCGCTAGGCGCAATGCGGACTACGTTTCCCAGGGTACACAGCGGCGGGGCCTTGGCTCAGCGGGGGCCTCGAGCGGCGCGCCGCTCCGTCGCCTGCTCGGGGGCGCGCGGGCCGGCGCGAGGACAGGACCAGGGACCCGGAATGAGTTTCCGCGCAGTTCCGCTGGGCCGTGCCGGGCTGTGCCGGGCCCGGCCGGGCCAGGGCAGGCGCGGGGGGAGGGCGGCGCCTGAGTCGGCGGTGCCGGGAACAGGCGCTGGGGGCAGCCCGCGCCTCGCTGAGGTCCCCGCCCCGTCCCGGCCGGGCCGGCTCGCCTGTCAGTCACTGGGGCGGCGGCAGAGGCGGTAGCGGGGCCAGAGCCGGGCGGCGAGAAGAGCGCGGACCAGGCCGAGCGGAGGGGACTTGCCACAGCCCCTCAACTCTACGGACTCTTCGCCCCAGACTCGCGAAGCTGCACCCCTGCGCCTCGTCGGACGCCTCCGTAACCCGCGAAAGCTCTCTCCCTCGTCACCCCCACCCCGTGACCTCCTCGTAGGACCCGAGAGCTCACTCAGACGAGGGTGTTGTGGGTACAGGCCATCGACCCTGTGACCTCTCACGGGCCAGGGGCTCGGTTTCCTCCACAGGCCTGCCTTTCCTATGACTCCTTCCTCATAGATTCTGGGGGTAGAGCCGTAACCTACCACCGGGACCCCCGCCTGCGAACTCTTCACTGACGGCTCCCTACTTGGAGTCCCCCTCAGTTGGTCTCCTCCTAAGAGCACCCCTTTTGGCCTCTGGCAAGCCCCCCATCCCCGACCGAGGTGGGGAGGCCTCGGCAGCCATGCCCGCCCTGGGCCCCCTGTCACCCCACCGCTTTCTGGGCACCCAAGCCGGGGTCTAGCAGGGGGCCAGCAGCCAAGGGCCTGGGGCAGGAGACAGGTCAGGGTCCACCTCCCTGCTGGGGAGGGAGCAAAGATGGAGCGGCGGGAGGAGCAGCCGGGGGCTGCAGGGGCTGGAGCAGCACCAGCCTTGGACTTCACTGTGGAGAACGTGGAGAAGGTACGAGGGCCCTGGGGTGGGCAGACCAGTGACAGAGCACAAGTTCTGAGGACTGACACTAATGCCAGAGCCCAGGCTTTGGGCAGGGTGCCCGCTGGGATGGTGCCCCCAGAGCACCTGGCATTTGCTGTCTCTCTGGGCAGGCGTGGACAGCAGTGTAGTGGTGTCCTAATGGGCTATTTTTGGCTTTCCTTAGACATGGGTTCTCTGTGGATACTCTAGGATCTTGGGATGGTCCCTCCAGGGTGTGATGGCCTAGACCTACAGCCAGACTGGCTATTCTCCAGCTCCATGGGAACTGCATGAGCAGTGCAGTAAGAAACCTGGAACCCAGGAGACCTACAGCTCAGTCCCCAGAAACTATACAGATGCTGAGCCATCCTGGACCTGTTTGGTGACCCAGGGGCTCAGAAAATAACCTGAAAATAAAACAGTCTGGGTTGTTGTCACTCTTTCTTGGAGAAGGGTCCTTCTTATATTGGATGGAGGCCAGACCAGTCCTGGGCAGGCAGGAAGGCCTGGCCCCCCTTGTTTTGTGCTGGGTCCAAGGGCTTCAGCCCTGCTGGCAGCCTCAGGGTCCTTTCCCTGCTTTCCTGCCCATACAGCTTCCTGCCATGGCCTTCCCAGGCTCTCCCACTGCCCAGGCCATCCTTTTAGAATTGCTTCTCTAGTTCTTTTCTGTGTTCTGCTCCAGAAGCCTAGGTTGCAGAAATACCTCCCCACTGGAATGAATGGGAAGATAGGGCTACCTTGCTGGAATGCAAGGAATGGTTGTAGATATTCATTTGTTACTCTTGAGCCCTTTTTGCCATACCAAATGCTAAGAATGCAACCCTTCTGCTTCTTTTCTTTGCCTGCCTCAGGATCCTTGAGGGGCCAAACAAGGGACAGTAGCTATAACTTGCTGTCAGAAGTACAGATTGGGCTAAGCCTACACGGATGGAGCCTGCTTAGGGATCAGAGTCCTGACCTGACTGTTCCACCCCCTGGGGCTGGGCAGTGTTGGCATGGTGGCGCACTCTTCCATGTGCTGCCAGGGAGACAAACCACTGTTTTCTTACTGTGTGAAGTCCCTATGGAATTGGGACCCTGGGGGTTTGGCTAGTTGAGAGCTCCAGACGAGGCATTTGCCAGGGCTGCTGGCCAAGACTTCTTGACCAGATTTTTGGACCCTCACGTGTGCTGTCTGAGGGGTGTTCTCACCCTCCCCTCCAGTATGTGTCTGGCCTACGGCTGCCTGGCAAAGTCTTAGTCCTGTTCAGATTTCACTCTGGCTTTGGTGCCAGCATCTGGGGTGACCTAGGGATGATCCTGGGGGAGCTGAATAGAACTATTGGAGTTGATGGGAGCAGCTGTGCCTGGGAGGGTCAAGGCCTCTCAGGCTGTTCCATGCTCTTCTCAGGCTTAGCTTCATCCCTGTGGAGCCATTCCTTCAACCTGGGCCTTGTCCTTTACCTCAAGTGCCTCCCTTTTGGGGAGCTCAGCCTCCTCTTTCTCTGCTTTCCTGTGAAATTTCACTCTCTGAACCCATAATGTTTTGCTATAAGGAGAAGAGAATATGGGAGAGCATGGGCACAGTTCAGGCTCTCAAGATATCAGTAGGACCCAGGGCCCAAGAAACACTGTAGAGCCCTGGGCTCTTCCTGCTCAGCCCCTCAGAGAGAGCAGACTTGCAGGACCAAGTCATGCCCTCTGTTCTGGGCTCTGGCAGGATCCAGAGTGCTCAGCACCTGCTCAGTCCTGTGCTGTCCTGCAGGCGCTGCACCAACTCTACTACGATCCCAACATTGAGAACAAGAACCTGGCTCAGAAGTGGCTGATGCAGGCCCAGGTCTCCCCACAGGCCTGGCACTTCAGCTGGCAGCTGCTGCAGCCCGACAAGGTGCCTGAGATCCAGTACTTTGGGGCCAGTGCCCTGCACATCAAGATCTCTCGCTACTGGAGTGACATACCCACTGACCAGTATGAAAGTCTAAAGGCACAGCTCTTCACCCAGATCACCCACTTCGCTAGTGGCTCCAAGATTGTGCTGACTCGGCTATGTGTGGCACTGGCCTCCCTGGCTCTCAGCATGATGCCTGACGCTTGGCCATGTGCTGTGGCAGATATGGTACGGCTCTTCCAGGCTGAGGACTCACCGGTGGATGGTCAGGGCCGCTGCCTGGCCCTACTCGAGCTGCTGACAGTGCTGCCAGAGGAGTTCCAGACAAGCCGTCTGCCTCAGTATCGCAAAGGCCTGGTGCGGGCTAGCCTGGCAGTGGAGTGCGGGGCTGTCTTCCCATTGCTGGAGCAGCTGCTGCAGCAGCCCAGCTCACCCAGCTGTGTGCGTCAGAAGGTGCTCAAGTGCTTTTCCAGCTGGGTGCAGCTGGAGGTGCCATTGCAGGACTGTGAGGCGCTCATTCAGGCTGCCTTTGCTGCTCTGCAGGACTCGGAGCTCTTCGACAGCAGTGTGGAGGCCATCGTCAATGCCATTTCGCAGCCTGATGCCCAGAGGTGAGCTGGTCCCCATTTCCCAGAGAAGGACAACTTGCTTGGCCACCATCCATCCATCCATCCATCCATCCAATAAACATTGTTTGAGTGCCTACTGCATACGTGGTCCTATGCTGGAGATACACAAGGAAGCAAACAAGACATGGTCCTTATGGTTCAGAGAGGGAGACAGACAACTAACCATCCAGCGAATTTTCATTACAATATTTGATTCTTTCTTCTCTTTCTCTCCACCAATCAGTCGCCAAGTCCTGGCTGTTCTGCTCTTGACCATATTGCAAATCTATTTTTTCCATCTCCACTGCCACCACCCTAGTCCAAGCTGTCATCATCTCTCTCCCCAAATTACTGCAGAGCCTTTTTCACTAGTCCCCTGGTTTTTACTCTTGTACCTTTTATTGCACACCCAGCAGCCAGAGTGATGTTTTGAAAATGAGGATCCAGTTTGTCCTTGCTGCTCGGAACCCTTCAGTGGCTTTTCACAGTTCTTAGGATGAAGTTCAGAATCCTTAATGTGATTCACAGAGGTGGTGCACAGTATGGCTATCTGCAGCCTCTTCTCATGCCGTGCTCCTTTCTTCATTCTCACACAGTCTTCTCAGTTCCTTGACCATCCCATGCTCCTTCTAGCCTCTGCACCGTCAAATGTACTTGGCACATCATCTCTACCTCAGCTGAAACTTCATTTTCTTAGGAAAGCCATCAGTGATTTTTAAGACTAAGTTTGGTCTTCTCAATTATTTTATCTCAGAGCTCCTTGTGTTTTTCCTTCTTAGCCTGTAACACAGTTTCACTTGTAAATTAACGTATGTCTCCCCATTGGTCTCTCAGCTCTGTGAGGACAGGCACTTGGTCATTTTATTTTGTCACACTGTGCCTGGCAGCATTTGGTAGCATTCAGTGTTTTTTGAACAGATGAAAAGTAGGAGTTGCCTGAGTGGTGAGAGGTAGGAGTGGGGTGGGGGAGGTCAGGGGAGGAGTGAGTGTTCCAGGCTTCAGGAGCTAAAGCAGGGGCAAAGGCCTGTGGTGGGCAGCACCATAGAACCTTCAAGGACCGGAAAGAAGGTGAGTGTAGTGAGCTGTTTGTGCAGCAGATGTTTCTTGAGCACCTGTTTGTGTCTTGGGCCCTGTGCTGAGCGCCAGGTGCACAAAGATGAATGGGTTGACTTCAGCAAGCCAGGAGCTCACAGTCTCATAGATACATGAAAGGGCAAGTATGGTCAATGAGATGAATGCTACAATGGAGAAAGTGGGGGGCTGTGAGAGCCCGGAGGAGGCATTTAACCCCATCCTAGGGTTGTGAAAGACTTCCTAGAGGAGGTGTGATTTAAAGAGCCTGAGCAAGGAAAAGGTGTTGAGAGAGTTTGGTGAGTGGTGGTGGTTAAAACAGCGGGATTTAAGGGCCAGTTGTGGGAGGTCTGGGCCCAGATCATGCAAGACCTTGTCAGCCAAGCTTAAGATTTTGGTCTTCATCCTGAGGAGGATGTAAAGATATTCAAGGATTTCAAGCAGAGAAAATGCCATAATGAGATTTTTAGTAGAAGTTGGATTGGCCAGGGCAAGTCTGGAGACACTAACACCTCGGAGATAGGGCTTTTAGGGCACCTGAGCGTCTCAGTCGGTTAAGTGTCTGGCTCTTGATCTCAGCTCAGGTGTTGATCTCAGGGTTGTGAGTTCAAGGCCTGAGCTGGGCTCCACACTGGGCATGGAGCCTACTTTTAAAAAAAGAAAAAAGAACGAGAGATGGGGCTTTTGAAACCCTTAGCAGAGTTGGAGGGAAAAACACTGAAAGAGATAGCATCAGAGAGTGGTTAATGGTTCCAGCCTTGGCATTAGTCATGTCTGAGTTTGAATCCCATATGGTCAGCTCACTAGATCTGAGCCCTTGGGTAAGGCATTTTTAAGCCTCAGTTTCCTCATCAGTAAAATGGGTGTGATCATATCAACCTCACAGAGTCGTAAAGGCTTAAATAGGATAATGTGCACAGGGCTCCTGGTACTCTATAAAGAATATTTTGGTATGAGGATCAAAGAAGAGAAGGTCTGTGAAAGGTTTCGCGCGGTTCCTGTACACCCCATAAACGGTACTTGCTAGTATTTGGTACTGTTACTGGATTGGCAGTTAGTCTGTCTTTCCCGTGGTTTCCCAGGTTTTCCAACTCAAGGTGGGTACCAAGTCCCAGGTCTAGCCTTCCTCGGCAGCCTGAAGCTCAAGTGCTGGCTGGGTTTGGATAGTTGGTGGCTAAGGAGAATTGCCTGGGGCCACTGCATGGGTGATGTGGGGTGTCCTTGAATACACCCAGGTTTACTCGCCCAGCCAGTCTCGAGGGCTTTGGCAGGTAATTGATGCCTCTTCTCCTCTGAACGAATGAGCGAACAAGGAGCCAGTGAGGGAACCCACAGCCTCCTGAGCGCCCATTGGCTGCAGCCCCCATGGTTGCTTAGCAACTCTCCCCATTTTCTCAGCTCTCCTCCCGGAGCTCTAATTGCAGGTCTGGGCTGAGCTCAGTGTGAGTGGCAGCCAGCAAGTCCCAGCAGCCCCGCCCCAGCAGCTTGAGCTGACCAATGGAACTAGGCCTCACGAACCCAGTCTCAGCCATGGCCTTCAAGATATCCTCTCTATCTCCCTTCCCCAAACCTAGAAACCTCTGGAAGCCTCAGACCTGCCCTTCTGTCTACTCACAGTTCTCAGGAATGGGTGCCCAGGTGATAGGAAATCTAAACAAGGGTTTCCCCTATTGGTGGGCTGCACCCAGCCTGGTGTCAGAGTTTGGACCTTGCTCTGTTTAGTCTAGTTTCCTAGACCTTGGCTTGAGAGAGTCACCTGTAGTTTTGACTTTTGGGTCATCTGGCCACCGTCTTCCCCAGGTGTCCCCTTGGCTGAGCTGGCGCTTAAGTCCCCTCTTTCCCACTCTTCCAGAAGCTGCTACTGCTTGCTTGGCTCTCTCTCCCTTGATTTTCTTTTTCCTGAAATATGTTTTTAATCCTAGAAAAGCTTTCCATTGGGGGCTGGGGGAAGAGAGAAGGTGAATTAGACAGGCTCTTGGGGGCTCCCATCAGTTAGAATTTGAGATATGGACCAAGATTTACATAGATCCTTTGGAGACATTCAGGTTGGGCCCTGAAAGAGTAGTCCTACAGCAGTAGGCGGCTGCCCCAGCCTGGCATTTGTCTCTAAGTTGCTATATGACCTTGAGTAATACTCTGAGCCCTTGTAGACCATATTGTCCATGATTGAGCCTATTATGCAACTCAAATATGACAGATCGAGAACTCAGTGAAGATTGAGTACCTGCTGTGTATATGAACTTTGGCAGGTGTGTGAGAGCCTTGGTAGGGATGCCTTGGGGAGAGAGCACTACCTCCTGCCCCCATCTCAGCTGCTGGGGATCTTGCAGGCAGGGCTTTGGCCCTGCCCCTGCTCTTTGTGCCAGAGTCCGTTCTGAAGGTGCCCATTGTCTGGTGGTGCAGCCTGTGTCAGGGTCATGAGACTGAAGCTATCCCAGCTGTCTCCAGGCAGCACCCTTTAGGGCTGTCTCTGGGTTGGGGGTATCCTGGCATGGACACCTTGCCCCACCAGAATGGGCATTTGGAGAAATTCAACATCCTGGGCTGGTTGCCTCTTGTTATTTTCATCCTACCCCTGGGTTATAAGGTTACCTGCCTGCCTAGCAGCCTGCTTAGGGCAAATGCAGATAGAGCTCCTCTGTCCTATCAGTCCCCCTGCCTCTCCATAGATTGCTCTGCTGGCACTATGATTGGCAGCAGAGGGGTCTCAAGCGTCTGATCCCCCCACCCCTGCTGAGAGTATTATCACTTCCTCTGATTAGTCTGATCTCCACAGAGCAGGCTGCTGGGGAGGGGTCCAGTGAGTGGAGCTAGTCTTCTCTGTCTCCTTTGTATACTGTGCTTCCCCTGCTCCCCCTTAAGGATCATTGTGCTCCAGGACTCTGACTTAGACCCTTTTCTCTCATTCAGTGCTTTCTTCCTGGTCAATGCTCATCTACTCCCATAGCTTCGATTATCAGTTGTTTGCCCATGACTGTCTCTTGCTCTGACTTCTCCCTTGGGCTTCAGGTTTTCATATCCAACTCTCTGGACACTTCTGTTTGCAGATCTCACCAGTCACCTCCGATTCAACATGCCTAACACTGAACTTACCACCTTCTGGCCTCCCCTTAAACGTATTACTATCCCCCTCCACCCACTCCTCCTGACCTCAGTAAATAGCTCCACCATCTACTTGGTTGTTCAGCCAATAACCTGAGAGTGTCCTTAACTCTTCCCCATTGTTTTATCCAGTCAGTCATCAAGTCCTGACCATTTTGCCTCTTAGCTGTCTCCGGGTTCATCATCTACTGCTGTCCATTCATACTGCCACCAGAGTACATAGGAGCTTGGATTTGGTGGTAGGGAGTGGAGTGGACAGTGGTGATTGATGCTGTCAGTGCCTCCTGAAGTCTTTATCAGGGCACCTGAGCCTGTATTAACTCCTCCCCTCCCTTAACACTGTCTGTGTTAGTTTCCTGGAGGGGCCATGATCGAGTACCACACACTGGGTAGCTTTAAACAACAGAAATTTATTGTCTCACGGTTGCGGAGGCTAGAAGTTCAAAGTCAGGGTGTTGGCTTCCTCTAAAAACCTGCAGGAGAATCCTTCCTCACGTCCTCCTAGCTCCTGGTAGTTTGCTGGCAGTCTTTTTCCTTGGCTTGCAGTTGCATGAACCCAATCTTTGCCTTTGTCATCACATGTCATTCTCCCTGTAAGTCTGTCTTCGTGTGGTTGGTTGTCTTCTTGTAAGGACACCTGTTGTATTGTATTAGAGTTCCCCTCCTACTCTATGACCTCATCTGCAATGGCCCTGTTTCCAAATAAGATTACATTCTGAGGTATTAGGGGTCAAGACTTCAGCATATCTTTTTGGGGGGATACAGTTCAGCCCTTGATAACAATCTGCCCTCTAGCCCCCCAAAATTTATGTCCTTCCCACATGCAAAATACATGCATCTCATTTCAACTTCCCCAGAAGTCTTAATCCGTGACAGCATCAACTGTAAGTCTAATTAGAGGACATAATTCAACCCATTCAACACTGACCTTCTCATACTTCTTCCCAGAGTTCTCCTGGAGGTAGGTCCCTGACCTCAGGTTTTTCCCAACATGGGCAGCATCAAAGGTACCATGCAGGCCCTGACCTCTTTTTTCCTTTGGGTTTAATGTGGGGAGGGGGCTTTGCTGGAAGACAGAGAATATGCCTTTCTCTCAAAGCTGGTGGGGGATGGGCAGACGCTCTGATGGGTTCCTTAACCTCATGCCTCCAGGTATGTGAACACACTGCTGAAACTCATCCCGCTGGTGCTGGGACTGCAAGATCAACTGCGACAGGCAGTGCAGAATGGGGACATGGAGACCTCCCATGGCATCTGTCGCATTGCTGTGGCCCTGGGCGAGAACCACTCCCGGTGAGGAGTTGGGCAACTGGTGGTGTGGGGGAGGATAACAAGGCCCTCTAAGAGGTGGAATTCTGAAGCCCTGTTGGGGGAGGTGGAATAACCTTACTATACGTCCTCCTTCTAAGGGCCTTGCTGGACCAAGTGGAGCACTGGCAGAGTTTCCTGGCCCTTGTCAACATGATTATGTTCTGTACCGGCATCCCTGGCCACTACCCTGTCAACGAGACCACCAGTTCCCTGACCCTCACCTTCTGGTACACGCTGCAGGTGTGTCTATGTGACCTCTAGCAGGATTGAGCTGTAACGATAGAAGGTAGATTATGGGCTTCTGGGCCTAGAGCCTAGGTGGCTAACTTCCTTCCCTGGCTCTCTCAGGATGACATTCTGTCCTTCGAGGCAGAGAAGCAGGCTGTGTACCAGCAGGTGTACCGGCCAGTCTACTTCCAGCTGGTGGATGTGCTTCTGCACAAGGCCCAGTTCCCTTCTGACGAGGAATACGGGTTCTGGTCCTCAGATGAGAAGGAGCAGTTCCGGATTTACAGGTGATGGTAGCAGGCCAGTCCTCCCTCTAAATAGAGCCCTGAACTAATGAAGGCAATAAGGGGAGGAGCCCAAGGCCAGGCTTCCTAAATCCTGGGGCTCCTTTCTCTATTCTCTGGGCACTTTTGCAGGGTTGTAAAGGAGCTGGGGTGGGCTCCTGGGCTTGGGGGCAGGATCTGGGCAGTGTATAAGGTCTTCATCTGCTTCTTAGGGTGGACATCTCAGATACGCTCATGTATGTGTATGAGATGCTGGGGGCCGAGCTGCTCAGCAACCTCTATGACAAGCTGGGCCGTTTGCTCACCAGCTCAGAGGAGCCCTACTCCTGGCAGGTACCTCCCAAGCCTGATTTCCTCAGCCCTCCCAGAACTGTCATACCCTCCTCCTCAGCCAAGCCAGTGGCACCCTCTTTCCTCAGCACACAGAGGCACTGCTCTATGGCTTCCAATCCATCGCAGAGACCATCGACGTCAATTACTCTGATGTGGTGCCTGGACTCATTGGCCTCATTCCACGGATCAGCATCAGCAACGTGCAGCTGGCGGATACTGTCATGTTCACCATTGGTGAGATCTGGCACACACCCACGAGCATATTTCCAGAGCCACAGGCACCCATCCCCAGCCACAGTCAGCCTGCTGGTTCCTGTCCAAAATGGGAGAGACACATGCCCACACACACAATCAGCATTGCAGCCAACTGACTGTCCTGGCACATCTAGGGGTCCTTCCTACAGTGTTCTGAGCTGCAATTCAGTGAGGCTAGTTTGCTGTCAATGAAAGAGCAGTGCTAAGCCTCCTCTGAGTAACTCCTTCCTGCTTCTCAGCTATAAGGCTCCTGTTTGAGCATGTGCATGCATATTTCCCTATTCAGTACTAGGGCTGTAACTTGATCCTGTCAGAAGCTCTGCCTACCTCACAGGGACATGGTACAAAGCCAGCCTGACCTGCCTCAAACACCTTCCCCTCTTTCTTCTTCCCCCAGGAGCTCTGTCTGAATGGCTGGCTGACCACCCTGTCATGATCAACAGTGTTCTGCCCCTCGTACTGCATGCCCTAGGCAATCCTGAGCTCTCTGTCTCTTCTGTGTCCACCCTCAAGAAGATCTGCCGAGAATGCAAGTATGACCTGCCACCTTATGCTGCTAACATTGTGGCTGTCTCCCAGGTATGTGGGGGCCTGGGTGGGGCTGTGTCTCGGGGCACATTGCACTCCACCGATACCATATTCCTTCTGTTTACCTCCAGGATGTGTTGATGAAACAGATCCACAAGGTGAGCCCAGAAGTTTCTAGGGGGTCCTTGGGGGTATTGTAGAAATCTGCGGAAATCCTCTTCTGCCTTTTCCTACCCCTTGTCTTTTATTCTCTGTTCTTGGAACCTTCCCCAAGCGGTTCATTCTTTCTACCCATGACCAAATGTGTCCAGGATTGACTCTCCGTGTTCTGTCCCACAGACGAGCCAGTGCATGTGGCTGATGCAGGCACTGGGCTTCCTGCTGTCAGCCCTGCAGGTGGAGGAGATCCTTAAGAACCTACATTCACTTATCTCGCCCTATATCCAGCAGCTGGAGAAGCTGGCAGAGGAGATAGTGAGTGAGCTGGTGTGCGTGTGTGTGTGTGTGCGCACGCACGCATGTATGCATGTTTGTGTGTGTGGCCAGAGGGCAGGGGTGAGCTTCCATCTGTGTGGGCTGTGTTGCTGGGAGGTGGGGTTGGAGTTGGCAGTCAGGGCTGGAGTCAGGGGCCAAGCTGGGGCTGGGAGTTCCAGAGCTTGGTTTGATTCTCCCCATAGCCTAATCCTTCCAACAAGCTGGCCATTGTCCACATCTTGGGGCTTCTCTCCAACCTCTTCACCACGCTGGATGTCAGTCATCATGAGGATGATCATGAAGGCCCTGAGCTCCGGAAGCTGCCAGTGCCACAGGGACCGAACCCCGTGGGTGATGTTGCCATTGTCCCCCCACACACACACCCTGTGGGAATGTCATTGTTTCTCCCCAACTTTATGGGTAATATTGTCATTGTTCCCTTGGCCCCATGGGGCATGATGCATTTGGTCCTCTGACCCTGTGAACGACCTTATCATTGCCCTTCAGTCTACAGGGAGTGATGTCATTGTCTCATCCAAGCCTGTGGGTGATGTTGTCTTTGTCCCCAGCCCAACCGGGGTGATGTCACTGTGGTTCCTCCACCCCATGGGGGGCACTAGTGTTATCCTGCGACCTCCTAAGTGATATAATTATGGACCCCTGTTTAACCCCTGACTTCTATTTCACTATTCACTGTCCCCTGTGGGTACTGGGGGTACTTAGATGCCCTGCACGTAATAGTTCTTGCCTTTGAGTTGCTCCCAGCCTAGAGGAAATACATGTAAACAGATTGTTGCAAAGCAGTGTGATAAGTACTATGGTAAGCTCAGACACGGGGGTTGGGTGACCACTTACAAGCTGTTTGATCTGGGGCCAGCCTCAGCTTCCCATTCAAAACTATGAATGTCAGACCATCTGACTTGCTCATTACATAGAACTGTGCTAGATAGCATATGTGGTCTTGAGTGAATGTACTTTGCATACTGTAAAGTTCTATATAAATGTGAGAGACTGCTTGGCCATTGTTTCCAGGGTTTCTTCTGGAGAAAAGGAAGCCACAGTATCCTGGCTCCTGTCCTCAACTCCTCACCTTAGTGTCAGGTGCCCTTTTGGTTCTAGACCAAACTTGGGCCAGCATCCTCCAACAGAGCCCCTTTTCCTTCCATGGTAGTTATTGTCTTGCCTTCCCTCACCTCCCAGGACCTCAGTCTGCTCTCTGCTCCTCCATAAGCTGCCATATATGTGCATGCCTTGGGGCTCTCCACCCTAGGCCAGTTTGGGTGACATAGCATCTCTACTTCTTCAGGGGCTAACCCATAGGCTTTTAGCACTAAAAGGATTTTCCTGAGCAGAAATGGATAGGGAGTGATTTTTTTTAAAGGTTACAAAGTTTTGGTAATTTTCTGAAGCCCTCATAATATCTCTGCTTTGCACTTTGAGGCTTCCTCTAAAATGATCCTTAGAATTCAGGATATCCTCTTTCATTCATGGGGGATTCAGCAAACCACTCCTTCCCCCAGAGTCCCGTCCATTGAGTCCTCAATGTCCAGTCTGGAATAATAGGATTGAGCTTCCGGCCTGCTTTGCATTACCATGTCCATCTTGGGTGGGTGAGAGTGGTGATGGGAGCACCTCACTTCTTCCTGTGCCTTCAGGTGGTTGTGGTGTTGCAGCAGGTCTTCCAGCTTATCCAGAAGGTGCTGAGCAAATGGCTGAATGATGCCCAGGTGGTGGAGGTGAGCCTCAGTCCTTGCTCTCTGCCCCCATAGTGACTTTGCTTAGATATGGACCAGAGGAAGGTGTTGCTGCCCCATCTCGGCTTGCAGTGGTCTGGAGGAAATAAAGGAGGTGAATCTTGCCCCACAGGTACAAGGAATCTTTTGGGAAGACGTTCAGAACTTCCCAATGTCACAAAAAGTGCTTGAGCAAAGAACTATAATGTTGGGGCTGAGTGACAGTCAGGGGTCCACTTTGTAATCAGAGACCTGCCTTTGGCCCCTTTTCAATTCAGGATGTTCTTGCTATTGCTGCTCTCTGAGAGGAAATGGTGGAGATGTAAGTAGCAAGACTTGAGTTGCAAAGTTCCATCCTGCGCCCCTCTGAGAAGGGCCTATTTGCCTCCTGCCTTTCAGGGTGAGGGTCAGACTTGTTTATCTTCCTTGACTTGCAGGGCCAGGCCAGGCTTATAGGTAAGGGTCCCCCCTTAGGCCTCCTCTGTGCAGGGCCTCAGTTCTGTTCCAGGTGATTGTGACCTGCTAACCAGGACCTCTTTGCTTTCTGCCTTTTTTCCTTTTTTTTTTTTTTTAAGAATTGAAATATATTTGATGTTTAACATTGTATAAATTTAAGGTATTCAGCATGTGGATTTGATATATTTCTATATTATAATGTGATTGCCATTGTATGATAATTAGCACCCCTATCACACCACATAATTATAATTTCTTTTTAGTGGTTGGAATAATTAAGATCTAGTCTTTTGGCAAGTTTGATGATCATAATACTATTGTCTATTTCATGGGCCCCTTTGCTTCCTCCCCAAGGCGGTGTGCGCTATCTTTGAGAAGTCCGTTAAGACCCTGCTGGATGACTTTGCCCCCATGGTGCCACAGCTGTGTGAGATGCTGGGTCGGATGTACAGCACCATCCCCCAGGCTTCTGCTCTTGACCTCACTCGACAGGTGGGCCTTCTGATTGAGGCAGCTGTGTTCTAGATTTCATCTGACCCAGGGATGGAGTGGGTGGGTAGAGTGGGGTGAATGGCTGCCCTGGGAGGGCTCCTGACCTGCATTCCAGGGATGCTGGCCAGTTGTTGGTGAGATAGGGCCTCAGCTGACCAGCATTCCCTGCTTTGTTGTAGCTGGTCCACATCTTTGCTCATGAGCCTGCCCACTTTCCCCCAATTGAGGCCCTCTTCCTGCTCGTCACCTCCATCACACTCACCCTCTTCCAGCAAGGTAGGTCCTGACCAGGGTCTCTGCTGCTGCCGCCACTGCCATTGCCTCTGCTTCCCCGACTGGGGAGCCAAAGCTGCCCACTCTGTTCTCCTCTGTCCCCTGAGTTGCACATGGGACTTGACGGGAAACTTGCGAGATCAAGCACAGCACAATTGTCACCCTACAAAGAGCTGACACTTTAGGTTGAAGTGGATAAGAGAGTGAATGATGTCTTCTACTGGCCTGCTGGGCTCAGGGCCAGTCTCGATGTGGGGGAAGATGGGACCGGAGCTCTGAGGGACTTGGGGCACTAGGCTGGCTCCTTTTCTTTGGGATATCATGAAAAGGGGAAGGAGCATGGGCTTTGGAGTCAGATAGACCTAGATTCTAAGCTCATCACCACCAACTAGTTGTATGACCTTGGGCAAGTCACTTACCTTTGTGGAGCCTTCGTTTCCATGTCTGTGAAATGGAGATTTCATGTACTTGATAGGATTGTTATAGATACGAAAGTAGTGTCTTTTGGTCCCCTGGCTTGAGGTTTTTTGCACTTGAAGTACTCAGGGAGTGCTGGTTCCTTTCCCTGCATTCTAGGCTGAAACCCTTTGTCTGTGGCTCCAGCACTCTATTCTCTGTGGCCCTCTGCCTGAGAGAGCTGGGAGCACGGGGCTCCAGGCTTCCCCCACTGTCTAACCCAGGCTTCTAACTCGGAAAAGAAACGGTGCTGTTCCGCCAGCCTCATGAGTCTTGCCTGGATTTGTGGTCGCAGGTTGGGGGCTCACCAGGGTTTTCAGCTGGAGCCAGAGCGCTGTCTGCTTATGTCCTCAGTGTGTGGTCCCATGATGCTGGCTTCTGCTCCAGTGGGCCATGGGTAGGTGCAAAGTGGGCAGAAACTTGAGCCAGAAACCGGGTGTGGCCATCCTTAACTCCACCTCTCCCACTCCTCATATCTAGCCGGGGGCAAGTCTGGGTGGTCCTGGCTCCTGATTATCCTGCAGTTTGCTTACCTCTCCCCTCACTCCATGACCACACTTCAGTATAGGGTGTCCGGATCACCTCAACAGTCCTCTAACTGCTTTCCCTGACATCTGCCCTTCTCCCCAGGCCATTCCTGCACCCTGAAGTTGTAATGTTCTTTAGAAAACACACATCTAAGTATTTACCCTCCCTGGCTGGAAACCCTTTCGTTGTTCTCCGTTGCCTCAGGTTCTCACTCCACTCCCACCCACATGATGCAGCTCCTGTGTACTTTTCAGGGTCTGCTCCCGCCAGCGGCCCGAGACACCAGCAGTGCAGCCACACTGACTTCTCCCTTCCTGTGTCCCATCTGATCCTTTGACTGGAATGCCCTGTGCCCTTTACTGAGTGAGCTCTCACTCCTCCATGCCTTACCCGTGCATCAGTCCTCAGAAGCTTCTCTGGGGCAGAACTGGGTGTTTCTGCCTTTGTGCTGAAACTGCTGCGTCATGAACACACCTGCTGTTACAGCACAAGTCCTACTCAGCAATCAGCTTTTGTGTGTTTGTCTCTCTCCCTAGACTAAGCCCCTCAAGGGCAGGGTTGAGTCTCTTCTCTCTGCCTCCTCAGTGCCCAGAACAAGGCCAGGTATCAGACGCTGTTGAAGAGAGGAGGGTGGGTCTCCCTGCTCTCGCAACCTTTCTTCCTCACTGTCTGGGGCCCACCGCTGGCAGGGTGGCTGCTGAATGTGGAACATGCTGTCCGCAGGGGGACCCAGGCATGGGGCACATTGGACCTCACTTTCCAGGACTTGAGTAACCTGGGGCTTCAGATGTGAAGGAGATGGGCTTTCTCAGTGGCTCCTTATAGCCTGGAGGGGGAAGCAGGGAATAGATCACTACCTACTTTACAGTTGGGGAAACTGGGCATTCGTGGCTTGCACAAGATCACACAGCTCCTTAGTGGTGTGTCAGGCAGACGTTTGTGCAGCGCCTCCTCCCCACAGTGGAACAGCCCGAGCAGGAGCTCCAGACACACGCCTGTGCTGGCCGCAGGTGTCAAAGCGCTGAGGCAGGGTAGCGTCCAATAGCAGTCATATTTGTGGGCCTTGTCGGTTGTCTTGCAGACAGGATGGCCCCCTTACCTGTTATGCTATCCCAGCCTTGCCATTCCTTTCTCAGCCTCTGCCCTCCCACTGTACCATGGGGTGACATGTTGACTGGTTTCCCTCTTTCTTTGTGTGTCCAGACGGTGGGAGCTGGTCTTCAGCCCTGAGCCTGGCTCTCTGCTGAGTCGGTGTCCGTGTGGAGGGACTTTGCTGGGTGGGGCTCTCATTTTTGGCCTCATGATACAGTTTCATCCCCCAGACCCTGCCGGTGGCTTGCCCAGCCATCCCCACAGCATACTGAGCTCTGCCCTAGTCAAGGAGGAGTCCTCTGGTTTAAGTGGACCCAAGAGATTCCTTTCCTTGGCCAGACCCAGAGCCCTAAGGCCACAGAAGTTAGAGGGCACCTGCTCAGGCCCTGATGCCCTCACCTTTCTGGGGCCTTCGGCCAGGTGTCTGCGGGAGTTACCAAGGACTGACCTCCCACCAGCCCTGCCCTCCTCTTTGATGGCTGGTGTTGGGGAGGTATGTGCTAGGAGGCAGTGTAGGGCCACCCCAGCCAGCCAGAGGCCACAGCAAGAGTGTGGGGGTTGTTTGTTCAGCTCTGTGGAGTCCAACATTGCTCCAGCACCAAAGGATCACTTGGGGGACTGGCCTGAGGAGGAGTGGGGAGTAGGTGGAAGGCCCCTTGGGAGGGAGCTGGGGCAGGCCCGTCCTTCACTTTGCCGTCTCTTTCTGTTGGGCTTCTCCCAGTTCATGGTTTTTGTATGTTTTGTTTCTTTATCTTGCTTCCTGCTGCTCATGTGCCCCCACGCTGTCTCCCTGCAGGCTCTCAGTCCCACATAACTATATGAGGTTGAGTTGCTGTTTGTATAATTTTTTCTTAAGTTCCATCTTTATTATATTTTAGGGCCCAGGGATCATCCTGATATTGTTGATTCATTTATGCAACTCCTGGCACAGGTGTGTTTTAGTTTTATTCATTCACGTTCTGTTCTCTCTCTTTCTCTTTCTCTTATGTTGAAATTCAATTTAAGCCTATTTTTAGCTTTCTGTTGACAAATTTTTTTTCTGTTCAGTTGAATAGAGTTTCTTCATCTGTTTCCGTGGAAGTTGACAACCCAACATCCTCCTTTAGTGCCCCTTTGCCTCAACTAGCTCATTCTTCCACCAAGACCAGGGAGAGGCGATCCTGAAGGGCGGGAGCTGGGCTGGCCTGGGTGGGGGAGGGGGAGTAACTGTGCCCAGCAGCTCCTGTGCAGCTGGGGTGCCCGAGAAGTTCAGGGGTAAGATTGGAGTTAAGGGGCCTGGGGTTCATTGTCCCCGTGCTCCTGCCGGGAACTGCCTGCCTCAGTGCCCCCAGCCTGCTCTGGAGAGGTGGCTGGGAGGAGCTGCGAAGGGAGGGGCTAAAGATGAATGTGCTGGGGTGGAGCCCTGAGTTGGGCTCTCAGATGGGTTTGCTGCTGCTGCTGGGAGGCGGGGTGCTGGCTCCATTGTGAGACTGCGTTGGGATGTGTTTGTGTTTGTTGTGTGTTTAAGTGTGTTTGACCTTATTTGTGTGTTTTGAGTTTAGTTTGGTCTAGAAACAGAAATCACATAGCTGTTCTAAGTAGTATGTGTGTTGTGTTGGGATAAATGTGTAAGTGGAAGTGTGGGCGTGTGCACTGATTGTATGTTGATTCATTAGGCATTGATGGGTTTTGGACAGTGATGTGTGTTGGAGGTGTGCGCGGGGGCTGTTGGAGAGTGTATTCTGACGGAGGAGCGTATACCTTGGTGTCAGTATGTCTGCATTAGGGGATGTAGGTTGTGGAAGATACATGCGTTGAGCTGTGGGGACATGGGGTTAGTGTGGGGACGATGGGGAGGTTCCTGTGGGTTGGGGTAAATGATGTGTTTCTTTGCTTAATCATTCCACAAATATTTATTGAGTGCATAATACATGTTTGGTACTCTGCTAGATGCTGAGGATGTAATGGTAAGCAAAAGCAGGCACAGTTCTTACTCTCTTAGAACTTAAACCTAGTAGAAGGGGTGGGGTGCAGGAGGAGCGGGGAATAGGGAGTGTGTTCTGGGCTTGGATGGACATGTGTGTGGGTATCTGTGAGGGTGCATCTCTGGGGGTGAGGGCACTTGCATGTGTGTTTGTGGATGGGTGTGTCGGGAGAGTACACGTGCTAGAGGAATGGGTAGCTTGAAGGTGTCGGCATGTGGACATGGCTGGGGGATGTGGGGAGGTTTGGGGATGTGACTATGTAGCAGGGTGTGTTGCAAATGTGGGAAAGTATGTATAAGGGATGTGATAGAGGTGTGTTTGAGGGTAAGTAGGGTGTTCCCAAAGAGGGTGCGTGTGGGGGTGTTTGCACATGAGTGAACCTGGGAGCATGGAAGGTATGTGAGGGGCTGGGGGGTTAGGGGTCTACATGGTATGCACTGGGGGGCTGCTGGGGAGCGGCAGTGTTTGATGACTGCTGGAGCTGTGCAGAGCATCTCCTGTGACCTGAGGATGTGCCATTCGTTTCCTGGTACCACTTGGGGTGGGCTCTCTGCCCCCTGTACTCCTTCCATTCCCCCCACATGGCAGCACTGACTCCTGGGCTGGGTGTGGCTGAGAAGGACCTGGATCCTGGTTGAATGGTGGGGCCATGGCTCCAAGGCTTCTACCCTACTTTTCCTCTTTCTAAGCTGGAGGGTGTCTGAGGAATGCAGGTGGGATGTGGGAGGGGGGGCTTTTGGACTGAGCTCCACATCCAGCTGCCGTCTCTTCTTCCTGCTGTCCTGTTAACGAATCCAGGGGGCTTTGACTGCCTCTGAATCAAAGCAGTCACCGCTGGCTACCTGGAGCCTGCAGGAGATCTGGCCTTGATGGAGGGCAGAATAAAAGTGTTTGCTCAGGGAGTGACTTGGGACCCAAGCTTTCTCTATTGTGCCACCCCCAACCTCTCACACACCTGTGCACTCATGTACACATACATGTACGTAGCATCCCCTGGCTGCTCCCCTCCTGACCCACTGAACTGTGGGGTGGTTTGGGTCCCCCAGAGATGGCTGGGTGGCTGATTTTGACAGCCTGTAACCTCTGGTGTGTGAAGTTGGGGCCTGGGGTGGCAGGTGAGTGGGGGGCTAGGGGGGATGGTCCTTGTTGCTGGTTGGGGCTGGGCTTACCAGCTCCACCTCCTGCAGGCTCTGAAGCGGAAACCAGATTTGTTCCTGTGTGAACGATTGGATGTCAAAGCTGTGTTCCAGTGTGGTAAGTGGGGCCAGGTGGACAGGAGGGCCTGGGGGCCCCCTTGGGAGGATCCTTAGGCCCCATCTGATCTGCCTCTGCCTCTGCCTCTCCCACAGCTGTGCTGGCCCTCAAGTTCCCCGAGGCACCTACTGTCAAGGCCTCCTGTGGCTTCTTTGTGAGTCCCATGCTGAGTCCTGACCCCCACCACCCCTATATCCAGCCCTGCCCTGCTCAGGACTCCAGAGGGTAGGGGTGTGGTGTGCCAGTCTTGTCCCCAGAGAGAGGGGAAAGAGCTGAGGCTGACAGGCCTCTCCATCCTCTGTAGACAGAGCTGCTGCCTCGGTGTGGGGAAGTGGAACCTGTGGGGAAAGTGGTTCAAGAGGATGGCCGTATGCTGCTCGTAGCAGTGCTGGAGGTGAGATGGAGCCAGTGTTTGAGGGCGGTGGGGTGGCCCTCACTGCCAGGCAGCTGCCCTTCTGGGAAGCTTGAGCCTCGGTGCCCTAAACTCTCTGACTCTGTTTCTTCATCAGTTAAATGGCTGACAGTTGTTAGGGCTGCCGTGAGAATCAGCAGGCTCTCAGAAAGCAGCACTCACTTGCCATGTGTGGTTTGGCTGAGGAACTGTCCGGGAGTGGGTGGGGTGTGGCTAGGCACCTTGCTGCAAAAGGGGCAAGGCCCTGGTGTGCTGAGAACCCATCTCCCTCAGGCCATCGGGGGCCAGGCCTCCCGCAGCCTCATGGACTGCTTTGCCGACGTCCTGTTTGCTCTGAACAAACACTGCTTCAGCCTCCTGACCATGTGGATCAAGGAGGCACTGCAGCCGCCTGGTTTTCCCTCTGCCCGCCTCAGCCCCGAACAGAAGGACACCTTCAGCCAGCAGATCCTTCGGTGAGCGGAGCTGGCGCAGCCTGGGCGTGGGTCCAGAGGAGGGGTTGGTGGCGGTGGATGGTACTAACCTGATCTCCCTTCCCTTCTTCAGTGAGCGAGTGAACAAGAGGCGGGTGAAGGAGATGGTGAAGGAGTTCACACTGCTGTGCCGGGGGCTACATGGCACAGATTATACAGCTGACTACTGAGGGGCACCCCCGTCCCACCCACACCTCCTCCTCACCCCTCCCTGTCCCCAAAGAGTAAACCTGGATCTTCACTGCATTGCTGTCTCGGCTTCCTTTCCTCTGCCACCACCACCTAACTGGGCAAAGGCCTGGGGGAAGGGTGAGAGGATGTTTGGATCCAGGCCTTAGTAGGGAGTTGTGGGGCCAACTTCTAGTTCCTAGAGTGGAAGGGGTCCACTGTAGCCAAGCCTCCTAGGCTGGAGCCGTTCATAATACTGCCATTGCCCTAGGGTTCGAGTGGGACTGCAGTCGTATCAGCAACCTCCCCCCGCCACTGCCACCCGTTAAATTAGTTCCGGCATTCATGCATGCATACATTTATTAAATCGACAATGCTGAGTACTAGCCCCCTAGTTCTACCCTGATTTGTTCTCTCTGAACAAAGGCTGATCTAGTCCATAGCCACTGTGTTAAGCTGGGAGAATGGGGCCAGTGAGGGAAGGCTGTGTGGAGGAACTTTCATTTCTTTCTTTTTTTAAGATTTTATTTATTTATTTGTCAGAGAGAGAGCACGCGCATAGGCGGGGAAATGGCAGGCAGAGGGAGGGGCAGGCTCCCACTGAGCAAAGAGCCTGACACAGGACTCGATCCCAGGACCCTGGGATCATGACCTGAGCCAAAGGCAGACTCTTAAGTGATTGAGCCACCCAGGTGTCCAAGAACTCTCATTTCTGGTGGAAATGGAAGGTTTCCTAGGTAGAGGACTTGGGACCTTTGGCTGGAAGTGAGGTGGGGCAGGGTCCAGCTAGGAGTGAAGATATGGAGAGCGGTTTTAAAGTGCCAGGATAGGTTTCTTGTGTGGGATTATGGAGGCCAAACTTGCACATGGTTGAGGAAAGGTATAGAAAGTGGGGCTGAGCATGTGTGGGAGGAAGCGTGGCAGCCCCCAGAGGAAGAGGAATGCAGGACCTAGAGCTATCTT
Source organism: Ailuropoda melanoleuca (assembly GCF_002007445.2). Lineage (NCBI taxonomy): Eukaryota > Metazoa > Chordata > Mammalia > Carnivora > Ursidae > Ailuropoda > Ailuropoda melanoleuca. Next base: position 20,356,670 of record NC_048219.1, read on the forward strand.
CATACCCAGAGCTCCCTACCTCTGTGGTACCTGACCAGCTCTTGATGGTCAGGGTTCAGTCAGGACCAGGGACAGCTCCTGGATGGCTGTTGCTTTCCTCTCTAGCAGGGGTGCCTCCCTTTCTGTCTCCTCAGCCATAGCTCTACCGCTGCTGCCTCTTAGACACCCCAGCCTTCTCCTCAGTAAGATCTGAAGAGCAGGGCTTGGATCTCCCCATTTCCATTCCTGAACCTTGTGTCTCCTTGGAGGTGATAGAACGGGTTACTCCCACGTTTGTCTCACTCCTTCCCCTGTTCTTCTGCCATCTTTGCACAAGAATGGAGGCACATCTCTGTTCATTCTCTTTCCGTGCCAGCCAGCATCAGTCCCCATTGCATATACCATCCCAAGGCCCTTCTTCAGTCCCATTCTCACTTACTCATGATTTCTCGCTTCTCCTGAAGTATGTGGAGATGTTTCTTTTAGTCCTTTTCTCCTGCTACATGGTATCCAAATGTCTTCTTCCCCCATCCTCCATGATCAAATGTAGCATATATTAGCTAGGACAATGAGGGAGCTAAAGCCTAGTTTCTGAAGTCAAATCTGGGTTTGATATTGATTGTGCCACTGACTTACTTGCTGTGTCTTACTAGGACGTCAGTGTCCTCATCTGTCAAATGGGACAATTCTTTAAGATTTTATTTTTTTAAATAATCTCAACACCCATCGTGGGGCTCAAACTCACAACCCTGAGATCAAGAGTCCCTCCCTTTGCCAAATGAGCAAACCAGGTGCTCTTGGAACAAGTCCTACTCCAAAGACTGTTAACTCTAAGAATGTAATACCTGGTGAACAATAAGTGCTCAGTAGTTACCTGATTGATAGACTGCTGTGAGGATAACAGCGAATGCTTTCAGTATGTATGATATGCAAGGGACTACTTTGTAAAGTTTTGTATCTAAATTAATTTGATCCAGCAATCCTATTAGGAATGCTCTTGTTACAACCCCCACCTTGCGGATGAAGAAACAGCCACAGAGACGTCGAGTAAGTAGTAATGGCAGAGCACAATATCCAAACCCGGCAGTTTGGCCCCTGAATTGAAAATTATGCAATGCTGCCTCCTAGATGGAGGTGCAATGAAGTGCTTAGCAGTGTATCGCGTACGGGAGCTGCTAAAACGAGTATTTTTAGGGGATCCCTTTTTTTTTTAAGTTTATTTATTTAATCTCTATCCCCAACGTGGGGCTCCAATTCACAACCCTGCGATCACGAGTCACATGCTCTTCTGACTGAGGCAGGCAGGCACCCGGGGAGTCACTTTTTCTGAGCGCGATTGGCTGGCTGAACAGGAAAACTAGCGGCCAGGGAAGAGGACCAGGGGACTACAATACCCACAAGGCTCCGCGCCTTCCTCCGCGGTACTCCCGAGACTTCGGCTATGAGGCAGATCATTGGTTCTCTGAGGGAGGCCTGGCGAGGATTGGAAGGCGGGAGCAGTGCTAGTTTAAGATTGGCAAAACTGCTGCCAGCCCCGCCTCAAAAACCCGGAAGTAATCCCCCGCAGGCCCTTGCGCTGTGGTGTAACAGGCGCTAGTTTGGAGGCGTGGAGGGCTGGTCCGAGGGCTCTGCCCAGACTTCCCAGTCCTGCCGCTCTCACTAAGTGACTGACTTATTGAGGGCTGCTTTTGAGGACCTGAAGCTGACCGAGGGAGGTCCCCGCTGCTTCCCGCCACCCGAGCGGTGCCTCATGGAGTCTACGTTCAGCAGCCCCGCTGAGGCAGCGCTGCAGCGAGAGGCGGGCGCCGCGGGGCTGCTCACTCCTCCGGAGGACCTGGACCGCGTGTACGAGCTGGAACGAGTTGCTGGATTTGTCCGGGACCTGGGGTGTCAGCGGGTGAGGGCAGGTTAGGGAGGGGTGGCGGCTTACTTCGGGATGGGTCGCCCAGAAGATCGGGATCTTGGGGGGGGGGGTTGGGCGGGGGGAGTTGCTCCTCTGGGAGGAGGGCCTTTGCAGGTTAGGTAGGGACTCCTGGAAGGTTTTCCCTGAAGAGGAAGAGGGTGGAGAAGAGGCTGTTCCTGACTCTATGGCTTATACCTACAGGTGGCCTTGCAGTTCCCTGACCAGCTATTGGGAGATGCTGGGGCCGTGGCTGCACGACTGGAGGGGACCACAGGGTCAAAGATGTTCATTTTGGGCGACACGGCCTATGGCAGGTGTGAATTTGAGCTTGAGGATTGGGGGCGGGGGTAGGGGGTGGTGAGTAGGTCTAATGATCCAAGGCTCTAGGTGTTTCCCTTCTATGACAGTGTCAGCCCCCAGTGGCTGTGTTTTTCCTTGATGGTGATGCCTCCTCTTCTGATACTTGCTCCCCTGAACGACAGTGTCTTCTTTCATAATATCGTTTTCTTCACTGACTACGTTTCAGGCTTCACATTTCCCATGAAGGACAGCAACTGTTTTCCTGATAACTCTTCTCACTAACGGTATCTCCCCTGCAGCTGCTGTGTGGATGTACTGGGTGCTGAGCAAGCTGGAGCTCAGGCCCTTGTACATTTTGGCCCTGCCTGCTTAAGCCCTCCAGCCCGCCCACTGCCTGTGGCCTTCGTCCTTGGTCAACGTCCTGTGCACTTGGAGCTCTGCGCCAAGGCCTTTGAGGCCCAGAACCCAGACCCCAAAGCGCCTGTGGTGCTGCTAAGTGAGCCGGCCTGTGCCCACGCCTTGGGTGAGAGTTTTTGCCTGGGCGTGCAGGAAGGGTAGGCCAACTACTTTGTGCCTTGGTAGTCCCATTTCAGTACACTCCCAGAGAGCTCTTGATATGGGCTTGATCCCAGTCTTTGCTTTTGGGTCACATTCAGTCTCCTGGGGATGAAGGGGTTCCTGCTTTGGCAGACCCAAACTCTGACACCACCTCCTTCTTCCAGGGGCCTTGGCTACCCTCCTGCGCCCGCGGTACCTGGACCTGCTTGTCTCCAGCCCAGCTCTTCCATCGCCAGTGGGCTCCTGTAGTCCAGAGCCTGAGCCCCTGGAGCGTTTTGGGCGCCGCTTCCCCCTGGCTCCAGGGAGGTGTCTGGAAGAATATGGTGCCTTCTATGTGGGGGGCTCTGAAGCCAGTGCTGACCTTGACCTTGACCCAGACCTGAGCCGGCTGCTTTTGGGCTGGGCACCAGGGCAGCCCTTTTTCACCTGCTGCCCAGATACAGGGCAGACTCAGGATGAAGGTGTCCGGGCTGGGCGGCTAAGGGCACGTAGACATTATCTGGTAGAGAGGGCCAGAGATGCCCGTGTGGTAGGGCTGTTGGCAGGGACGCTGGGTGTGGCCCGACACCGCGAGGCCCTGGCACACTTGCGGAACCTGGCTCAGGCTGCAGGCAAGCGAAGCTATGTGTTGGCCCTGGGGCGGCCTACACCTCCCAAGCTCGCCAACTTCCCTGAGGTGGATGTCTTTGTGCTGTTGGCCTGCCCTCTCGGTGCTCTAACTCCACAGCTTTCTGGTGGCTTCTTCCGGCCTGTATTGGCACCATGTGAGCTGGAAGCTGCCTGCAACCCCGCCTGGCCACCTTCAGGCCTGGCTCCCCACCTCACACATTATGCGGATTTATTACCTGGTGAGTGCTGGGGTACTGCCTGAGCTGGAAACACTTGGGGCTTGGAATTGTGTCCGTTTGGATCCTCTTTGTCCCTCCTAGGCTCTCCCTTCCATGTGCCCCTCCCACCGCCCGACTCGGAACTGTGGGACACCCCAGATGTGTCACTCATTACTGGGGAACTCCGACCCCCACCTGCGTGGAAGCCATCAGATGATCCTGGATGTTTGGCCCTGACCTTGCGGCCCCCGCTAGAGCTGGCTGAGAGCAGCCCTGCAGGTAAGTGTGCCAAGTCTCTGCTCCTAGCTGAACTCTTTCCCCAGATTCAGCCCACTTGGCCTCAGTCCCCTCTCTCTGCAGCCTTGTTCCTCAGTTCCCGGAGCTGGCAGGGGCTGCAGCCCCGTCTGGGTCAGACACCGGTGACAGGAGCCGTGAGTGGAAGACAAGGTATTGCCATTGCCTACGAGGATGAGGGAAGCAGCTGATACCACGTGGGGCCAGAGACAGATGGACTTAAGAATTGCTGCAAAGACCTTTAATGCTCCCTGCACCAACCTCACTCCTCTGCCAGAATTTTTGAAGGAGCCTGGATGCAGGGAAGGGTGGACAGCCCCTCACTGAGGAAGGGAATCCTGCTCTGTCCCTGTCCTGGCACCAGCACAAGGCTTAGCATATAGTGGCTTAATAAATACCTGTTGGACTGATGGGACTGATTTGGGGCTTTCCTGAAGTCTTATGGGCCCATCTGTCCTCCTGGGAACAGCCCAGGACCTCTGGCCAGTCCCAGTTTCTGATGTGCAGTTGAGGGTTTGCCCTTGTCAAAGGTTCTAGATGGTCTAGACCAGGGTTGCCTAACTTTGGTACTATTGACGGTTTGGCCCAGGTAATTCTTTGCTGTGAGGGGCTGTTCTTTGCACTGTAGTATGTTTAGCTTTGTCTCTGGCTTCTGCCCACTAGATGCCCCCAACGTAGCCCTCCCCAGTTGTGATGACCAGAAATGCCTCCAGACATTGACAGATGTCTCCTGGGGGGGCAAAACTGCTTCTAGTTGAGAATCACTGGTCTAGACCTGTGTTGTCCAGTAAAGTAAACACTAGACACACATGGCTATTAAACATGAATTTGAATTAGTTAAAATAAAAAACTCAGTTTCTCAGGGTGCCTGGTGGCTCAGCAGGAAAAGCATGCAACTCTTGATCTCAGGGTCATGAGTTCAAGCCCCATGATGAGTGTACAGATCACTAAAAAAGTACACTTGAAAAATAAAAAATAAAAACTTAGTTTCTCAGTCACACTAGTCACAGTTCAGTGGTCGTTTAGCCGCATGAGAGGACAGTGCAGCTATAGGACATTTCCATTACTGCAGAAAGTTCTGTAGGACGGTGGTCTATACAGATTCTAACTTTGTTTTTCAGGGATATCACAGAACTTGAATAAACTACATACTTTTTTCCCTCCTGTTTCTTTTCATCAAACACTACAGGTTCCGAGTGGAGATCTGAATTGTATTTAGCTGGATTCCTGTCCTCACAGTGTAGGAAGAGAGGCAGTTAAATAAGCAGTTACAAGACAGTGAAACTACTTTCTGTGAGGAGGGAAGCCCCTGGGGACACTTCGTTCTTAGCAAGTTTGGAGAGAATTTTGGCATACTGGCACTGTCCGAGGTGTTGGGACCTTCCAAGTCAGGAAGGTAAACAGAGAGATGTGGTCCCTGTTCTCAGGGAGTGCTCGGTCTACTGGTAGAGGCAGATCTGTAAACTGACTGTGGCAGCGGACAAAATGGGCACCAATCATGTATTTCACAAACACATACGGAGCACCACGGTGTGCCAGGCACTGAAAATACAGTAAGCTCAACAGAAACCCTTTCACGGTGATTACTTTCTCATGGGGGGTGGGGTAAGAGATGGACAAAATAAAACACTTAGTATGCCAAATGGTGGTAAGTAAGTAGTGTGGAGAACTATAAAGCTGGGAAGGAGTGTAAGGGACAGTAGATTGCAATATTGAACAGGATAATTAGGGAAGGCCTTTTGAAGAAGGTGAGCAAAGACTGAAAGGAAGTTATGGAGTGAGTCACGTGGATAAGTAGAAGCAGAGGGAACAAATGCAAGGGTGATGTATTGGGGGTATGGCTGGTATGTTCAAGGAATAGCAAGGAGGCCAGTGTAGTTAGTGGGGGAGTATTAGTTGAGATCAGGTAAGGGGCATGGGAAGCTGCATCGGGAGAGGCCTAGTAGTAGGCCATTATTAGGACTGTGGCTTTTATTCTGAGTGAAATGGCATTTTATTTTATTTTTATTAAAGGTTTTGTTTATTTGAGAGAGCACAAGCAGGGAGAGAGGGAGAGGGAGAAGCAGGCTTCCCTCCCAGCAGGCAGCCGGATGCAGGGCTAGATCCCAGGACCATGGGATTATGACCTGAGCCCAAGGCAGATGTTTGAGCCAACCAGGTGCCCCTGAAATGGCATTTTAAACAGAGTGACATGATCTTAAGTTTGATAAGGATCACCAGGATAGCAGGGGAGCCCAGAGTAGGCTTATCACCCTGCCTCTGGGTTAGGGAAGGCTTCCTGGAAGAGTGCTTTCTGGGGACCAATAGGTGTCAGCTGGGCAACGGGATGAACACGAAGAAGTGTGCCTCGAGCAGAAAGAACAGCGTGAGCAAAGTTAGGAAGAGAGCAAGACACCCTCGCTTAACTGGGGAGGGCAGCAAGGGAAGAGGCCCATGGAATCAGCGCTGGCTTGGAGGCTAAACTAGGGAGGCCCGCGAAGAGGCTCCGGTGTAAAGCAGGGTTGGTGAGCCCAAGTGGGGCTGACTGTCGCGGCTGAGGAGGAGCGGTTGGGAGAGACGCGAGAATGACAGGCCTGAGGTCGAGGTATTAAGGACGCCGGGTCCTCTTCCGAAGCGGGGGACTACAACAACCACAATCCTCAGTGCTTGCAGTTCCGGCGTCGCCGAAGTTCTGGACCGGCAGCGGCGCCGGCGCGTCACGTGGGCTAGTCAGGTGACGCTGCGGGGCGGGCGGACAGACTGCGGGGCGGACGGCGGACGCAGGGACGCGGGTTTAGCTGTGGCCCCACGGACCCGAGCCCCGCCGTCGTTGCCGCCATGACGGGGCTAGCGCTGCTCTACTCCGGGGTCTTCGTGGCCTTTTGGGCCTGCATGCTTGTCGTGGGTGAGGCCGGGTCCTGGCGGGCGGGGCCAGCATCGGGGCCCCGCTGGTGGGGCTGGAGCCCAGCGGGAGAAGTGGGGTCCCAGGAATGCTGGGCCCCAGCGTGGGCCCTGTGTCCGGGGCTCCAGGATTTGCCTCACGCCTGTCGGGGCTTCCGACCCTGACAGAGAAGACCGGATCTCCAGCCCCTTGAGGACGGGTGCGGACGGGGGGAGGTGGGGGCCGCGAGAGCAGCCCCGGTACCTCTCTGTCACGACCACCCCTCCCCCCGTCTCACGGCCGCGATCCCTCGCTTGCTCCAGAGGGGCCTGCTTGGGTCACGGGCCGGCAGTTCCAGTTCCTCTTTTCCCGGTCGTTTTGCCCTCCCCCCACCCACAGCTTGTTGGATAAACAGCGGCTCGGATCGGGCTGGTGGGATCCGGTGTGCTCTCCCTTTCTCCGGGGAATTCAGGCCTACTAGTAGCTGGCCGTGGTCTGGGAGGTGGTGTCACTAGGGGAAGATAGGTTACTGAGGGAGTGGCAGAAAATGGAGGCCTGAGTCGAGGAGTCGGAATAGATAGCCGTGCTTTCACATGGAGGCCAGCCTGAGTCTCCCTTGACTTACCTGTAGGCAGAGCTTTGGGGACGTGGCAGCTGGGCAGCGATTTCTTGTCTTAAGTTGGGAAGTTTCTCTCTAGAGAGCCGCCTCTAACCCTTTTTTTCCTCCCCCCTGCAGGAATCTGCTACACCATTTTTGACTTGGGTTTCCGCTTTGATGTGGCATGGTAAGGGGCTGTAGGGAGGGGGTTCCCCTGGGAGCTTCTTTGCAGTTTTTCTTCACTGAACTAAGCCCCTACTCCACCCTCTCCCGCAGGTGTCTGGGATCTGGATATGGGACACAGAACATAGTTTATCTCAACATCCAGGACTGGTGGGCTGAGAGGGTTGGGGGATAGATTTTGCGCTCACTTCTGCACCAAGGCTGAAATTGCTTTCCTCCCTGTTTCCACATCAGGTTCCTGACTGAGACTTCCCCCTTCATGTGGTCAAACTTGGGCATTGGTCTAGCTATCTCCTTGTCTGTGGTTGGGGCAGCATGGTGAGTTTGGGGTGGGACTGGGGGTAGGGGTGAATCATAGCAGGTGGTGTCACTGGGTCCTTAGTCATCCTGGGGGCAGTGACAAGCTTGGGCTCTGCTCATCGGTTTTTTAATCCTTCCACCAGGGGCATCTATATTACTGGCTCTTCTATCATTGGGGGAGGGGTGAAGGCCCCCAGGATCAAGACCAAGAACCTGGTCAGGTAAATGTAGGGCTTTTGGAGGGTTGTCAGAACCACCTGCATTGGGAGCTCCCTGTTTGTTTGACCTGACATGCTGCTGCTGACCAGCTCCTGATGGGTGGGATGTCCGTGGGGGAAATGGTGGCTGGAGACTCTCTGGGGGAGGCAGGTTGGTTTCTTTCTCATCTTTTTCTCCTCTCCACCCCCTGCCCACCACTGCCAGCATCATCTTCTGCGAGGCTGTGGCCATCTATGGTATCATCATGGCAATTGTGATTAGCAACATGGCTGAGGTATGGGGAACTAGGGTGGGGTGGGCATCTGTTCCAGTGTGTTCTATACAGTATTTAGTGATAGTGGAGGAGGGGAACGGCATAAGGGGTGGTTTCTGATTACCTCTCTGCCTCCCACAGCCTTTCAGTGCCACTGACCCCCAGGCCATCGGGCATCGAAACTACCATGCAGGTAGGTGGGTGTGTGAAGGAAAAAAGCTGGGGCTTCATGTCTGCTTCCCCACTTCATGCCCTAGCTTAGACTCACTATTTCAAAACACACTCCCTCTGTTCGGCCTGCTTTACGGAGTTGGGAGTGGTGACTATCCCCATTAGTCCATGTTGGGCCCTTGTCCTCCTCTCCCCTTGTTCCTGGCTTGGCCTCAGTACTCTCTTCCATCCCCGCAGGCTACTCCATGTTTGGAGCTGGCCTCACAGTGGGCCTGTCTAACCTCTTCTGTGGAGTCTGCGTGGGCATCGTGGGCAGCGGAGCTGCCCTGGCTGATGCACAGAACCCCAGCCTCTTTGTAAAGATTCTCATCGTGGAGATCTTTGGCAGCGCCATTGGCCTCTTTGGCGTCATTGTTGCAATCCTTCAGGTGATGAATCCCCTGGGAAGTCTATGTCCTAGTCCCCAACCCAGCCTCACTCTCTTGCAGAGGAGTCATGGTGTCCCTTTCTCCATCTATAAGCATGGAACCCCTGAGCAGCTCCCATCACTTCATTCCCATTTTTTGGTTTTCCCCTTTTGAAGCTTTCCAGTATGGTATCATCGACTAGTGTAATGTGTATTTCCCTGCTGCTTTGTGTCTGTAGGTCTTTCTTTGAGGCTCTTTGTTGTATTATTTTTTTGTTTTTATTTGCAGTCTAGCCTGGATTGGGATCTTGTCTGTGTGTCAGTCTGCTTGGTGTGTTTGACTGTGTATCTCAGGGCCTCTGTGTATCTGTGCTGTCAGGACAGTGTGTGTGAATTGCGTGCATCTTGTCTGACAATGTGTAAGTGAGGCTGAGGACCAGCCTCATGGTCTGAATGTGACTGAGTGCTTAGTTGGGTTGACTCTTGGTACCTGGTCCTGTGCATATGCCACTTCGCCATCTCTCTGTCCCACAGCCTAACTCTGTGGTTGTCTGACTGTCCCCGGTCGTCTGTGTTTGTCACAGCATGTCCATCTTGGTCCAGTCATCCATCTGTTGTGGTCTGTCCATCCCACCGTGGGTTTGCTAGCGCTGACCTTATGTCTCTTGTTACTGTCTTATCTAGTCCTCTGTCACTGCCTGATTTCTCATTCTTCTTCTTTTGCAGACCTCCAGAGTGAAGATGGGTGACTAGATGAGCTGTTTGGGTGGGGCCGTGTCCCACTCTTATTTATTTGTGGTTTTTCCCAGGACAGCTGGAGCTGTCACCCTTGGCCTTTCAGGGGCTTGGTGTTCAGGGCCCTCCCTGTACTTGCTTCCTGCTGCCCATCAACTTGGAGGCACTACCTGGCTGGAGCCTCAGTGTGGGGAGTGGGTCCCTGATGACCGTGTGCAGCTGTGCACCTGTGTCCCACCTCTACCCCGCAACCCATCTTCCCAGTGTTTGTGAAATAAATGTGGTTTTTGTCTGGGTCATTGCTGCTTCTGTTGCCCTCCTTCACTACATTCTTTCATGGAGGGAGGGTAAACGGCCTACAGGCCTCAACCTAATGCCAGCTTCTTGGCACCTTTCTCATACACATTGTCTCTGCTCTGGACAGAGCTGCTTCCTGGGTGGAGAGGAAGGGTGCTGGGCTGAGGGCTCTAGCCCTGAATATCTATTGAAAGGAGCGAGGGACTCGGGATATGGACCCAGGTGTTTGTGCGGGGGAGGGGGCTGTCCTCCTAGTCCCACCTCTTCAAGGTTCTGTCTGCTAACCCCAGATGGGCCACATCTATCTGGCTGTACTCTCAGGCATCCGTCATCCTCTATCCCTGTGGGACTGGGAGCCCATTCATTTGCCTCTGCCTATCCCAGCACCATCCCCTGCCAGTAACTAATTTGAGTCCTTGTTCCCAGGCCCCTGTCCGGCTCCTCCCACTTACGTGCAATCTTTTACTAACCTCCTGTTACCCTGGAAGCCCCTGCTACACACTTCTCCCCACGCCTTTGAGAGTCCTGCCCAACTGGCAGCCCCCTCTGGCCGCTGGCCGCCCTTTAATCCTATTCCCATCAGTGAGTTGACAAATCCCTAACCTCCCTGCTAGAGTCGCCTAACTTGAGGCCCCCTTCTTTGGCGGAGTTCGCGCTTCAGCGCACACCCACACCCTTCCCAGTCCGGACCCCGAATCCAGCCTCTGGGATGAGCCTTACCGATTTCTTCCGCCTCTCTCTGGTCCCGTGCCACCTCTGTCCCCTCGCTCCGCCGCGCTTGGCCGCCGGCAGGGGCGGGCGGCGGAGGCGCGCGGCGGGTGCGGGCGCGCTGGAGGCG
>NC_048219.1:20367894-20386949 GCF_002007445.2 Ailuropoda melanoleuca
CCCGCCACATCCACTCCCCCAATCCACGCCCCCCCAACCCCCGCCCAGGCTCCACACCCACCCGGTCTTCGCTGCCTCCCCCGTCCCGGGGAGCCACGTGTTCAGGCCGGTCTGCCTTTCAGCCCCTCCCTACCGCACCTCGCAGCCCGGCCGCCAGCCTGACCCAGAACCCCTGCCCGGGAGGGAGGGGTGGGAATGTTTGCACGTGGGGCCGGGCGTCCGAGCTGCCCCGGAGCCTGCATGCATGGCTGTGTACGTCGAGGAGCAGCGGCTTTGTTTGTGAGTGTGTGACCGCGTTACTGTTACTGTCACTGGGGTGTGTCTGTGACTCTCTGTGTAGTTCTCAGTGTGTCTGAGTGCAGGTGACTTGAGCTGGGACCCTGGGTGTCTGTGACTGTGTGGTGCTGTGTATCTCTGGGTGAGACCCAGCCCGCCCCCTGAAGCATTGCCAGAAGTGCTGTTCTGTGGGGACCGCAGCTGGAGCCGTGGCCCAGGCCAGACCCTTTCCTGCCATGCTGGTGCTGGACCCCTCTCCAGGGCCCAGATGTTCCTTCTTCCCAGAAGCAGAACCAGCAGTGCTAGGCAGACTCCAGAAAGTTCATCCCAATCCTTGAGGTTGTAGAGGAGGGGTGTCTTATGCCCCACCCTGTATTTTGACCTCCGGCTCCAGAGGGAAGCAAGCCCATAAACATCTTATTCATATTTGGGCCTCCTGGGTGCTGAGGGCCACTCCCCAGCCTGGTCCTAGTGGGCCTGGCCTACTTGTCTCTGGTAACCGTCCAACCAAACCACCGCCCACCATGCTTCTGGGAGGACTAACAGAAGTCATGAGTACCACGTGCTCCTGCATGGTAGGTACTCAGTAAATGGTCTCCCCTCCCCAGAGCGAGAGTCCCGGGTTGCTGCCGCCCGTGGGGTGTCTGTTCTCTGGGGCATGGGTGCACATGTGAGGCTGCAGGTAAGTGTGTTTCCATTTGGAAGTATGAACCTGTGTGATCAGAGATCACGTGTTCATGTTTCTGAGAACACACAGAGGTGTGTGTCGAGTCACGCGATAAGGGCGTGCACCTTGAGTGTGAGGGCGCGTGAGGTTGTGCTTGCGTGTCCGTGTGTCAGCAAGAATGAGCAATGTATGCATATGTGGGTTAGTCCTCAGGTGTGTGAAGATGTGTGAGTAGCGAGTTGCCAGGGACTGTGTCCGTGTGTCTATCTGCTGGTAGAATGGGAGTCCGTGAGTGTCACAGGGTGTGAGCAGGTAATAAGTGTGAGGACGCGGGTTTGTGAGGGTGAGCAGCAGGCGGAGGGCGGGGGGGGTAGCCTTGCCCATCGGGCCCTGACCTGCTGGGTCTTTTCTCTCTTCCCCCTGCTCAGGCCGGCAGCCGGATGCCCGGGCCCATCGGGCGGGCCGGCGGCCGCCTGCGGGATGAGCAGACTGCTGGGGGGGACGCTGGAGCGCGTGTGCAAGGCTGTGCTCCTTCTGTGCCTGCTGCACTTCCTCGTGGCCGTCATCCTCTACTTTGACGTCTACGCCCAGCATTTGGCCTTCTTCAGCCGCTTCAGTGCCCGCGGCCCTGCCCGTGCCCTCCACCCAGCTGCCAGCAGCAGCACCAACTTCTCTCGGCCCAACGCCACGGCCCCCAGCTCGGGGCTCCCCGAGGCTCCCAGTGCCCGGCCCGGCCCCACGGCTCCCGTCTTGCCTCCCTGTCCTGACTCGCCGCCTGGTCTTGGTGAGCCTGCAGGGTAGGGCCTGCCTGTAGGGGTGGGCAGAAGACCTGACCATTTGGACTTGGGGAATGACCCATGGGGGTGCGGGGGGTCCGGGTCTGCTGTGAGAGGGCTATTCCTGAGGTCCCCTGGCCTACCCCGGGGCTGAGGGAGAGTCTGATGAAGGCCTGATTCCTGCTCCCGTCCTGCGTGCAGTGGGCCGACTGCTGATTGAGTTCACCTCGCCCATGCCACTGGAGCGGGTGCAGCGGGAGAACCCAGGCGTGCTGCTGGGCGGCCGCTATACGCCGCCCGACTGCACGCCTGCCCAGACAGTGGCAGTCATCATCCCCTTTCGACACCGGGAGCACCACCTACGTTACTGGCTCCACTACCTGCACCCCATCCTGAGGCGACAGCGGCTGCGCTATGGCGTCTACGTCATCAACCAGGTGTGCTGCCTGTGCCCCAGGCTGGGCGCTAGCCACCAGGGACCCCGGGAGCCCCTGTGGGTGTGGGGACCCACGTGCCTCTTGGTGCATGAATGGGGTTGGGAGCCTTCGTGGCTTCCTGTCTGCCTGTGGTGGTGTGGCTGTGTGAACGTACGTGCGGGGGTCCGTGTATGTCCCCGCTCACACGGGAGAGTTTGCGGGTGCGTGAAGGGCAGTGTGCACACAAATGGCGCGCGCACTGACGGGTGTGTGCATAGCCTCCGTGGGGATGAGCCCCATTGTCTACCCTTGGTGGGCCCCGCCCCGTGGAGGTGGAGACCTGCGGTCTGCTGGCTGTGAGGAGCTGTAGAGAAGCCCTTGGAGAGGGGGAATGAGAGCCTGAACGAGAGATGAAGTCCACGTGAGGGCCACGGCCACAGCAGAGGCCCGGGAACTCAACTCAGTGTCTGAGCCCTGCCATGGGCCTGGCCAGGCCTGGCTGCTGGGACCCAGGGCGGATCTGGTGTAGGTCCTCCCCGTACTTAGGACTCCGTCCTTGGACTTGGACCCCTGTAGACTCCAGGACGATGGGGTGGGATGCTGAGTTGGACAAGGGCCTTGTCCGGGCCTGGAGTTGAGAAGCGGTGGTTGAGGTGGGTCTTGAGGGATGAACAGGCATCAGCCGGCAGACGGACTGGAGGCCCCAGGCCCCATCCAGAGAACCGGTCTCGTGTGTTCGGGAACTGTTGGCCCAGGTGTGGGGTCCAGCGTGTAGAGTGGGTAGCCAAGATGGGCCTGGAGTTGCTGGCAGAGGCCAAATCCAGAAGGGTCTTCAGACACCTCGAGGGTTCTCCTTGGCCATTTGCTGTGTGACTGGCTGTGCCTGTGAGTGAGATGCAACGCCGGAGCGGGGCCAGGTCTGGGGGAGAGCGTGACTCTGAATTCTTTTTTGCGTGGGATGAGTTTGAGTGTCCAGGTCAAGTATGAGAGGGACGTTCAGCCGGCAGTTGGACCAACGAGTCCACCCAGCAGCGAGGTCTGAGGTGCAGAGAGGGATCTGGGAGCCACCAGCATGCAGGTAGTCCCTAAACCCAGCAACGTCCCACCTGCCCTGGGGAGCATGGGGCCCGAGAGGAGAAGGCCAGCATGTAAGGGATGGGTGGAGAAAGGGACAGCTCCACAGACTGGGAAGGTTGGCCGGAAAGGTTCGAGGAGTCCCAGGAGAGTGTGGTGTCCCAGAAGCCCAGGAATAAGTGTCCAGAAGGAAGCATGGCAGCTACGTGAGCACTGCCGGGGGAGGAAGGATATGGACTAAGAAGCGTCCAGTGGATTTAGCAACAAGGTGGGCCCGGCGAGAACCATTTCAGGGGCATGGTGGGGGCGGAAGCAGATTGCAGTGGGTTGAAGAAGGAATCAGATTTGACAAAATGGAAATAGCCAATTGGAGGCAACTCTTAAAAAAAAAAAAAAAAGCCACCACTCCGCGGAGAAGGGGAGACAAAGGTAGGGCGGTGGCTAGAGAGGTTTCTTTTTCAGATGGGGTAAAATTGGGCATGTTCATGAGCCGCGTGGGAGAAACTCAGGGCTCCTGGCTGGTGAGAAAGGTCAGAAAGGAGAGCCGATGAGCCAGGAGAAAATGCACAGTTGCTGCAAGGGCTGGTGGGAGGGAAGGTGCAGGGCAAGGAGAGAGAGCAAGCAGGGCTAGCCACTCCCACCCCGTCGGGCCCAGGCTGGCTGATGATTCCTCCTTTCCCTCCAGAAGGGCCGCCTAAAGACCCCTCTCCAGGGGCCTGTCTAGCTCCAGCCTAGAGATATGATGGGTTGGGACAGGGGGCTCAGCGGCCAGCTCCTTCCATGGGATCCTCCTTGCTCTGGCTCGAATTTGAAGCGTGGACATGCATGGCCAGGAACCCAGCCTCAAGGAGGCCTGGCCCGGCAGCCCCGTTTCTCAGGGGACCCCAGGCTCACTGGGCCAAACTGCCTGTACACCCTGTGCTTGACATTTCGCTGGGGGGACAAGTGAATCTAGCCAGGTCCTGTCCTGGTCTCCGAGGCCGCCCGGGGAGTTGGATGTGGGTCCACATGAGCCAGAGGGGACAGGTGGCTGAGGCTCAGTGGCTCAGTCCCCGTGGTTTCTTTGTCTTTGACACTGGTCATTTGGGGCATTCACTTTTCATCTCCTGTTGTGAGTGTGCTCAGCAGGGTACAGTGGGCTCTGGGCTGCTCTTCTCTAAGGCTCCCACTGGCACAAAGAAGATGCCTGGCACCCAGGACAGGGCTACAGGGCACACTGGAATGAAGGCGTGAAAGAATGAATGACTGGTCTAACTGTAGCTCACGGGACAAAATGAATGATTACACGGAGTCAGGGAGGTGTGATCAGGGATGCCGGTCCACACAAGCTTGACCGTCAGAGGAGAGCAATCCAGAGCTCTCCATCGTCCAGGACCATCGTGCAGCGGGGCCTTGGGGTCTGAGGGCAACGGTGGGAGAGGAGCCTGGAGCCAAGTCCTAGAAAGCCTTGGAAGGCAGGACTCAGGGGTGCCACTCTGAGTCGGGTAGCAGGAGGCAGGGAAGAAGTAGCCCCTTGGGGACTGCTGTGGACAGTGGTAAAGGGGCAGGTGCCTGCCAGTCACAGGCCCTGAGCTGACCTGTCCCCTGCACTGACCCCAGCACGGTGAAGACACCTTCAACCGGGCCAAGCTGCTAAACGTGGGCTTCCTAGAGGCGCTGAAGGAGGATGCCACCTACGACTGTTTCATCTTCAGTGACGTGGACCTGGTCCCCATGGATGACCGCAACCTGTACCGCTGTGGTGACCAGCCCCGCCACTTTGCCATTGCCATGGACAAGTTTGGTTTCCGGTGAGGGCTCCCTTCTCAGCTGGACCCAGACTCTCTGCCCCGACGGTCCACACTGCACCCAGCACCCCTTTGCTCCTGGCCCCTGTAGCACACTGTCCCCCACCTCGTCTTTGTCCTTGCCCCTGGAACCCCCTGAGGCCCCTCCGTTGACACCTGCCCTTCTGTGCCACAGGCTGCCCTATGCTGGCTACTTTGGAGGCGTGTCAGGCCTGAGTAAAGCCCAGTTCCTGAGAATCAACGGCTTCCCCAACGAGTACTGGGGCTGGGGTGGCGAGGATGACGACATCTTCAACCGGTGAGTAGGGGCAGGGTGGGGCGGGGAGTAGACTGGGTACAGAAGGTGCAGCGCAGACTGGGCGAGGCTCCTTGCCCTTCCCGGTGCCTGCTCCAGCCCGTCTATCCCCATCCCCAGGATCTCCCTGACTGGGATGAAGATCTCGCGCCCAGACATCCGCATAGGCCGCTACCGCATGATCAAGCACGACCGGGACAAGCATAACGAGCCCAACCCGCAGAGGTGACCCCAAGTGCCCCTAATCCCTTACTCCCTAGGAGGGACTCCCCAGTGCCACTGATCCCCAGACGTGATTCCCAAGGCCCCTGACCCCCTTGACTCCTAGAGATGACTCCCACACCCCTGATCCCTCTTCCCCAACCCCTAGTTCAGCCTCACCCCAGACTTCTGTCATCCCTGGCCTAATTCCTAGAGGTGACAAAATGTAAATGCAGGGCTCATATCATCACTGAGTAGATTACATTCCCGTCGGTGTCCTCATGGATCTCCCTTGTGCCAGAGCAGATAGGACAAGAGGTAGTGGGCACTGAACTCAGCTCCTGGGCCTGGGGACCCAACAAAGGTGGCCCGAGCAACGTGGGGCAGGGCACGGACAGTGCTGACCCCTCTGAGACTGGAGCAGGCCACTCCGTCCCTGAGGATGTGGCAACATTTTGTGCTGATGCGGGCTGGGAGAGGCACCTGAGGGCATGTGCAGTGTAGACAAGGGCTTCCTGGCACTGCTCTAACCTGGTGGGGGATCGGGGGGAGCCCGGAGCCAGTCCCTGCTGGACAGCCCGTGCAAAGTTCACTCTAGCGAGGGAGATAGGCAGTTACAGCTCCAGGTGATCAGGGCAAGGTGCTGTCCTGGCAGAAGAGGGAGTGATGATGGGAGGCCTCCTGGAGGAGGTGATGGTAAACCAGAGTTTGAAAGATCATTCATTCAACAGGTGTTTGGCACACACCTGCTTGGTCACAGTGCTGTATTCACCAGGCCGGTGGAGGAGGCCAGTTTGGAGAAAAGGATGGGTATTTTGCAGGAGTCTGGAATGTGAACGTGCATGGTATAAGTTGAGAGTCTGGGACTCTGGTATTACAGTCGCCGAGGGCTGGGAGTGACAGTAGTGGGGTCAGTGCTGGGTGTTTGGGGTCTCAGATCCCAGTTTGGGAGTTTCACTTTTGTTCGAGGGGCGCTGGGGAGTCACGGGAGGGCTTTAAGCAGGGAAGGGGCAGGATCAGATTTGGGTTTGAAAGGATCACCCTTTGAGTTTGAAGAGGGTGAAGGAGGGCTGGCAGAGTGGCTGATGGGCCAGGAAGGAAGCTGACCAGGCTTGGAGGAATCCCGGGGCCTAGGGGTGTGCTGGGTGTGAGGCTGCCGCGTGCCCAGATGGAACAGTAGTGTTGCTCTGCTCTGAACGCAGGGTGTCAGAGTGGGGAGGTCTGCTGCAGCACCCGTGGAGGGCTGGCCTTTGGCAGGAGCGTGAAGCACTGCACATCCAGGGAGCTGATGAAAAAGCAGTTCAGATAAAAACCAGGGCGAGCAGGGAAGGGAGCAGAGGGGCTGCAGGGCATCTGAGGGAGAGTGCTCCGTGTTGGGATGGCTCTGGAGAGGGGTCTGAGCTGAGCTCAGAAGGACCGGGAGGATCCAAGCAGTTGCAGCGAGGGTGGGAGAGGAGCTCTACAAGCACGTGCCAGGAACCTTGGTCCTGGTTCAGGTCTCCGTGTCCTCATGAATTAGTGATGTCGGCCTTGGGTGAGGAAGTGGCAAGACAGCAAGGCAGTTCTGGCTTCAAGAAAGGAACGGTTCCATCCACCTAGTTGCTGTTGCCTCACATCTAGTTCTCCTGGATTCTTCTTTCGCTTACCCTACATGTCTAAACCGTCAGCAGGTCGTGTCAGTGCCACTCCCCAAACATCTCTGAGCCTATCCGCTTTTCCTTTCACCCCCTCTGCCCTAGCGCGGCCTGTCGTCTTGTCTGGACTCCTGCAGTGGCCTCTCACTAGTTTCCCTGTGTCCTCTGGCCCTCCCAGAGCTTGGCTAAAAATCCCTGTCTTCTCACTCCTAGAATAAAAAAAAAACTGCATCCTCTGACTTACAGAGCCCCACCCCTACATGCTCTAGCCTCCACGCTGTTCTTATGCCCTTGGCCCCTTAAGCTTGAACCCCTGGCTGGGCAAATTCTCATTTCCAGTTTAGGGTCAGCATGTGCTCTGCCTGGAATCCCCCGCCCCGCCAGCTGTCAGCTTGGTTTCCGCACCCACCCCCTCCCCGGCAGCCATCTTGGTCTCCCTCCCCTGTCTGCCTTAGCATTCTGATGTGCTCTTTGTCTGTTACCTGTCTCCCCTAGTGGAACAGACTTGCCATGAGAGGAGGGACTTATGTCCTGTTCCAGACTGTGTCCCTGGTACTTAAGAGCAGAGCCCGGCACTTGGGGGCTCCTCAGTAAGTGGTGAGGGACAGAGAAGATAGCAAAGAGAGGAGAGGCTTGGAGAGGGCAGATGATGACCGACACAGGGCACATTGCATTTGAGGTGCCTACGGGTTGCCCGTGTCTGGCTTTAAGGCTTAGAAGAAAAGTGAGATCAGAGAGATTTGTGAGGGTGTCACAATTCTGGACCCAAGGGGATAAGATCTCTGTTTTGAAGAGAGATGCCAGAGCAAAAGGGCTCCAAGCGGGTGACGGGCAGAGGGTTTGGTGAGAACTGAGTCATCCCTGGAAGAAGCCAGGGTGGCTTGAGCCTTTGCCCCAGAGTTCCCATGTTGGGTGTGTTGGGTAGCCCTGATCTGGACCCACTTCCATCCTGTCTAGGTTTACCAAGATTCAGAATACGAAGCTGACCATGAAGCGGGATGGCATTGGGTCGGTGCGGTACCAGGTCTTGGAAGTGTCTCGGCAACCACTCTTCACCAATATCACAGTGGACATTGGGCGGCCCCCGTCATGGCCCCCTCGGGGCTGATACTAATGGACAGAGGCTCCCAGTGCCAAGGATTGCCTGCCAGAGGACTGACTATAGCCTGGCTGGCGGCTACTCTGTGGGGGATCCCCCAGGACCGAGACTGTGGGCTCTGTTTTCGGAGGGTCTTCCATAGGCCCCCCCCAGCTGCACCTGGAAGTTTCAGAACCTACTTTGGGGGGACTTCCAACCTGGGCAAGCCCCTCCAGTGTGGCCCTCTCTGGGGTCAACCCTTCTTCCTGCCCCTCCCTCCCCAGCCCAGCCCTCTCACTGTCAGGGTCGGGCCAGCCCCTGCACTGCCTCACCGAGTGGCCTGGGCTAGGTCACTCCACCTCTCTGTGCCTCAGTTTCTCCCCCCTTGAGTCCCCTAGGGCCTGGAAGAGTGGGAGGTAAAACTAGGGGGCAGTGTGGCTTCCAGGGGGAATCCTCAGACCTGAGGATCCCCCGTGCTCCCAGGGGAGGGGAAACCTTTTTCATTCAACATTGTAGGGGCAAACTCTGGTGCGCCCCCTGCTGAGGAGCAACCCCCGGAGGGGACCAGAGGGGGTGCTGTGTCGCTGCCTGGGATCTTGGGGTTGGGCTTTGCATGGGGGGCGGTTGGGGCTTAGATCAGTCAGTCTGGTTCCCGCCTCCCTGTCTCAGAAAGAAGGCAGTAGCCCCAGGGCCGGCTCGTTGTTTGTACATTGCACAGAAACTTGTGTGGGTGCTTTAGTAAAAAACGTGAATGGAGCAGCCCCTTTGCCTGCTTGGGGTTAGAGAATCTGGGCCCAGATTCCAGACCCCGTGTGCGCTGTGGGAGGGCACCTGGCCTAACCCGTCTGTCTGGCCCGGGCTGTCCTGGTTCCCCAGGCCCCTGCAAGCGCAGCCGCTGGCGAGACTTCGCCGACCCTTAGAGGAAAGGTTTACCCCGCCGCTGCCTCCAGGCCAGGAGAAGCAACTAAGTAATAAGAACCCCAGCGGGCTCCGATTTCTCGGTTCTTCCCACCTGCCCCGAAGCCGAAAGCTGCCCAGAGGGCTTGGCAGCAGAGCCCTGTAGATGGTTCGGACTCCCAAACCACCTACCTCGGCGGCGGGTCTGACTCCCCTCTAGCTGGCTCCGCCCACCCCACCTGGAATGGCTGGGGGCGGGGCCTGGGTAGCGGCGCGGTTTCCCGGGTGACGGCCGCGCGGAAGAGGCGGGGCTAGGGCCCTGGTCCTCACTGCCCGGCCCCTGGGGGCCGTGACCGGAAACCGCGGCCCCCGAGAGTCAGCCAGAAGCAGGGCCGAAGCGACAGCGCCAGAGATCGGCGACTCCGGACCGGGTAGTTCGGTCGCTGGGTCTGGCGGCAGAACAGGGGTGGGGCTTGGGAGAGGCCGGGGAGCGTGATGGGCTGGGGGCGTGGCCCGTGAGGCCAGGAAGGGGCGGGGCGGGAGTGGGCGGGGCCCAGCCTTGGGCTACTGGCCTCCGGGTAACGCGGCGCTGCCTCATGCTCTCCCGCAGGTGCAAGCCTGGGACTGCTCGTCGGGGGGCGGCGGCGCGGGCGGGCCATGCTCCGGGACTCCCCGTCTCTGTGGGGGCTGGTAGAGGAGTACGTTCCGCTCCCAGAGCGGCCCGAAGTGAAGAGGATTCTGGGGGAGACGACGGTGGACCTGAGCCTGGAGCTGCGGGCAGAGGTGGGGAGCGGGCAGATGGGCCACACTCCAGGCCTGTCCCAGGACTCGGGTGATTTCCCCACCTCCTCCGGGTCCCTGGTCCTGCCCGACAGGTCTCGAGATCTTGCCGGATTTCACTCTCCGCGCAGCCCTCTTGACTCCGCTCTGCCCCTCAGTCCCTCAGCCCCCTTCACTCCCGTCACTTCTCTCCCCAGTCGCAAGGTGTCCCAGCTCTCCTTGCAGGTGGTGATGCTACAGTCACTGCTCCAAGAGGCTCGATCCTCCCAAGCCTCTGGCTCCCGCCCCACTTCTGACCCCTCCTCCCTTCTGGCACCACCGCCCCTCCTAAGAGATCTCGTGCGCCAGGAACTGAGGCAGCTGCTCCTAGGTCTCCGCCAGAAGGCCATCTGCGAGGGCAGGTGGGAACCTCAGACCTAGGGCTAAGCCCCACGGCAGACCTAAGAGGGGCTAGCCCTGCGCCTGATAAGGTGCTGGGATTGCCTTTGATGGTTCCCTGGAAGGAACTCCTAAATTACCTTCAGTGCACCTTCTGCAGGGACCAGACCCAGGCTTGGGTACAGTATAGCCCCAGGGTCCTGCACTTTGCCTTGGAGGAGCCTAAGTGTGGTTTGCCAGAACAGGAGACATTGCAGATGAGAGCTGGTGAACCCAGGTAAAGTGGTGGTAGGAGAGGAGGGATCGGTCCCTGCTTGGCAGAGGACACCAGCCAGCTGGTGGGTTCCACCTGACTCCATGGAGAAGTTCCTGGCCTGGAGCTGGACCTCTTACAAACACATGCAGGGATCAACGGGAGCTGGGCTAGAGAGCACTGGGGACTGAATGAGATAAAGGAGCAGGAGCGTGTTCATAAGTGAATGGCAGCAGCCACTTATTTCTAGTTCTCACACAACCGTTTGGGGGGATGATGGCTCCCTTTTACCGATGAGGAACTAAAACTCAGAAGGGATAATCCACTTGCCCAAGGTCACACACACTGAAGGGTGGCAGAGCTCATTTGCAAACCCAGGCTCCGGAACTCCTCCCCTTTGCACTATATTATGTTGCCTTTGTGAGAAAAGACACAGAACTATCTAGGAGAAGTGGCATTTGTGTCCTGAAGGCCTGGGGTGAGGCAACATGGGGAGAGTGACGTTGACCTCATCTGCAAGCAGCAGTCAGAGGGACCTCAGCATCATCAAGGACCAACTGAATGTGTCCAGCATCGACCAGGTTGCTGGACACCTGCGGTGAGGCCCCTGAGTGTGCATGGTGGGGGTGGACTCAGGGAGCATGGGGCTGGGACAGGTCTTGAAGTACCAGGACTGGACTGCGGGAGAGGAGAAGGCGGCCACACATTTGGTGGACCAGCAGGGGAAGGCTGAGAGGGGGAAAGGGGAAAGGGTGGGTTGCTGCAGTGCCGCTGTGGTTGCTGCCAGAAGAGGTCAAGCAGGGATGCCAGCAGCCTCCAAGGCCTGAGGAACCATGGGAGGGTTGTAAGCAGGGGAAGGGCTGTGATGTGGGAAAGAAGGGACGCTGGAGAAGGCCCCTGCAGTAATGCGGAAGAGAGGATGGTGGGCGCTGTGAGGTAGGCACAGGGAGGACACTTCCTGCCCTGGCAGAGGCTGGCGGGGATGGGAGGCTATGGCCAGCACCTGGCCACCCAGAGCTGAGGGGGTGGGCTGAGGCAGGGGGTGGGCTGAGGCAGGGGGACCTGGAGATGGAGAGGCTGGAGGTTAAGGCTGGGTGGAGGGCTCAGCTGAGACTGGGTCCTGTGGAGCCGGTCTCAGCTGCCATACTCCCATGCATCCCAGGAGCCTCCTGGAGGAGGAGTGTCATGCCTTGGAGAGGATGGGCCCCGTCCTGCAGGTGAGCTTCGGCCCTGGGCCTCCATGCCCAGAGCCTTTCTGCAGAGTGTAGACACCGCTGCCTCTCACCTGGTGCGTGAGAGCCATGTGCGTGTGTGTGTGCACAGAAAGGTGTGTGCATGGCCATTTCTCACATGTGCACGGTCCCTGTGTGTGTGAATCCAGAAGATTCTGGTTGAGCCCCTTAGCCCAAGGTCAGCACTTTTAGATTAACTTGCTGAATTTGTCCCTGTCTTTGCCTCCTTACCTTCCCTGAGTCTGAGTCCAAGACATTTACCACCTCACCAAGCTGGGCTTTTCAGCGGGCTAGTGTCCCCCCCCCCAGGGACTGCCTGAGCCAGTTTGGGGGTCCTGCGTGGGGATCTTGGCCTCTGCATCCTGCCCTGTCTCACCCCTGCCTAAGGCTGGGGCACTGAGCCAGCTCTCCCTGCAGCGCTGCCTGGAAGAGGAGTATACAGGGGCGCCCCAGGCCTCTGAGGCAACCCTAGAGCCCACCCTGGCAGGTGAGGACCCCAAGGAGGCCCCAGAGCACGCAGACTCCTGCTCTCCAGCCCACACTGTACACACCCCCAGGGCTGCTGGGCGCTGCGTCTCAGAGGTGCCTCTCCTCCAGAGCTGAAGGAGCAGAAGGCAGCCATGCGCCGGGAGCTGCAGGCCCCTCTGAGGCCCCCCTGTGTCTCCTCCAGCCACGGGTCACCCAGAGCGGCGGGACGGCTGGGCAGGGGGGGCGAAGGCTCAGGCCACTGCTCGCTCACAGCTGCTCTGTTCAGGCAGCAGCCCGGGGGGTCCTCCAGCCGAGGTCTCAGCCCCCGGCCTTGCCCCCACGGGGCTGCTGGAGCTCAGGCGGGGCCTCGCCAGGGCTGCCTGCCCACTCCCCCTCTGGAGCACTGCCCCCGGCCCCGACCTCGAGGCCTGACTACCACCTGCCGCTGGGGACGGAAGCTTCAGTGCAGCCCCGGGAAGAGGCCGGCCTCCACTCTGATGTCTGGCGCAGCACCCCAGGCCCCACCCTGAAGGGCTGGTGGTGAAGTGGGCTTCGGCTTCTGCTGGAACTCACCCCATCTGCCGCTGCCACCTCTCCGTTGCCATGGCCCAGCCTGCTTAGGTCTAGTCTTGCATGGGCCCTCGCCAGGATGCAAGGCCGCCCATCTGTCTGGCCCTTGCCCCACCCCCTGGCCAAGTCCCTGGTGTCTGGTTCTGACCATCAGAGCCTTTGGCCTTTCCTCTCCCAGTCCTCCACAAAGGCCTGGCAGGCAGAGGTCTCATCCCAGCCCCGACTCTTGTCCCCCTGGGGGACTCAGACGAAGCACGGCAGCAGCTCAGAGACAGGAATAGAAATTTCATTAAAATCTATGGACTTTAAAATCCTAGTGGTGCACAGATGGGGAGGGGTGGGTGGTGCACCGTTATTGCTACAGAGGGTTAGAGGCGGCTCTTCCGGGGCTGGCACTGCACAGAGGGACAGAGAGGACGGACACACGGACACTGTGGGGCTGGGGGGAAGGAGCTCCGGCTCCGGAGAGGGGATGGGGCATGCGGGCCGGGGCCATTTGGCACATGAACAAGGGCAGCCCAGTTTGGGAAGACTGGGCCTTTCGCCTGGTGGAGGGAGGGCAAGGGGGTTTCGTGGAAGGTCCCCTTCCCCAGGGCTCTGGGCTCGAACCTCGTGCTCAGCAGCACCCCACCCCGACCCCCAGGAACTAGTGCTTTGGGCAGGCTGCTGGGTCGTGGGCCTCTGCTGGCTGGGCCTCACAGCCGGGGCTGGGATGAGGTGCAGCGGCCCCAGAGCAGCCGAGTGAGGGGCAGGCAGGGCTGGAAGACAGAGGGGGCCCGAGGCTGGGGGCACGGGAGTGGCAACCACAGATAATACGATTTTTACAAAAATAATTACACAGACAAACAGGGCTGGGCGGCACAGCCTGACAAGTAACACTGTACAGCCCCTTAGCCCCTCACCCTGCCCCTGGATAGGAAGACCCAAATTTGCCTGGGCAGAGGCTGGGGTCTGCTCTGAGGGCAAGAACACTGCTCAGGAGGCTGGAGGCCCAAGGAGGGGGACAGGTAGGGGGCCCACCTAGAACTGCAGCTCAAGGCAGAGTGCGGGCGCGTCAGAGGCCATGTAAAGCCCAGCAGATCTCTGGGGACATGGCCTGAGACCCCCTCCAAAGTGCTTTGGGCAACCCCCCGGCAACCCTCCCATCACCCACACCCATCCCCAGCTGCCATCTTGGCATCCAAAGGACCTGTAAACACCGGGGACACGGGCACAAATGACGCTACCAGTAGTGACCAAGGTGACAGCAGCCACCCTGGCCAGGGCATGGCAGGGGCAGGTGGTGACACCCATCCCCTGCCTCCCCAGTCTCTGTGGTGGGAGCACGGGCGGGGGTGGGGCCCTTGATGGGCCCTCCCCTGGCGGCCGTGCTCATATCCGAGAGTCCTGCAGACGGCTAGAGCCGTTACTGCCCACTGTGGGGATCTGGGCCTTGTCCGGGTGCAGCGGCTGGACCTCAAGCCCGTCTTCAGGAGAGGGTGGGAGGGTGGGGGCATAGCGCCCAGTCTGGTGCTCCAGGAGGGCAGGGCCCCAGTCTCTGCTTGGCTTCGTCGCATTTTTCAAACGCTGCAGGAGAGGTAGACATGGAGGGTGGGTGGGCACTTCGAAGGGAGCCATTAAGCCCCATCCACTCACCCCCTCCTGGTCCACCTGGCTGCGGCCTGTCCCACCCCTCACCTGGAGGAGGGTGTCCCCATCTGTGCGGCAGAGCTGGAACAGGGCATACAGAGGGATGCAAATGACGGAGGACAGAGCCATTAGGAAGCCGATGGCCACAGCCCAGCCTGGATACTGGTAGTGGTTGTAGGTTATTGGCTGGTACTGAATCACCGTGAAGACGAGAATGAACTGCAGAGAGTAGGAGATGGGAGTGCACGTGAGGCCTGTCCAACACTGCCCCTCCATTCCCGCCCTTTTCCAGGCCTCAGTCCTCCTCCCAGCAGCACCCCCTGCCTTCCTCTCCAGTTTCCCAAACTAGGAAGAGGCATTTGGGGAAGGACAGGGGCAATGTCAAGGTTTGGGTAGTGGAAGCAGCAGATGGAACCAGGGGTCCAGGGCCTGGGGGGCAGGTAGGCATCAGGCATCATGGAAGAGAAGAGGTCTGTCCTCGCCATAATCCTGAACCAGCCAGGGAACAAGTGATATCACCTCTGAAGTCAGTCAGTTCTGCTCAAAGCCTCACGATGCTCCCTTTTGCCAAATCCTTGGCCTTAGGGCTTTTTACTGTCTCACAGCAAGACCTCACTTATTCCTCTAACCATGTTAACCTGGTCTCAGTGTCTCAGCTGTACCCAGCATTTTCCTCCCTCTTCATTTATTCTGGAAAATCCTCTCCATTTTCCTCTGTCAGACCCTATGCAGATGCCACCTCCTTCAAGAAGCCTTTCCAGATTTCTCATCCCTCTTCCCGAAAGGGCTGTCAAGGGCATTTTCCATCCGCTAAGTGTTTGTTTCATGTTTCCCATAGGCCTGGGGCCTCCTGGGACTGCATCAGGGTCTCTAGTGCCTGGCACAGTGCCCGGCACAACCTCACTTGCTGATTTGACCGGACTTGTGCAGAGACATGGGAGTGATGCGGGAGAGGAGAGGGCAAAGCCCTGCCTGTCTATGGCTATGGAGCCATAGGGGAGGCTCCAAAGGCTAGAAATGGTGAATGGCAGGCTGGGGACTGGGAACTGTTTTGGAAAGAGAGGAGTGAGATGGGAAATAAAGCCCAGGGCCACAGCAATGGCACCAAACTAAGGAAACAGAACGATGGGCAGGTGGCTCACGGCCCACTCCCCAGGAGGGCTCAGCATCCGCCTCCTGAGCCCTCAGCTGCATCCTGGTGACCAAATTCAGGAGGGCAAGACCCACATCCACTAGGGGGCCCCCTCCTGGGATGCTGCACATAGTAGAAGCTTATGACAAGTTTCCTGATGGAACCAGCTGCTGATCAAGGTGTAAACAAATCCTTTATTTCAGCAGAAAGATGGTTTGTCAGAAAGAGCTTTTCAGAAATGCAGAAGTAAAGCCCCCAAAGAAGACACGACAGCCCAGAAACATGGGTCCATAGGGCCTGAAGTCCTCAGCTTAGGGCGACTCTGGCCTGGCTTTCTGAGCACAGAGACGGCGCTGCCCACGTTGCCTCAGTCTCACAGAGACACGGGACCCAGGCCAAGCCTGCCCCTCTGAAGCCTTCTTGTGTCTGTCTCCTTCCTGCCTCCTGCTCTGCTTTGGCTGGTACCCCACGTCTCTGCCCGGGGGTTGCAGCCTCTTCGTAACGCTGGAGGATGAGCTCCCCTCGGGAGCCTCCCGGGCCTCGGCCTCAGCCACAAGCCCCAGAGGGCACGGCGCTTGGCGGCAGCGCCCGGCCTCCCCCGCCTCCCACCACTCACAGGAGGCTTCCGCTGCTCCTCTTTCAAAGCTGGGCCAGTGGTCAGAGCTGGCGCCTGTGCCGGCCTCGGGGAAGATCCCACACCCCGTGCGGTGGAGGCCTCAGTCCTCGGGGACTGTCCCCCCCCAACCCCAGAAACATGAGCCAAAGTGGAGATCCGGTGCTGAGCTCCCTGTGGCCCAGAGAAGCGGGGCGTGACAGGGACATGACTGAACGCTGGCCTTGCCACTGGGCTGACCCTTCTGTCGCTCAGGTGGCCTTGCCTCTTCTCTGTGGCGTTACCGTTCCACCGTCAAACAAACACTTGGTGCCTCCTCCCCCCACCCCGAGCACAAAGGAGCAAAATCAGATGGTTTTTAGTCAGTGGACCAGTCCTCCTTCCTGCGGGCGTTTCTGGTGTAGCCCCAGCCCAGCACGCAGGCTCCAGATGAGACAACCTGCTTCCAAGAGCGACTCTCATTTATTAGCTGTGTAAACCTGGGTCAATTACTTAACATCTCTGGGCGTCTGCTGCCTCATCCGTAAAGTGGGACTGACACCGATACCTTGGAGAGTTGGATCACATGGGCTGACACACGAACAACATGCAGAAAGTGCCTGGTTCCCGGCCAGCGGGGGGGCGGGGGGGCTCCCGCCACCAACTCCGCTCCCTGATGGGAGTCTCCCAGGTGTTGAGTATTGGTGGATCGAGAGCGTTCCCTCTCCAGAGCCAAGCCACTCCAGTGCCCGGAAGGCTTGGGAGCTGGCCTCTGATCTGGAGCTGACATCTGACATGTACAACCCACTTCTGGAACACTCACGCATTCACACCACGTACCCCGAGCACCTTGGCTAAGGCGGACTGGAGACGGGAGCTCAGCCAGGCCCATGGGGAGGCTGACACCGATATCACTAATTGTTCCTGAGGCCCCTCTGGGGACAGCAGGCAGGAAGGCGGAGCAGGGAGGGAGGGCCGGCTCTCGGGGGCTGCCAGCCTGGTTTCCCCAGCTGGGCACCGGCTTCAGTCGAATAAGGGCTCTAAGCTCCCATCCTAAGCCCATGCCAGTGCCCAGGTGGTTCTGAGTCTCCGCCTGCCTCTCTGCAACCTCTCTCAGACTCCCAGTGGCCGGAGTTGTGGGTCGGGAGCCCCCCGGGGGAGCTCCGGCCAGATGGATGGGCTCCCGTTCTCCCCCTGCTGGTTGCCAAGAGAAGGACACTTGCCAGGGGGCGGCAGGAAGGGAGAGGCTTGCCGAGGAACTTACGAAGATGATGGCTGGAGAGACAAAGCGCCAGCAGATCTGGAAGAAGAGGGGCGGTGGGAACCCCAGCATCATCTGGATGTCCTGGAAGTACTTCCGGTGCCCTGAGAGAGGGGTGTCAGCAAGGCCGGCGGGGCAGCGTGGGTGGGCCAGGGGCTGGGACACTAGAGGCCACAGAAGCTCGGGCACTTACCATAGATGTACATGATGGACACACACATGCTGCAGGAGATGATGACCAAGGAGAAGCTGGCCGCGTAGTTGTCCATTAACAGCAGCCAGTAGATGCCTGCCTACGGGCCAGGCGGCGGCTGAGCCGGGAGTGCCTGAGGCCGGGCTCCCCCACCCACGATGCCCCCAGCCTCCGACCCTGGCAACTGCGGCCCAGCCTTTCCCTCAGGTCCTACCTGGCTGGTGAGGGGGATGCCCAGCAGGAAGCCAGCCACGGCCACGCCCAAGGTCACGTAGGTCTTTTTCTGCAGGATCCACTCATTTCCCACCTCGTCCACAATGGCTGTGACGAGCGTCTCTAGGAGGCAGAACTGCGGCGCGCGGCCGTCAGAGCAGGCGCCTGGCCCTGCCTCGTCCCTCACCCGGCCCCTGGCCCACATCCCGCCCGCATACCTGAGTGCCCAGCCCCAGCAAGATGAGCATGAAGAAGAAGAGCAGAGACCAGAGCGGGGAGATGGGCAGCAGCGTGAGGGCCTCGGGGTAAGCCACGAAGGCGAGGCCAGGGCCGTGGTCAGCCACGCGGGACACGTCCACACCCAGGTGACTGGCCATGAAGCCCAGGATGGAGAAGATGACGAAGCCGGCGTACACGCTGGTGGCACAGTTGGTGACGCTGATGATGATGCTGTCCCTGGGGCGGAGGGAACAGGGCTCAGGCCGCGCGGCTCGCTTCCCTTTGCCCAGGCGGGCAGCCAAAGACCGGGGTGGGAAGTTCTCGGAACCCAGGCCCCCCAACCTCTTTTCTGGTCTGCTCCAGGCCCTTTAAAGTGGGCCGAGGCTCTGGAGTCCCCGCAGAGCCCTGGGGCATCACCGTTCCCCACCCTCTTCTCTCTGTGCTCCCCAGTGACCGGCTGCAGACCCAGTGCTCCGAGGACCTCCAGGTCGCGAGTGGAATGGAGGGACCTCGGCGAGGCCCGGGAGGCCACGCTGGGTCTGGGGACCTGGGAGAGGCTGGGGAAGGCTGCAGGGTAGAGGGGCGGCCCGGGGCGGGCAGGGGAGGCTCACCGGTAGCAGTTGTTGTGGAACTTGTTGTAGGAAGCCATGGTGATGAGGCCGCCCCACGCGCAGCCCAGCGAGTAGAATATCTGGGAGGCGGCATCGCCCCACACCTGCGGGGCGGGATGGGCAGAGCGGCCGGGGTCAGGGGCAGGCACCTCTCGGCCCTTCCTCGCCCCTTCCAGGCCGCGCTCCATGGCCCACCTTGGCCTCCAGGATCTTGTCCCACTGCGGCGTCAGGTAGTACGCGATGCCCGTGAAGGCCCCCTCCAGGGTCACACCTCGGACGAACAGGATGGTCAGCACCACGTAGGGGAAGGTGGCTGTGATGTACACCACCTACGCACGAGACGGGCTCCGTCGTCGGACTCCTCCCGGCGCTCCCTGCCCGGGGCGCCCCGGCCTGGCCCCCCACCCCCCCACCCGCCCTCC
>NC_048219.1:20387049-20395610 GCF_002007445.2 Ailuropoda melanoleuca
AGTCGCACCTCCCCAAAGTTCCCGATGTCATCTGAGAGCTTCAGCACGTAGAGCCTGGGGAAGGAGATACTCCGCTGTTGAGGGCCGGGCCCCTGAAGCCCGGCAACTGATTCCCAAGGCCCAGGGCGCAGCCTGGCAGGTTCCTTCTTTCTCATGAGGTCCCAGCATGTGTTAAGAATGGTGTTACTGTGAGGCCCCAGCCCCAACTGGCCCCACCCCACCCCTTCTGCCTGCTGCCCTGAGACTCCACTGCTTGCAGCCCCTCCAAGACCCTCAAAGGTGCCTGGAGGTAACACCCTGAGCCTGGGCCGGCTTCTTCAGCCCCAAGGGTGTGGAGGTCTCCCTGTCCCCTAGTCAGGCCCATCCCAGGGCTTGTGCATTTCTGCCTTTAGTACTACCCTCTCCTCTAGACTGGGCACATCCTATCAGATGTCACCTCCTCCAGGAAGCCCTCTGTGAATTTTTCACCCACACTAGCCTTCTCCATCCCTGATGAGCTGAGGGANACTAGCCTTCTCCATCCCTGATGAGCTGAGGGAGGTGGTGGAGTGTTGAGTAAAGATTGGAGGCTCTGGAGCATGCAGGCCTGGGCTTGAACCCGAATTCCTCCTCTACGTATGTGGGGCTCTATCTGGTGTCCTACGCTGCCCCAGCAGTGCCTTTTCTTTTCTTTTTCTTTTTTCTTTTTTATTTAAGATTTATTTATTTACTTGACAGAGAGAGAGGGAGCATAGGCAGAGGGAGAGGGAGAAGCTGAGCAGGGAGCCCGACACAGAGCTCGATCCCAGGGCTTTGAGATCATGACCTGAGCCAAAGGCAGATGCTTAACTGACTGAGCCACCCAGGCGTCCCTGGCAGCGTCTTTTCAATCAACTGGACACTTATGTGCCGGGCCCTGTGCTAGGTGCTGGGCATAGAGACCTAGATCAGGCATGTGGACGCCACTGGAAGGGCGTCTCAATCCCAGACCTGGGCGGGGGGTGCATACTGGAAGGCTTCCCAGGAGAGGTGAGGCTTGAGCTAAGGTTTGAGGAACAGGAGCAGGTGGGTGAAGAGAAGAGGAAGTGTGTGCCAGGCCGAGGCAACAGCACGTAGCGCAGCAGGACAGGGGATCATGAAAGAACATGGCCAGCCTGGGTTTGTCAGGAGCTCAGCAAGCCTGGAACCGAAGGTAAAGGGAAGAGAGAAGGATGAAGGATAGGAAGAAGCCAGATTATAAGAAGCCACGAAGGCAAGGCTGAGAAGTTTGAACTTTATCCTGCAAGCAATGGGAAGCTTCTGAAGGGTTTTTATAAGAGCAATTTCAGGGTCTGTCCTGGGCTTAAAACTGTGCAGCAGCTCCCATCTCTCACCGGGGAAAAGCCTAAGTCCTTATAGTGGCTGCAAAGCCCCAAGGGGTCCGTTGCCCCCAACCTGCCACCCCTCTGGTCTCCTGTCCTCCAACTTGACACCCCGCTCACTGCACCGGGCTCCTCGTAGTTCCTGAATCATGCCAGGCACGCCCCTCCCTCAGGGCCTTTGCACGCAGGAGCCATTCCTCTGTCTGGAGTGCTCTTTCCCCAAACACCCATATGTACATATGGGTGTGAGGCATGTGCAATCACACAGGGCCCTACGCTTAGAAGGGCTTTCTGCAGGGCGTCATGCTCTGCCACTGACATCTTGAAATTCTGAATGCATTTGAACAATATGTTCATTTCACACTGGGCCCCACAAATTATGCAGCTGGATTTGTCAGCATGGCTTCCTCCCTCCTCATCTCCTTCATGTACCCTCTTTGCAAACGGGCCTTTTCTGGCTAACCTGCTTAAAACAGCGGCCCTGGCCGCAGCCCAGCACTCCTTACCCCCTTTGCTAGATTTTCCTCCACAGGACACGTCTCCTTTTTTTTTAAACCTATTTATTTTGTTTGTCAACCATTTTCTAGGAAGGCAGGAGTACCCAGAGCCCCCGGTGCCCAGCAAAGTGCCTGGCGCAGAGCAGTACTCAAGAGATATTTGTTGAGTGAATGAATGAATGAATGAATGAATAAGTGAATGAGTGAGTGAACATTGTGGTAAACGGATCGGAGTAGAAAGGAGAGAGCCTGGGAGCGGGGAGCAGCTTGGTCGTTGCAGTTGTCCAGGCTAAAAGTGATGAGCAAGAGGCAAGCTCTTAAGCCTCAATTTCCTCATCTGTAAAATGGGCATCATAACACCAACCTAGTATAATTTGTAGCTGGATTTAGGTAAATACAGGCTCCTTTCTGTCCCCTTTTATAGCTAGGTCCTCTCAGGATAGCTCATAGGCANGAGCATGCAGGCCTGGGCTTGAACCCGAATTCCTCCCCTACGTATGTGGGGCTCTATCTGGTGTCCTACGCTGCCCCAGCAGTGCCTTTTCTTTTCTTTTTCTTTTTTCTTTTTTATTTAAGATTTATTTATTTACTTGACAGAGAGAGAGAGAGCATAGGCAGAGGGAGAGGGAGAAGCTGAGCAGGGAGCCCGACACAGAGCTCGATCCCAGGGCTTTGAGATCATGACCTGAGCCAAAGGCAGATGCTTAACTGACTGAGCCACCCAGGCACCCCTGGCAGCGTCTTTTCAATCAACTGGACACTTATGTGCCGGGCCCTGTGCTAGGTGCTGGGCATAGAGACCTAGATCAGGCATGTGGACGCCACTGGAAGGGCGTCTCAATCCCAGACCTGGGCGGGGGGTGCATACTGGAAGGCTTCCCAGGAGAGGTGAGGCTTGAGCTAAGGTTTGAGGAACAGGAGCAGGTGGGTGAAGAGAAGAGGAAGTGTGTGCCAGGCCGAGGCAACAGCACGTAGCGCAGCAGGACAGGGGATCATGAAAGAACATGGCCAGCCTGGGTTTGTCAGGAGCTCAGCAAGCCTGGAACCGAAGGTAAAGGGAAGAGAGAAGGATGAAGGATAGGAAGAAGCCAGATTATAAGAAGCCACGAAGGCAAGGCTGAGAAGTTTGAACTTTATCCTGCAAGCAATGGGAAGCTTCTGAAGGGTTTTTATAAGAGCAATTTCAGGGTCTGTCCTGGGCTTAAAACTGTGCAGCAGCTCCCATCTCTCACCGGGGAAAAGCCTAAGTCCTTATAGTGGCTGCAAAGCCCCAAGGGGTCCGTTGCCCCCAACCTGCCACCCCTCTGGTCTCCTGTCCTCCCACTTGACACCGCTCACTGCACCGGGCTCCTCGTAGTTCCTGAATCATGCCAGGCACGCCCCTCCCTCAGGGCCTTTGCACGCAGGAGCCATTCCTCTGTCTGGAGTGCTCTTTCCCCAAACACCCATATGTACATATGGGTGTGAGGCATGTGCAATCACACAGGGCCCTACGCTTAGAAGGGCTTTCTGCAGGGCGTCATGCTCTGCCACTGACATCTTGAAATTCTGAATGCATTTGAACAATATGTTCATTTCACACTGGGCCCCACAAATTATGCAGCTGGATTTGTCAGCATGGCTTCCTCCCTCCTCATCTCCTTCATGTACCCTCTTTGCAAACGGGCCTTTTCTGGCTAACCTGCTTAAAACAGCGGCCCTGGCCGCAGCCCAGCACTCCTTACCCCCTTTGCTAGATTTTCCTCCACAGGACACGTCTCCTTTTTTTTTAAACCTATTTATTTTGTTTGTCAACCATTTTCTAGGAAGGCAGGAGTACCCAGAGCCCCCGGTGCCCAGCAAAGTGCCTGGCGCAGAGCAGTACTCAAGAGATATTTGTTGAGTGAATGAATGAATGAATGAATGAATAAGTGAATGAGTGAGTGAACATTGTGGTAAACGGATCGGAGTAGAAAGGAGAGAGCCTGGGAGCGGGGAGCAGCTTGGTCGTTGCAGTTGTCCAGGCTAAAAGTGATGAGCAAGAGGCAAGCTCTTAAGCCTCAATTTCCTCATCTGTAAAATGGGCATCATAACACCAACCTAGTATAATTTGTAGCTGGATTTAGGTAAATACAGGCTCCTTTCTGTCCCCTTTTATAGCTAGGTCCTCTCAGGATAGCTCATAGGCAGTCCTCTATCATTTTCAGCTATTCTCACTTTCTCTTCCAAGTCAGTTCTCAAAACTCACGGCAACATTTTTAGTACCTTGTGATGCAATGTTACTCTGTCCCCTCATGGGACAATGTTGCCAGGCCTGGGATTTGGTGTTTGCTTGGCGGGCCTGCCTCTTCGCAGCCTCAGGAATTCCCTGGAGGCCGCCCTTCGCACCGTGACCCGTAGAGGGCGCTGTCAACACGTCCCTCTCCTACCCAACTCCAGGCTCTTAGTCAATGAGGGAACCAAAGGCTAGGGAATGGCAGAAGTTGAGGTGCTGTGGGACCACCACCAAGAAGCACCTGGTTCCCTTCGACAGTGCTTTCCAATCTTTTTTCCTTCATAGCACACAGAAAAAGTATTTTGGGGGCTATTGGGATAAGCAGACAAGGTCAAACCTGAAGGCAACTGGGCTGGGGGCTCCGGGCTGCCCAGGCCCCCCGCAGGTGGGCACACCTACTCAGGGCACATGCGTGCTGGGGAGCTCTGCCCTCCAGAACAGCCACGGGGTCCTTCTGCTGCTACAACTCGGAGCTGCTTTACTGCAAGCAATAGCAGTCCACGTAAAGAAACCATTTCTTGTTCAAAAGACTTTTTCTAACTTTGTCTAATTATATATGTTAAACTGGTAGTGTTTTATGTGATTATTTTTTAATCATTTATACGCTTCGCAAGGGCAAACACTACAATACCGGGGGGTTAAAAAGTTTATAATTAAAAATGCTAACCTGGGTACCAAGTAATGAATTCTACCTCTCTTCGTGTTTTGTTTGGGGACCATGTGGTTTTGAGATCAATTAACCTAAGAACTCTTAGAACCCAACATATTTGCAAGTTTGCTTGTGATGCATAACATCTCTGGAATTATTCTGCATTACTTTTTAATTGCCACAGCCCAGCGATCAACTCCTTGAGAACAAAACAGCCTAATCTGTTTCTTTGCGTGTCCAGCAGCCGCTGGAGCTGGTCTGCCGGCATCACTGGGCTTCCCGAGCGCCCGCCCCTGTTCTTAGGAGTGATGCTGCATTTCCTCTTTATAACAACAAGGTAGGTTGGGACCCTTCCCATTTAGTGGACGAACAGCTATGACTTAGGTTTGGTGACCTCCCAAGGCCAGACAGCTGATAAGCGACAGAGCCACGATCTGAGTGAGGTCTGCGCGACTGACTCCAGAGCTCCCAAGAAGACACTGGGAGCAAGGTGCTGGGGCCCGAGTCCCACTGGGCTTCGGGTGTTCTGCTGTGCACCACGGGCTGTGGAGGTGAGGGTCTAGTTGTTACTTAGGGCCTACAGGCCAGAATCAGAGCAGCACGCAGACGATCGTAAAACAAGACTGAAGGGCTGGCGGGAGAGAGGACCGTGGGCCAGAGGGTGGTCAGGAGGCCGACTGGGGCTCGGAAATCTGTCCTCTGCACTTCCCTTGCTCTAGAGAGTCTCCTAATCTTTTTTCTGACTTGCTGCCCTCATTTGTAAAACGGGACTACTTTATGCTATCTGCACAAGCTGGCAAACGAGGTTGTGGTGGGGCTCAAATGTGATCACACAGCTTTCTGAAGTGGTGTTGGAGAGTGTGAACCAAGGACACCTGCAGGGCATCAACTGGCCTGATTCCTACCAGGCGCCAGGCACAGTGGGACGCACATTTCCTGACCCAGCGCCGCTGCCTAGTTCCTCAAACTCTGAACGTCAGTCTCTGAATCTGAAAAATAGGGGTACTATTATAGGAGATAATATGCCTGGCATATAGTAGGTGCCCAGGAAATGGGGGTGCTTGCTCTCCTCACTTCCTTGCTGAAGCCAGCCTGGGCAGGCCTCTCAAGGGTCATTTTCCCAGGGTTTCCAGGAGGGGGCAGCAGGGAGCCACCCTGCAGGGAAGGAGTCCCGCCTGGGACAGCGGCTAGTGAGACAGGCCCGGCTCCAGGCTTGACCGAAGAGTTCAGTGGGCCACCTGTTGGGCCCCTCCAACCCATGACCAGTTTTCTTTGAGGACTATTCCCCTCTGAGTGCCCTGGATAAAATCTCCAGCACTTTGCCCTAGCTGGCCGCAGCCAGCTGGGACTCCTGGCAGACAGCTGCTGGGGTGAGAGCTTCTGGATCAGCCCCGTGGGGGTGGGTGAGGTCTTGTGCTCCCCAGGTTCACCCCCAGTCTAGATCAAGTTGCCCTGCCCACACCATGCCTCAAACGGAGTAGAATAGCTAACGGGGCAGTAAACTGCTCAGTCCTCTCAGTAGACGGGACCTCCATGAGGGCAGGAGCCGAGTGTCTTACTTCTCATGCTGTCGCCCTTCCAAGTGCACGTCTGGTACCCTAGGTGCTCAAGAAATGATCTGTCCAGCGACTGAGGAACTGAGTCGGCCTGGAGGTAATTTTGCCTCCCCCTCGCTGGCAGGCAGCAGCGCTGCTGTCTACACCGCGAGCCCTGTGGGTAATGACCACATCTTAGCTGTCTTTGAGTGTCGGTGGCACAACACAGCAGCTGGCGCAGGGAAGCCGGGCCCCGCGGGGTCGGAGCACTGGGACCGGGCTTAGAGGATACTGACCTGCTAGGACTTCCAGTCTCCCCGGGGCCTTGGCCATCTCGTCTATGGCTCTCTACCACTTCTTAGAAAAACTTCAAATCTCAGCCCCTCATGAGAAGCCCTGTGGCTTATGATTGATGCCTCTGGCCTCTCCTGGCCCACCTGTCTCCAGTTCGCCACCTCGTGGCCATGGCCTACCTGCACATGTCTCTCCCAACCCTTCTACTCTTCCCTCCTCCCTCCTAGGGAAGCCTTCTGGACCACTTCCTCTTGCCCCCATACCCTCAGAACTGACCACCCCCTCTTTGTGCCCCTCTTTGTGACCCTCAGCCATGACTTGCAAACTAGGCACCTGGCCTAATATGACCCCTCTCAGGATGGTGGACTCCTCAGGTGAGGGACGTTGGGCTATATTCAGACCCCATGGGTACCCAAGGCCTGGCAGAACAGACCCTATAGATATGGAATGAATGAACGTGGCCTACCCACAGGCCCCCAACACTCTCTTTCCACCGGTTCCCCAATAGGACACAGGGAGTTTCCTTCAGGATGTCCCCCTGTGCCCTCACGTCCATCCCGTGGGGACAAGGTATTCTAGAACACCTCCAGCAGTGGCTTCCCGGCAGCCAGCCCTGAGACTCCAATCTCTGTCACCACAAAACATACTAGTAGTGCCAGGCTGTCTTTCCTAAGCACGGCTTGATGATGACAGCGCTCGGCTCAGGAAACTTCCACGGCTCCCTTTGCCCTGCAGCGGTAAGTCAACGCTAAATTTGTGTAAGTTCTCCAAGAAGGCTGGTTGCCCCTCCTAGGGCCCCCTCATGGCTCATGAGTTTCCCACACACCCGTGAGTCTCATCAGAACAGCTTCCCCTCAGGGTCAGGACCAGCCTCTGCTCCTCTGGGACCCGAGGCCTTCGCTCACGCTGTTCTCACCAGGAAGGCACCCCGCTGTCCCGACTCTGCTCTGCTGATGTGCCCGCTGCCGGAGCCCTCCCTCACTGCACCCCGTCAGGATGCTCCAGCCAGCATCGAGCCTTCCATCGCTCCCAGCGGCGCCAGCCTCCTCTCCTGGGCTAGTCCATAAACCGGCCCCCATCCCGGCAGCCCACCTGGCCGGCAGAGCACTGCCTACGGCAAGGGGGGAGAGCTGAGGCTTGGCGCCAGGTGTCCCCCCAGCCCGGGGCCAGCGGGGCTCACCTCCAGTACTCCTCGCTGGGGCTGGTCCTCTGGAGGGAGTAGTTGAGCAGGTGGGAGAGGTTGCCGGCCAGGGCGGTGGGCCGGGAGCCGTTGGTGAGGTTGGAGGCGTCCAGCACCCCAGCGCAGTCGGGCGTGTTCCAGGGGTTATTGCAGTAGGCCCAGGGCAGCACGTGCGTCATGGACGAGAAGAAGTAATAGAAGGCGATGCAGATGACCACGTTATAGTAGATGCCGATGTACGCGGACACCACCGTCATGCCGTAGCCCACCCCTGCGGAGGGAGGGGCCAGGCAGCGTCACCCGTCTGCGGGAGGAGGCGGGCTCGGAGGGCCCCCGGGGCAGGCTTTTGTGGAGAGCCATCGAAGGGACAGGTCAAGGCCTTAGCAGGGGTGAGCTGGGGGGCCCAGGGGCTTTGTGTATACACGTGGCAGGTGGGGAGGGCGGAGGCCAAGCAAACACGGATCTCAGCACGCATCTCTGGCCTTGGCCGTTGATGTAGGGCTTGGGGTCAGCACCAGGGCTCCGTGGGGGCTGGCAGTGTTTGTACAGATGGGTGAGTAGGCCCCAGAGGCCCATGTATGTGTGTGGGTGGGTGTGGGGGGCGGTGAACCCCACCCAGGCCTCACCTTTGAACATGGGGCTGATCTTCCAGACCCCCAGGCAGCCCTGACTTGCGAACTGGCCGAAGGAGAGCTCCATGAAGAAGAGGGGGATCCCGCAGAACACGAGCATGATGAAATACGGGAACATGAAGGCCCCTGGCAGGCGGGGAAAGGGCTGGCTCAGGGTGGGCTGGGGGGGGGGGGGGGCCC
>NC_048219.1:20395643-20413841 GCF_002007445.2 Ailuropoda melanoleuca
GGGGGGGCTGGGGGGGGGGGGTCGCCCTCTTCCTGCTGAGAACCTAACAGCAAAACCTTTGCCATCGGCTAAGACCCGAGGAGGGTGGGCCACGCAATGAGCAGGAGCCTGGGTCTGAGGTGTCCTACCCACAGTCTACCTCTGAACAGAACCCAGCCCCCAGACCCACCATGTTAGGGGGGGACATGATGGCTTCACCAAGCAAATCCACAAACATAAGTCGCCGGGATCCTCAAATTCCCCGAACCATTTAGGGGGCTGTAGACACACATGGGGTATGGGACAGGGACCCTCGGGAGGCTGGGGCGCCTTTCTCTACCTCTCTTGAACTCAAGGGAGCAGGCTAGCAGGGTCAGGCCCAAACAGCAGACACCCAGGGTCAAGGGGTGATCTGTGCCTTAGGTAAAGGGCACCTAAGCCAGGGATTGGGACGAAGGAGATGAGAGCCACAGGCCAGCCTGTCTGGAGAGGGGTCTGTGCCCGGGGAGGGGGTAGCCCTGGCCTCGGTGGGTAGGCTCTATCCAAGTGGGTGGTCCCTGCCCTGTGCCCTCTGGGTACCTCCCCCGTTGCGATAGCAGAGGTATGGGAAGCGCCAAACATTGCCCAGGCCCACGGCATAGCCCACGCTCGTCAGTACAAACTCGATCTGGTTGCCCCAGTTGCCCCGTTTGAGGTTCTGGTCCCTCTTGGTGGCCTCGCTGGGCACAGCACCATTCTGTGGGGACAGGAGAGAAGCTACCATCAGAAAGGCATTTGTGCTCCCGTGCCTGACCCTCTGGGCCTCTCCCAGCGGGGACGCCATGGACCCTCCAAGCCCCCACCCCCACCCCGGGCTTCCCCGCTGCTGGCAGGAGCTGCTGGCAGGCCTGGCGGAGAAGGGGAGAAGGGAGGAGCAGCTGCCAGAGGGTGCCAGCTGGGCCTCCCTCACCAGCACCCCCAGCACCCTGTGCCAGGGGCACCAGCCCACCTGAGCGGTTGCTGACAACATCTGAGGGGTGGGACATTGAGAGGGAGCTCAAGTCCAGAGCCCCCCAGCCCCTCCGAAGCCTCCCCTCTCCCCTCTGGGTGAGGATCTGGAAGCAGCTGAGCCCCATACCAAGCAGCCAAGTCGGGCTGGGCACAAAGGGGCCTGTGTCCAGACAGCACCCCCCACCCGCCGCTACCACATCACCAGGCAGAGCACGCTGCCCACGGGCAGGCGGTGCGGGGGAGGGGATGCCCGACCCCTCCCCCAGCTGAAGGCGCTTTCCTGGGGGCACAGGACGGGCAGGGTTGTGAGGTGGGCGATGGGGGAGCAACTAAGCTGGGCCAGACTTGGGGCGGGTGCTCTGGGACTCAGGATGGGGGACCCAGGGGAGCCATCTATATTGCCCAGAGCTGGGGCAGGGGCCCTGTGGAAGCTGACCTGGGCTGGGTGGTGCTGGCCACGAGCTGGGGGAGGAGACCAGAGTTGTGGGCACCAGGCCAGATTTGGAGGATAGACTCTGCTAGGGGAAACAGAGGGAGGGACTCCGGAAAAAGGTCTCTAAGCTGAGAGGGGGCGGGCTATGGAGGAGGGCGGCTGGCCAGGAGGGACTGATGAGGGGATTTGCCCCAAGGAAAGGAAGCCAGGCCTTCCCCAGGGGGAACTGCAGGGCTGGGCTGGGTGGCCTGAGGTCCCACTGAGGACAGCCCCTTTTGAACCCCAACCCCACAGTTGGAACTGGCTCAGCAAGTCCCTTTATAAGCGTAAATATGCCCCTTCCCCATGCCATGCCCCTGCCACCCCCTCGCAGGCTGACAGGAAATCAAGCCACACTAAGCGAGAGCCTGAGGGGTCAGGGAGTCTCACTAGGAGACTAGGGACCCTGAGAATCACCAGAGGAGAAGCACAGAGCCCTCGAGTGACAGAGACAGCCTCTCGGAGATGGGCTATTCCCTTGAGAGAAAGAGACAGGAGTCCCTGGAGGACACCAGGGTTGGAGAGAGAGCAGCATAGCTTCTGAGGGACGTCGCTAAAGTAACACCGACCCCCAGCTTGAAAGAGACATGTTCAAGGACAACATCACACTGGTCAATAAACAGGCCTGGTGCTTTGAAATGTTGTCGGATCCTGACACTGACCCACAAATGCAGAGGGGAGGAATGGCTTCATTGGGACCTGTGCACTTTCCAGAAAGGCCCATTTGGGATGCAGACACATGAGGCACCAGGTGCCCAGTGGAGGCCCCAGCCACGGGCCCCTTGTTCCCACAGTGGGTATATTCGGCCTGCATACCGTGGGCACGACAGCACAGACAGCCTTGTGGCGTAACCATCCCGTACACCCAATCTGGCATTGCCCCCAGAGGAGACGCTGACCTTCACACCCTCCAGGGAGGTTTGGGGGCACGGCACCGAGAACCGGGGTCCGGTCCCAGAGCAAACTGACAGGCTGAAAAAAACCTGAATACATTCATTCCTGCAACCACAGAGATCGACTAACACCTACTGTGTGCTGGCCCTGCCCCAGGCACTGGGAATCCAGCGGTGAACGAAACAGACACCCCTACACGCCCACAGCTCGAAATCTAGCGGGGAGCAAGCCATCGAGGACAGAAACAAATCCGGGATCTTTATATTGCAGCCGCAAGGTGACCACAAAGCGGCAGTTCTCAGGTCACAAGAATATGGAAGGAGGCCAGGCAGGGGCACGTAGGGTGAGGCCGGGAAGGCTTCCCTGAGGAAGGGGCTCGAGGGCCAGTGTGGCTCTGCGGGAGGGTGGCTCACAGCCCGAGTGTGCCCTCTGGGATGGGCCCGTACAGAATCCTGCCTAAGGCTGTCACCACCTCGGAGGGCCTTCTTGAGGACAGGCCTAGCCATTCTGCACGGTCCAGGGGGGCATTTTTTCAAAGGGTGTGAGGCTGGCTTGGGGACAGCTTCTGCATTCCCAAACAAATCCCGGCCAAATAGGGCTCCTATATGTTGACCCTACAATAACAGTTTTATTCTGTTCAGGGCTTGTTTACTTAGGGGCACAATGGGAGACTGTGGCAGCTGCCAGCACATGGGTGGGGTCACAAAGCAGTGCTCACAGCTGTAAATGAGACACCCGAGGGTCCAGGATGGTTTCACGGGCGGGGCAAACGCAAGGCTCCTTGCAGGGACCGAGGTGCCCAGGGCTTGAAGCCTGGGGCCTGTCACCTGGCCCCAGCCCCCCAACCAAGTGCAGTGGGACCAGACCGGAATTTCTGAGGTCTGCTCTCTCCCTGGCATCGAGGGGGACAGTGAGGGTGGGGGTGCCCCCAGCCACATGCCACAGGAAGCCGCTTGACTGAGCTCTCAGGAGCCAGTGCCACGGAGTTTAATGAGCGGCGTACCACTGGGCCTTCCGCTAACCACTTCAGCCACGTGGCCTCCAGGAGCCCTGGGACAGGGGCCCGGGGCGGGGAGCCGGGGATGGGGCTCTGATAGAAGTTCCTGACAATACTAGGGCTCTGCGTCTCAGCACCGCGGGCCCGACCCGGGAGCGGTGGCGGGGAGGTCACCGTGGGAGCCACGGCTATGCCTCCGAGCTCAGTTCCAGCGAGAGCTACGTTCAGGTGACTTGGCTGGCGAGGGCTCGGCTCTCTGCAGAGGACACAGCAAGCCTACTTTTCTGCAAGTACGCTAGAGGTAGGGTCTCCAAACTGCTCTGCAGGGCTTCTGGGGGCTCCGGTTCCTCTCTGCTCTCCTCTGGGCACTCCCCGCCCCTGTTTTCCTGGGCAGCGAGGCCCACGGCTGGCGAGCCTTTTCTGGGACTGCCTCGATTTTGTTCTCCTTGTGTCCTCTTCCCTAGCCTAAGCCGCCCATTTTCTTGATCTACTGAGTAGGCACCTGTGTCACTGTTCAGCCTTGTCCCTGCAGTGGACGTCGGCTCTCGGGCGTCCACAAAAGAACCCCTTTGTGCTCACAGTTTCACCCAGACTGGCGGCCCGTCTGCCTAACCCGGCTGAGCCCTGCCGACTGGCCGGGCTCCAGGCCTCTCCTGCCTATCACCCATCTTTCACTATCCGCCCCTCGCTGCTCTCCCTTCCTCCCCTGATCACACCTCAGTGATGAATTAACCACAGTGGCCTGGTACTTCCTCCCCAGGCTCCCTGGAAACCCCCCACCCTCACCTGGGACTTCACAGCCATGGGCCTGATCGGTGGTCTCCAGGGTAGGGACAGCCCTGCCCTGTGCCCGAGCTCCCCAAGTTGGGCAGAAGGCAGGATTTGGGGCTTTAGTCCCATGGGTGAGTGGGGTGAGCTGGCTGGTCATCCTCCGTGATGCCCACCGTATGCAGACTCCCGCACGTAAGACCCTCACATAAGACCACACATGCACAGATGCCCTCCCCTAGGAGCAGTCCTCAAGGCAGCAGGGTCCAGTCCCACACAAGGACTTGTGACCTCCCACCCCGGGCCTGCCTAGCCGCGTGAGCCGTACGGAGCAACCACTTACATAAGTCCTTTACGTAGCCCTGTGCCTGGCTTACTCCCTGTTCTGGATGAGCTCCTGGAATAAGGGGTGTTCAGCTCTGAGGGCAGAATCCAGATCTCCCCACATGCCTCGGGCTTGGAGGGCAGGACCCTGAGCCAGGCATGAGAACCCCAGCATTCTAGAGCCCACTCCCCTGGTGATGCTGGGCAAATCGTTTCCACTCCCTGCGACTCCACGTCCTTAACTATGAAATCAGTGGACAGACTAGGCAATCTCAATAGATCTACTCATCTCTGTAGTTCTGGGTTGCCTGGAATTTTCCTATTTCTGACTCTCTCCTGAATCTTCCATTAGTTCCCACTAACTTTCTAAGCAACTTTTAAAACATGTTACTGTTTTTCTTCTAATTATAAAAGCATTATAAGCTTATCACCAAAAAAAATGGGAACCTACAGCAAAGAGTAACAAGGAAACAAAGTCGCAGAGCCCCCTCCCAGAGGTAACGGCCACCACGGGATGCACCCCCTCCTTTCTTCGTGCACAGGCTCAGACAAAGCCTGGATTTCCACCCCGGGCTACGGCTCTCCACTGGCTCCTGACTCCCGCCCTCCCAGACCAGTGTCCACTGGATATTTTTGTGAATTGTGAGTCCCTCCTCCTGAAGAATCCTGGAGCTGCCCTGGCTGGGCGGGCCCCACTGGGATCCCGCAGGACTGTTGTTCAGAACTCTGCAGCCCCGGGGTTTGCTCATGGGATGAAGTCCCATCCAAGACAAACTTTATGGAGGAGGACAGACAAGACCCCCCATCCCAGACTGACCTTGAGCCAAATCCAGATCACTGGCAACTTTCTCTGAGCCCCCTTGGGAAATTCAGGCAGAATCGCCATTACAGTAAATTGCGGCTGCCTTAAAAGACCTCACAACCTCCTCGCACCCCTAGATTCTTGTTCCCCCAAGTTCTCTCCCCCTCAGTCCAGGGGCCAGGCTGGCCCCCAGGTAGCACCCGCCCTGCGATGACAGAGCCTTCCGTCCTTCGTCTGGACTCGCTTATCCAGATCTGGGAAAGAGTCAGGGGCCAGAGGTGGGGGGGCAGGACCGTGGGAAAGTCCACCCGAGGCCCAAGCAGTATGC
Organism: Ailuropoda melanoleuca; assembly: GCF_002007445.2. Lineage (NCBI taxonomy): Eukaryota > Metazoa > Chordata > Mammalia > Carnivora > Ursidae > Ailuropoda > Ailuropoda melanoleuca. Next base: position 20,401,198 of record NC_048219.1, read on the forward strand.
GGCGGCTGCTCGTGCCTCTTGCCTCAAGGACAACTTTAGAGCAAGCTCTGGGCACCTGTTAGGAGTCGAGGCCTTCACAGAGCAGGTGAGAGAGGCAAGGGCGTGCCCTGTGCTATTTCGCCCAGAGCCCCGATCAGTGGAGAGAGACCTGCCAACACCGTGGAGAGCAGACGGAAGACACACCCCCAGGCTCCGCTCCGGGCCCCAGGGAGCAGGATGGGGAACACCGGGTGGGCCCTGCCTCTGCCCTGGAGAAGCCCAGTAGCCCTGCCTCACAGGCAGCAGCTGTGGGCAGTCTCTACCCCAGTCAGTTGGCAGTGGGGCTGGCACTCTGGGCAGTGGCTCCAGTCCGTGACCCTGGCAGTTCTGAGGTTCGAGGGCAGCCCTGCATAATGCTTCTCCCAGGCCCAACCCATGTCTCCCCAGAAGACATTCCTTCTCTTGCCTTCTGAAGGTCAAATCAGGATGTTCTATGGGGTGGGGAGGATGGCTCTCCCTGTCCCCTCACCTTCGCTGCCGTCAGCCCCATTGTCCCCGACATCTTTGCCCATCCCCAGCTTCTAGGGATGAGGCCACACGGGTGCCCACCCCATCCGGGCACTTGCCGTGGACACTGGTGAACGTTCTCTGGGGTCTCTCTCCTGCCAGGGGAGACCCCCATCCCATCCTGTGCCCCCACCGTCACTGCTGAGTCCATGTACCACATCCCCTGCCCCCTCACTCACTCTCCCCATAGGAGTAACTGCCGTGGCACGGACAATGGGGCTGTATTGATTAGTACGATTCCTGGGCACCTCCGGCCCGTCTCCCCGGGAGCTAGGACAATGCAGCTTTGATACACAGAGCAGATTCTCAGCAGGTCCTTGGGCTGGGGGAGCCCTCACCCCCCCACTCTCCTCCCCCAGGCCCCCACCACACAGCTAACTCTTCCTGCACTCCTTCGCACAGTTGCAACTTTCTGGGTCACTTTTGCTGGTGTCTGTCTCGCTGGCTGGCTGTGCCTGCCCCTCCCTGGCACAGACCACTCAGCCCCTCTCCCCACCCCCAGCCCAGCCTCCCAGACCGCCTGGCTCCAGGGAGGGGGCTCAACCTCCTGGAAGGTGACTGACCTGCTCTGGGGAGGAGCGGGCCCCAGGTCCACGAGCCGAGGCCATCCCAGGATGAGTGCGCAGAGCGGAGCGCGCGCGTCTTCGCTGCTCATTCACACCTCTGCCAGCTCCGGGCGACACTGACGCATCCCCTGCCTCTCCCACTGCCGGCTGGGCAGCATCAATTACTTTCACCTCATCTCCTCCCGAAGCTCTGCCTACCCCTCCCCTGGCCCTCCCCCTCCGGCCAGTCCCCATGCAGCCCCGCGCGGGTGCTCCGGGGCTAGAGTGAGGCGTGGGGTTTGCTGTGTTTTTCCCTTGTTCCCAGCAAGTTATTGGAACAAAACACACACACACATAATCACAACCACAGAGTGAGGCAGAGCGAGCGCGGAAGAGAGCGAGCGGCCTTGGGGCCCAGATGCTTCTGAGCTCCCAGGCCCGGCACTTGGTGGGCTCCTGGTAGGGTGGTTGGGTGCCATTGGGCACTCGACTTGGTGAAGGGCAGGAAGAAGGGGGGGCATAGTCCACAGGGCACTACCAAAGCATCTTAGACTTCTCAGAGTGGTGTGGGTGGGGGGATGGTGGGCCCTGGAGCTGTTCCCCCCACTCCTCTCCTCCTGACGAGAGTTGGAGACCCTCAACCAGCCAAGACGACTGACTGTCCTCATAGGAGAATGTGGCTGACCACATGCAAGAAAGCTCTGGCCCAGTGAACTGCACGGTCACCTGTCCTAAGAAAGACGGCACTAGCCCAGACAGTGGAGAGCACAGGGCCCAGGCAAAGGTGGAACCACAGAATAGGACCCTCGGAGATCTGTGCTGCATTGCCCAGGGCCTGAGGTGTTGCTCCGGATATGTGCTGCACGGGCGGGGTTCAGTCCAGCGGGTGTCACCATCACTGGGGCGCGATGTCCCTCAGACCCACCCAGTCCCATTTCTCCTGAGGATGCTGAGACACCGCAGACCAGCGGGCAGGAAGGCGGGCACAGGTGTTCTGGCCCCGGGAAGGTGAACCTCTCTTTGGAAACTGACAGGTTGGCAGGGGGCCTGGTACACGGTAGGGTCTCAGCAAGCATCACACGAAAGCGTACATTCTGATGTAAAGAAAGCCTAGCTTTTCGGTGAGTTTGTTAAGTACGGTGACCTCAAAGAGAACATGGCAGGATGGCTTTTTTTTTTTTTTTAGGACGGTTTTAAAAAAAAGTGTACACGCTTTAGAGTCAGATAGACCTGGTTTAAAGCCCAACACTGCCAGTCTCTCACCCTACGTAGCCTTAAGCAAGTCACTTAACATGTCTGATCTTAGTTTCCTCCTCTCTGAAATAGGGCTGATATCCACCCATCATTGAATCTAGTGAGAACTAGCAATCACAGTAATAGATAATACATATTAAGGGCTTACTATGAGCCAGACACTGTCCTAAACACTTTGCACATATTAAATCATTTAATCACCCCCCCAAGTGCCTTATGTAGATACCTGATTATCCCCATTTTGGGGGGTAGATAGAGACCAGCCTTGGTTCAGGCAAGTCTCCTAAGAATGGTCTGAGACCCCACTGACTCAGCCTCTCACTGGGCCAGCCTCATGCAGCCAGGTCCCCAGACACGCTCCGCTGACTTCCTGCTCACAGACCGCGGGCCAAGGCCCTGGCTGGGCTACTGGCTTCAGGAAGGCCCAGTCACCCATGATGCCCAAATGCTCACTTCCACCCAGGGTGGGCTCTGGGCTCTGGCTGCCCTGGCCTGGGCAGGGTGCCCAGAACAGGCAGCCCTGGCTGGACGGCTTTCTCTGGCCCTGGCCATGGGGACAGGAGGCGGCAGCAGCCCAGCTGGGCCCTGGCCGTAATGAGGCCTCATTAGTGGGATCCAGCTGCTCCAGCCCCACTTTGGGAGGCCGACTCCCCCAGTCTCCGCCTCTGACTTTTCTTAATAAGAGTGGGCATGCCTCCAGAGGGGCAAGGAATCTAGCCGCTTTGTTGTGCCCTGTGCCTCCAGGGGGAAGGTCCCACCGAGCTAGGACTGAGCAGGGGAAGGGCTGCAGGGAAGCTGTGTGAGGGGAGGTGAGGGCACAGGACGAGCAGGTGTGCTTCAGGGAAGGTGGGGAGGGGAAGGAGACCAAGGGGAAGGGAGGGCAGGATCTTAGGTCCAGAGAGGAGGCCTGAGGAACGCTGCACCTTTTCCTCCGGATCTAGATATTGTCCGTCCCACTGGGAGGGTGTGCTTACACATCTCCCATCACCTGGTTGATGATCTAGGTTATTCCTCAGGCTGTCCCTGCTAAGAGAGCCCCTCCTCTGTGCCAGGCCTATTATAAGGAGAGTGCCCACGATGTGCCAGTCCCTGAGCTAGGAGAGTACCTACTGTGTGCCAGACCCCATGCATAGAAAGCACACACCGTTACCACGAGTACCTGTGTTTGGAAAGCACTCCCTGTGTGCTGGGACCTGTGTTAGCAGAGCGCCCACTATGTGCAAAGTCTGATGCTAAAAGAATAAATAGTGTGCCAGGTCTGTGTGAAGAGAGCACCCACTTTAGATCAGCCCAATGCCAGTGAGCCCCTGTGGTGGGCTCACTGCACTACAGGAGAAGCCCTTGTACGCCAAATTCTGTGCCAGGCAAGGACCCAATGTATGCCTAGCCTGGAGCTGGGGGAGCACCCACGGTGCGCCTGGCACTGTGACAGCCGGGTGCCCAGTGTGTGCCCAGTCTGTGCTAGGTGAGCACCCCCCACGCTGGGGCTCGTGCAGCCGAGCGCCTAGTCATGCAGGCTCTTCACCTAGGAAGTGCCGACTGCGGGCCAAACCCTGCACTTGGTAAACTCCCAGCATGTGCCAAGCCCATATTAGTTAAGCACTTGCCACAGGCCAGGACGTGGGCCGGGTGAGCACCCACTGTGTGCCAGGCCCCGCGATGGACGGTGCCAATAAGAGGTGTACACATCCTCGTATCGAAGCCTAACAGAACAGGTCAGGGTGGAGCAGCGCCGGGTGGCCTGTGGTGCTTGCAAAGACTTCTGGGACGGTTTAGATGCCCTAGCACTCACGGCCCTAGCCCAGGTGACTCTGCCCTTACTCATCACAAGGTTTCCCAATGGCAGGGGCAACCAGTGCGCCCAAAGACATGGGGAGAGGCCAGTGAGGCTCCCTCAGGCCTCTGCTGCCCAAGACTCTGTGCCAGTGGGGCGCAGGCATGGGGAGGGGACCGAAGCAGCCAGCTTGTGCCCTTGGTGTGAGGCTGTGTGGTCACAGCTGACCCGGTGGGGCTCTCCTGGCCTGGGCTCCTCTCCCCCAGCTCCCTGTCCTCTGAGCCTCAGGCAGCCCCACCCCATGCGTGTACAGAGGCACCAGGTCTCCATGGAAGGATCACCCCACCCACCCCCCAGTGCCCCCAAGCATCCCAGCTGCTCCCAGGCTTGGAGGCACCCTTGCCAGCTGGGTTCTCGCATGGCCCCGTCCTAGGAGCTGCTGAGGCGTGAGGGAGGCAGCTGAGCTGGCCCGGCAGAGACCATCTGGGCCGGGGGTGGGGGTGGGGGACACATGCAGCAGGCATGTGGGCCTGGGCACGTGCTGCAGAGAGGCTTGCTTCTCCGCGGGGCACCCGCCCCATGGACAGCAGGGCTGGAGCTCCAAGGATGACACAGGGTGTCTGCCGACACTGAAGAGAGTTAGGGGACAGGGGCCGGGGGGGCCATGTCCTCACACCCAAACTGGAGGCAAAGGGGATGGAAGTAAGGACCCCACGGCAGGGGCTACCTATCCCCTCCCTGCATACCAGGGCACAAATGCCAAAAGAAGCCATAGGTCTGGGACTGGCCAAGTGGTTTACATGCATGGCCCTCGATAGCGTCTCTTCTGCCCCTGCCACGGCATGGAGACAAGGGCATGTCTGAAAGGAGTGTCCTTAGCTACTTGCCTTTAGGGGAGCACAGGCGCCTAAAAGAGCGCTGGCTCAGCTCCCTAGGTTAGCCAGGAGGGGTGGCGCTCCTCGAGCCTGTGTCCTACAGACAAGCCCTGAACGGAGATGGCTTCAGTTTCCAAACTGCGGCCCGAGAACAGAGTAGCCCAAGGTCATCAGCAGAACTGAGAAAGAGGCAGGAATAGAATCTCTAGCAACCGCTGTGGTGGGAGGGGGTGGGCGGGTGGAGCCCAGGGGACAGATGCTATGGGCCTCAAACCAGCAGTGGCGGGCAGAAGCCAAAGGGCAGAGGGCATCCGAGCCCTGGCTATCTTTAGGCACATCCTGGGGCTGGGAATGGGCGTCCCAAGGCAGCACTCCCTTCCACAGACTGGCCCTGCAGAGCCCGAAGTCCGGGAAGCTCGGCTCGGGCAGGGATTCTGGGATGCTGTGATTCACGCTCCCTATGTGGCCCACATGGCTCCCACGTCTCCACTGCTTGGCTGCACCGGTCCTTTCAGGGTCACTCCCGAGAAGGAAGAGCAGCCCGGGAATACTCGGAGGGTTTCTTAGGTTTCACAGGGCTCAGAATCTCCATGCAGCATGGGGCAGAGCCGCACCCCACTTCCTACGGACCACAGGCCCGTGGCAATTCCCAGATTTCTCCGGGAAAGGGAGGCAATTTTTGGCCCTATCACAGCATCACCTCCAGCAAGTGTGCAGGTCACGAGACTTCATCTCCACCCATTTATGAGCACCCAGAGTTCAGCTTGGCTCCGGAATACTTTGAGAAGCTCGGCTCATTCAGACGTGTTCCAACCAGGCAGGAGCCAGGCCAGAGCAGGCCTGAGGGGCTGAATGCTAGACGTTTAGAACGGGGCAGGATAGAGAGAGGGTCCTGACCCTGGAGCAAAACCACCTATTTCCTCTCCCAAACCATTCCTCTGGACCAAGCACTCTGAGCCCCAGAAATCTCTGGTGAGAGACAGGGCCTCTTTACGGGTGGGGGAGCTCCACAGAGACCCTAGGCCAATCGATCCTTAACAGAATGAGAAAAGCAACGGAAGGAATCGATGTGGGCGAGAGAGGTGCCAAGGGCAGGGCTGTGCTCGTCACTGGCTTCCTCCCCTCACAGCTGTCCCATCTAGCTTGTCCCCGAGGCAAGATCCCAAGAGAAGAAATACACCGCTGCTCTTGGGATGGGATCTGACATCTTTTTCCCGGTTCCTGCTTCCAGGGCCAACCTGCTCTGCCCATCACTGAGTCTTCCTCCTTCAAGCCCTGACCAGGCCCGGCTCTTGCCTGCTGCTTCTCATGCGGCCTCACCAGCACTTCTCCTGTGCTCTGGGGCAGCGGGCAAAGGAAGGGCCATGGCTGGGGGCAGGAGGAGAGGGGAGTTTTCTGAGGCCTCAGAAGAGGATTCAAAATGAAACGTTCTTTGTTAATTTTCAGCGTGAGAAGGGACCAGGGAAGGAAAGAAAAACCAGATGGGGTCTGAAGGCCCCTTGATTAGCACATATGGAATGCTCCCTGCGGCGGGCAGAGCACGGGGTGGGGGTGGGGTGCCAGGGTGCCAACCGTGGGATGGTCCTGGGTGTCCTCCTGTCCCTCCAGCAGGACAAGTTGCAGCCTCTCGGGAGCACGTCTTGTGATGGGGATGGGGAGTGTGATCCTGCCTCCTGATGGGCGCCGTGGGCTCTGTGGCAGAATCGGCCCCGCTGTGGGCTCAGACTGAACCTGTCGGGTAAGGGGCCGCCTGCTTGGGGCCCGGGACAGCCCTACAACTCAGGAGTCCTGGCAGTGCCAGCCAGACTCAGGGCCCCAAGAAGCCTCCTAGACCCTCCCATTATGACAAGCAGCTGGCACAAGGCCTCAGAGGGGGCGGCGCTCATGATTCCCCGCTTCCTCCCCTCAGTCTGGTTCCTGTACTCACCAGCATCCCTTTGGCACCTTTTCCTACCATGGCAGCAGCAGGCTGGGGGGGCCCTGGAGTCCTGGACCACACTCACAGGCTCTGCTTCCAGCACCTTTCAGACCACAGACTTCAAGAGCTGTGGAGAGAGCAGAGAGCGGGGTGGGAACCTGGCCCGGGAAGGTGAGGGCAGGCCAGGTGTGGCCGTCAGGGCTCTCCAGGACAGGTAGTGCAGGGCCCGGGCCACCAGCTGGCAGGCCTTCACCCCCTCCCAGGCTGGCCCACCCTCTGCCAAGCCCTTTCCCATCTGGTCCTTTTTGGATGACTCTCGATCAGCTCCTTCCTAGCCCTTCTTCCAACCCTTCCCCTGGATCCCTTGGTCTCCAGGCTTCCCGTCCCAATGGGCAAAGGTCTATTTTTGACTCTCCGGATGCCCAAGTCTATAAAAGATTAAAAAATGAACACAAGACTGGGACAGGGTCCAATTCCTTCATCGTCCGTGTGGATGGCTTCAACCTTTCTCCTGAAGGGGAGTCAGCTCGGATCGGCATGAGCTCCCCAAGCTCACTCCAGCCGGGCAGCCAGGACAGTCCTTCCTCATCCTGGTGCCACTCAGCTCGGGCTCCAGGACAGCCGGGCATGCTGTTATGTCACTGACCTGAACCAGAAGTTCTGTGAACACCAAACAGGCCGTGCGCGGGATGCCCTCCCTGCCCTGGCTCAGGCCCTCCCCTGCCTGCAACAGCTTCCCTTCCGCTCACCAGTAAAATTCTGCAAATCCTTTAGGACCATGCTGAAATGTCACCTCTTCCCTGTAGCCTTTCCTGGCACTCTCCTCAACCAGAGTGAACAAATTGCTTCCTCCTTTCTTTTTTTAGCAGGTTTCTACTGGTGTCCTTATCAACTCATACTAGACTTCTTTTTTTTCTGTCCATCAGCCACGAGTCTGTGCATTCCCTGAGGGTTTGGTCTGTGTTTCATTTACCTTCGGTGCCTGCCCCTAGCCCAGGGTGCGCTAGCCCGATGTCTTGCTCGAATTGAATCGAAGGGCAATGGGTGAGACTGGAATGATGGTCTGGGCAAGCCAGAGACCTTGCAGGAAGCATCTGAGACGCAACGTGGGCATGACCCGCTGGAGGAGGTGGCAGACAAACGGAAGGAGTGGCCACGTGGCCCTGCTGGTGCATATAGACAGGTTTCATGCCAGACACGGATGCGATAGGGGGTCATTTTTGACGGGCCTCAGGAGAGGATTCAGCCCTCAGGGAGCTTTGAGGAATTCCGTTGTGGGAGGAAAACCTGGGTCAGGTGGACAAGGGTGTTCAACGTCCATAGGGCCTAGTCCTAGGAGGGACTGGGCTCAGCTTCTGGGGCCTTCTTTACCCTCCCGGGGAGCAGACTCGACTCCAAAGGCTGTTCTGTGCCATTCGGCCCTACCCATAGCCACCTGTCAAGGGCCACCTCTCTCCTACAGGCCCAGGAAGGTTTCAGAAGGCTAGAAGAGATGAGGAAGAAGCTCCTTGCCTGTGAAAATCAGCCCTTGGCTTCTTTAGGACTTGGCGCTGGCCACTTGGGGTCCTGCACAGACTTCTCCCCAGGGTGGGGGCAGGGGCAGGTGCAGATGTGACCTGTAACCTTCTGTCAGTCACCCAGGTTGGCCTCTCCGCCTCTCAGAGGGTTCTCCTAAAGAGGTCCCTGTGCATGGCTTTGGTCTTCTGGGGGCAGTCAGGAGAAGACGGGGTTTGTGCTCCCTTAGAAGGGTTATACCCTTGTCCTCCCCACTCACTGCACCCTCCTTAAGCTGTAAACTCTAGATCTGACTTCCCCAAAGCCGACCCTCTTCAGCCAACAAACAGTAACCACAGATGGCATTATGAAGAGCCACCGCTTGGGCTGGTAATTATTATGACCCCTGGTTAGGTAAGTAAACTGAGGGCACTCTGCCCAGGAACTTAGGCTCCAGGGTGTTCTCACTCAGGTTATCCCCGAACACTGACTGCGAACACAGTCCTTGTGCTCAGACTGTTTACAGGCTGGTGACCAAAAGAGGACTTGGTGGTAGCCTCCAGGAGAATGAGCTGGGCAGAAAGCTTTGCTGCATCTCCTGCTTCTGCCATTTCCGTTCAATGGCCCTGTCCATCCATTCGAGAATTACCACGTATGGCCCGCCACTAGCGAGCAGTCAGTTCAGCATGTGCTGAAGCGCTTCGGCTCTGGGGCCTGGTAGGCCTGGGCTAGAATTCTGGTTCTACCACTCACAGCATATGCGACTTTGAGCAAGTCACTTAACTTCAACAAGCTTCAGTCTTCTCAGTCTGGAAGATGGAGCTAGCAATACTTCCTCTGTAAGTTCTGAAGTTTCTGCTTCATTTTGAACTCGACTGCAAATCCTCCCCTCCAGTCCATTCATCTTCCCAACGCCCTAAAGCCCTGATTCCCCCTCATCGTTCTCCACAGCCAACAGGATACGGGGCCTAGATTATTTAGCATGCATTTAAGGCCACAATTCAATTCATTTCTTCCACAAATATTTATTTCAGGCTTGCTCTGGGCCAGACCTGTATTGGGCAGGAAGAACTCATCGGTCTCTGCCCTCACGCATCTTACAGGCTAGGGGGAAAGAGGGAAACTCATGACTCAAATGCAGACAAAGACTAAAAGAGAAAGATCCTTCTATAAGAGTCAAGAGCAGGGGGACCTGGCCTTGTCTGAGAGTCACAGGGGCCTTTCCTGAGGAAGCGATGCTGTAGGGTCAGAGGGACTTATTTAGGCAAAGCAGCAACAGGAACAAGAAGAGAGACACAAGCAAATGAAATAGTATGTGCAAAGACCCTGAGGCCGGGCTCAGATCGCCAGGCAGAAAGTGGCCAAAGATGAAGGTGGACAGATAAGCAGGGTCAGGGCCTTTGGGGCCTGGATTTCGTGGTTTTTTTTTTTTTAAAGATTTTATTTATTTATTCGACAGAGATAGAGACAGCCAGCGAGAGAGGGAACACAAGCAGGGGGAGTGAGAGAGGAAGAAGCAGGCTCATATCGGAGGAGCCTGATGTGGGGCTCGATCCCAGATCGCCGGGATCACGCCCTGAGCCGAAGGCAGATGCTTAACCGCTGTGCCACCCAGGCGCCCCTGGATTTCGGTTTTTATCCTGAGGGCAATGGTCTCAATCAAAGGCTTTATGACAGAGTTGCACCCGGCAGGAGCAACTGGTGGAATGTGCATTTTGAAAACATCACCCTAGACACAGTGTGGAGAAAGGACTGGAGGGAGGGGTTAGGGGAAGAGAAGTCAGGAAGAGGCCAGGCCAGGGATGAGGGGGTGTGGATCAGGAAGGTATAGGGTGGGGAGAGGTGCACAGATCTGAGAAAAATATAGAAGGTGACAAATATAGAAGGTAGGACTTGGTGATGACTTGCATAGGAGGTGAGGGACAAGTGAGGAGCTCTGGTTTCTGCAGGTCCAACAGGAAGAAGCTAGTGCCAGGCCCAGGGGACAGGAGTGCCAGGGTGCTGCCAGGTTCAGAGTGGGGAAAGGGCGAGCTGGGTGTGATCTGCCTGTGAGCCACTCAAGGGTGGATGGTGAGAGGGCAGTCACAGGACCCAGCTACCTTTAACGGCTCATTGCTCTGTCCTTCCTTCTTCCCAAACGGGGCTGTCAGTCAATTGTAAGGGTCCATCGGAGCCAAGCCCCAGAGCCCTCTCTGGGAATGGAAAGGTGTCAGGTTCTTTCCCTGTATTCAAGGACCTCACAGTTTAGGAGAAAGAGAGAGGAGGAAGCATACACTCTATTCACTGTGACGAGGGAGTGGAGGGGCTGTGGGAGCAGCGGACGGCTTCTAGTTTTGCCTGGAGCCCAGGTTGGCTACCAGCAGCCACCTGTGGCCATGTGGGACTATTCAGCATTCCCAGAGGTCCTTGCCTCCCATGTTTGTGCAGGCAGTTCCCTCTTCTGTGAGCATCCTTGTCCCCATTACCATCCTATCCAGCTTCAAAACCTGTTCCAGTGGCATTCTCTTCAAGAGGCCTTCCTTCCTCCTTCAGTTGCAGTCACCTTTTCACTGTACCCCCAAAGCGTGTACATCTGATTAACACGTTCGTCACATGTAGTGTTGCGGCATGGTTACTTGTGTCCAGATCTGGCTCCCCACGAACTGGAGAGACCTTCCTGGGCAAATGTGTGATTCTTCTGTGTCCCCAGCGCTGGGCACTGAGCGGGCACCGCCACAGTCGCAGTGTAGGCCGAGTAAGGGGGCGTTTTCTCTGCGGTCCCTGGAAACACTTGGGCATGCTCAGTGCCGCCCATTAGCCCCTTCTTAGAACCAGTTCCCTCACCCAACTATTCTCCAATCTTCCGATGCTCCCTCACTTTGGACTTCTCTGGACCTTCTTTCCTTTCCCATCCCTCTCCCCACTCTCCACCCCAGCCTTTATCTTCAAGCAACCGCAGCATCAAGCTAGTCTCAGCAAAGAAATAGTATACCCAGGCTTTGTGCTGGAGCAGTCAGCGAGCCGGGGACGCGGCTCCTTTAAGAGTGACCAGCGAGGGGGCGTGGCCTGCGGAGAGCAGGCCCGAAAGGGGGCGCGGCTCCTTTAAGAAGCAGCCGGCGGACTGCGAGGAGGCCCCGGGCCGGCAGGCAGGGGCGCGGTCGCTTTTCGACCTGCGGCACCGCCCGTAGAACCCCGGTTCCTCGAAGCGGGGTGCGCCCGCTTTAATCGGGGTGCGAGACGTTGAGGGGCGGTGTTACATCAGCCGCCACGTGTGGGCCTCTCAGCTGGTGTGGAGGCGGCGGCCCCGCCCCCGGCCCCAGCGGTGGAAAAGTACCGGGGCGCCGAGGTCCCCGCCCCCTTGCCCCGCCCCCAGGCCGGCTCCGGCCCCTCCCGGCCCTTCTGGTTAGCCCCCCTCCCGTCCCGCCCCGGCCCCGCCGCCTTCTACCGCCCCGCGGTGGCTGCGGGTGCGGGGCGCCGGCTGCGGGTGGGCGCCCCGGCTGCCAGGCCCCTGCCCTCACCTGTGGCCGCCCGGGCCCGCCCCACACGCACCCGGAATGAAGGCTGGGGTAGGGAGGGCGCGGATTTTCCCTGGAGTAGCAGACCCCAAATAACTCCACGGCCGTAGTCCCTTCCTAAAGCCGTGGCCGAGAGCCGCGGACAAAGATCCCGAGGGCGTCGGGACCCCCTGGCGCGGCTTCCCGGGACCCGCGGGCGCGCGGGAACCCAAACCCGGCCGGTGGGTGGGCGGGCAGATAGGGAGGCAGGCCGGCTGGAGGAGCCCGATAGGCCCCCCCCCCCCCCCCCGCCCACCCCCCCGCCCCCCGCCCCCGACCGAGCCGGCGTCGGCACGCAGCGCCCCCCCTTCGGGAGCGCGCCCCCCCTCCCGTTCTCGCCTGCTTTAGCTCCTTGGTGACAGCGGTGACACCCAGACGCGCGCACCTACCCCGATCTTTGCGGCGAGACAGACATCCTCGTGCGTGCACCCACACTCTTAACCACAGATGCCCGCATGCAAGCGCGATCACACACACACACACACACACACACACACTCACTCACTCACGCCCGCTTGTCCTGGGGGGCTTAGCCCAGCGGAGCCAAACCCAGACCGACGGCAGGACAGACAGAGGCGCGGGCCGCAGCGCTCCCTTCCCGAAGCCCCCTTACCATGCTGCAGCCCCCGGCCCAGGCTTACTGGGTCCGCACCGCGGTGCGCCCAGGTGGCTTTCTTAAAGGGAAAGTTGCATCAGCCTCCCGAG